>NC_082595.1:5480526-5785000 GCF_030936135.1 Gavia stellata
ATACTGACGGGAACTAAGACTGGAACAGTTCATTCCCGAGGTTAGCGATTTCTAGCAGAAACCAGATTGTTTTAAAAGCAGCAAACTTTGTCATCAGGACGCGACTTCCCTGAAGCAACTGCTTCAAAACCAATTGAGCAACATTGGCAAGAGCCTTTCTGCTAAATTCCTCCATCTATCAGATTAGCACATTGCTCCTCACCTTTCAAAGAGAAATATATTCCGAAGTACACCAGGTCACATGCTTTACTACATCCTTGCTGGTTCAAACACAAATACGCATTTCATTTACGGTTCAGAACAATCAAAAATTTTGGCTCGCAACTTCTCTAAAATTCAGCTTTTAAGCTAAATTTCCTGTAGAGGCTAAAACGCATTGCACTTCAATGCTACACAATGCATTCTTTCTGAATAAAACCCTTTTTCACTTGACAGAAGGGAAAAAGAAAAGAGAGAGACACACTCAGCTGGAATAAATTGTGTGCATCTATTGTCAGCAGTGAAGTTATGTCCCTTTATACTACAAATTGCCCCTCATGTAGTGACTGCGTAATGCATTCTCCCCACCTTCTTGACAAACAGCTGTTTCCATTGCTTAAAATCCTTCCAGTTCAGACACTAGGACAAAACGTCTGCAAATATGATGAAGAAGAAAACATTTACCCAAGATATTTTATAGTTTTATTCCTCTTCCGTGCTATTGATAACACTACTTTTCCCCTTACAGTGGTGGCAGCATTGAAGAGCATTTGCTCCACAGCACTGACTGTATTTATTAGTCAGTGTTTGTATCTATTATCTTCCAAAGCGTTACAGATTAGCAGAGTAATACTAAGTACAAAACTGAACATCCACATTTTTTAATCCATTTACGCGTAACGCATTTATTGGAGATGCTGCTCATTACTACTTTGTAACTAACATTCAGAGCCATAGTACGTAGTCTTACACACACTACACAAAACAGCAATCAAAATGAAATGACGTTGGAATAGCTCGGTTCAGCCTTGCAAATTTGCACTTAAAAAGAAAAACAGCAAGAAAACCAGTATTCTTAACTTTTACACAAACAGTAACCCTCATTTTTCTCTCTCAAAATTACTGTGTTTAATTTCTATTTGTTGAGCCCAAGAGGAAAAACATTGGCAAAAAAATGCATCCTTATGGACCGAGGAGTACATCCCAAATGGAAATAAGAAGGCGAGTGAATAAATTGCAGTGCAATGAAAGTTAATCTGTTTCAGAGAAGACAACTTGTTGTTGAGTAATACTTGCTGCTTGAATTTGAAAACCTCTGCTCTGGTAACGCTGACATCATCGTTTGGGTCATCGTTTCCCTCGTGAATTCATCTGACCGCGGCACAACAAAGTTGCCGTCTCTATTAGACCATTGGCTTCCTGACCCAATTCCAAAACATGCTAAATAATTAGTTCAATGAAATATTACCGGCAGATCCAGCAAGAAATAGAAGCTTTTTGTCGGGCTGAGACGAAAAGCTAGTAAGATATAGACAAGCAAGTGTCATACAGCATTCATCGCTTGTAAGGTAAATGGCTTCTTCTGAATTCACTCGGGCAGAAAATGAACAGCTGCCAATGCTGATCAGAGAGAAGTAAAATCCTGTACCGGGGGATGAAGCAGCCTTTTGTTTTCTTTTTCTTTAGTTAAAATAGTATTTTTCCTCTATGGAAGAAGAAGGATTGGCTTGGAGATCAAAAAAAAAGATTCAGAGTTGGTGTGCGCGCAGCACTGTAAGAGTGTCCAAGCAACTCAACTTCCACGTCTGTCGCAGCACAGGTTGAAGTACTCATTCAAAAACTATCTTGACACAACTCATTAATATAACCAATATTTAAGCATCTGCATAGCAACTAATGCAGAAATGTAAAGATTTTTTACTACTTCTACCAAAACGGTGAGCCTGTGGCAAGACCTGGTGAACTCCTCACGAGCTACCAAGGGGCACGTCAGGGACTATGGGCAGAAGAAGCACCAGCAGTACCGGAGGGCTCAAGCCAGCTCCGACTAACGTTTTGGCAGCAATAAAATTGTGTTCACGTAAGCTCCGACATGACCTGTACAAGGACCTCAAGCATTTCTTTGGGTGGCAGATGTGCTGCTGCAACGTTACTGCCACAGTTGCTCCCTGAGCAAGCAGACTCCTGCTCGCTCAGGCATCGTGACCACCCACCTACCATCACACCTACCCACCTACAACTCCAGCGGAGCTGTAACCCAGATAGACTGGCAAGGCATTGTTAGTAAAGCGCTGCCTCTTTTATCCCATTAAGTCCTCTACATACAGCAGAATAGGGAAGAAAAAGAACACCCTCTCAATCTTTAAAAACATTCTGACATTAGTCTCACATGCCATAACAATAAGCATTAGATTAACTCCTAGAAAAATAATTAATTATTGATCCGCTTCTTAAAAATATTTAAAACTCTTACAAAGTTCCCTTCTGTACTGACATAATTATTAATGCACATTTCACTGCCTCTCAGACTTGCTGAAAGTTCAGTGGGGTTATAGTAACAATGGATACGGTCAAAAGTGTAAGTACTTATCAGTCACTTATTTGCTCTGTCAGGAGAATTCCCTCCTAATTATAAATGTTTTGAACATGAACTTGTCTTGAATAATGATTCCGTAACACATACCCAAGTTAACAAGAGTGATGTATTCAGGTCAAATCAGTTCTGATTTCTCAATATGGACTTTCCTGGAATTCTAGACACTTTAAACTTCATGTGAATCTTACTGGTGATGTTTCTATCCAATTTACACCGAGCCAGATTTATTGATGGTTCACTGAATTCAGCAAGTTGTTTGTAGGCAAGAGCTGTCCTACAGGGGGGAAACCAATCAGAAGTACTTGCACAAATTGGTTTGGGAACAGGGATGGGAGTAATTTTTCTACACTACTGAAAGACCCCTTATGAAGATTATCTTTTAAGATAAAAAGACATTTATTCAGAAATAAAGTGCTTTTTGGTTTGTTTTGAGAAGTATTGAGAATCTAATCACATTCGTTTGGAAGAGAACTAATAGCAGACAGGTAAAGAACGGCTTTTAAAAACAATTTCTTTAGTAAAATACATAAAAATAAACCCTTCAGATTAATCAAAAAGAAAGCATTTTTTCTAGTGAAAACAAAATCATTCATTTCACCCCAAAGCATATTCCATGAGAGCTCAAATGGGAGAGCAGTCTGTTCTGTGCATGTCCTGCCTTAACAACCTTTTGAGCAAATAACTGAATCAAGAAATTAGAAACTTTTAAGTGAGTTACCGATCTGCTCTTCACAGAAAGACTGCGGACTTTGGTGCAACCAAAAGAAGAAATAATGGCAAAACCAATCTAGACTAAATATGAAAAAAAAAAAAATCAATGGAGGAAATGAAAAGGAATGCAACCTGCCCACTTACTTATTACAGAAGACGACCCTAAGGCTTTTATCATATTAGACTTCTACACCATACCTTGTTATACTACATTCTTTAAAAGCAGACAAAGAAGGTGAAATCGTCAGCCCTTTCTAGTAGATAGGGTTTGGTAGGGCAAGTATAGATGATCTTGCTATCTGCAAGAACCACTTAGTTGCATATTGCTTAGTTGCCAAGTTTAAAGTTTATTTAGTAAATGAGATGGGTGTACTGGGTGAATATACTGCCTTCTATCCCAAGATTTCAATGCTCTGACACTCGCACATTCTGTACAGACACCCTCACAGCCAACAAGGCTCCTGCCTCTCCAGTCCGCTTCTGGCCAACACCATGGACTTGGAGGAACCCAACGCTCAACGTGTCCCAGTCCAGGCTGGTGGCCTGGCCTTTACATGTAGCGGTTCCACCTCAGGCTCAGCCTTCTGCAAGATGGTAGCACATCCACAGGTGTCCACCATCTCAACTATGTATTGTTCTCCAACTTGGAGGATTGGTGTAAGCTGCAGACCCTTTGGCTTTCTTCATCCCTAAAGCCCATGAGCAGTCGTTACCTGGATCATTATTACTTCTGGTTTCCCCACCCCAACTGCTTTACAAGGATATAAGGTCGTCAATAGTTTTTCTGTGCTTCTTGGTTTCGCCATGGCTGCCAGAATCATCTGATCAGTGAGGAGCTGGGCAGATATAGCCCAGGCCCCATTTAATCTGAGTGGTGCCTTAGGGTGTACATAAGAGGACTTTTGGTATTTTCTGCAGGGTGCACGCGAGTGCCCAAAGTCAGAAAAATCAGAACAGGAATATTTCAGGATAGAATTTTCAATCTGGAAAGCCCAAGGTATCAAACCTGAGGCTACTGGTATTCAGAAGCTGGGATAATGGGAACATCACCTTATCAGAAAACACACAGAACCTTGTAGAACTGTACCGAAATGTGAGAAACAAAACTGGCCATGCTGTAACAGGGACACATACTTTTCTAGAAGAGGTCAATCAAAAATACTCCTCCATATACGCGAGACTGATGAACAAGGAAACCAGTATGGGGAATTTATCAATCAGGAGTCAATATTAGTCCAGACGTTCATTTTTATAGCATAATATACTGCTCCTCTCATGCTCGGAAGAAATTATTTTTGTTTCTATTACCCTGAGGTTAAAAGAGCCAGAACCAAGCTTACCACACCTGCACTTCGGTTAGGTTAGAAAATGATTGCTCTTTTTTTCAAGCAACCAGACATAATCTGTTCAAACTTAACTTGTTTTCTTAGTGAAAATCCATCTCACAGTCTCTGTGACTACTTCGTTTGGTATAATGCCAGGGAAACTAAAAATATAACAAAAAATACTTTTGAATGAGAAAATGATGCTGTAACAAAAAATCATAACAAGGATTCCAGAGATCCGGATGCCTTTCTGCTGGCATGAAGGCATCCTGGATGAAGCTCTGGCTCTAAGTCAGTGCTAGCTTTCCCACCGAATTTGATGGGCAAGAATTCACTCCTTCCCAAGTGCTGGCAAATAGTTTTCATACACTTCTTTTTCTGTACAATAATGCCAGTATCTCTCCATCTCTTTCTGAGACTGAAGTCTTTTTGGTTTGAGATGGTCATACAAAAGAGGCGACAAAGAGAGGCGTTATTAAGATACAGGTGGGCTGCACTTTTTAAAAAGTCATCTGCTTCCTGAGTGAGCAGAGACCAGACTATGGCTCCTCAGGCACATTCTTTCTAAAAAGAGGTACAGTGAACGACTTTAATGCTGAGCCAACTGATTTTGTGCATCTTCCAGGTAGCTCTTATATATTACATTTCTGATCCGCAGTCAATTATCCACTGTAATAGCATTAAATGTCAATGTAATTAAATGATTTTACTAGAAAAATGCTCATAGTAGCATTAAAATACAGTCTGTTTAAGTCAATATGGCACCACATAATCTACAAATTAGTCATAAGCACTATCCACAAGTGCAAAAATGATGAAAATTAATGTAGACTAATGCAATACAAAGTATACAGATATGAACAACAACGTGGGCTGTTTGCAACGGAATAACAATAAACTAATTTCTTATATTGAAATTATTACACTTGTCTAGCATGGATTGGAGGTTGCACCAATTTCTTGGGCAAATTTTCACTCATTGTCATCCTGGTTTTGATCTCATCAAGCAAAGAAAAGCTGCACAGTTGGCCAAGTATTTCTATCACACTAGAAAAATATCTTATTATACAAGAAGCTATTTTCCATTAATAAATTACAAATAAATCCTGTTTTTTCTCCATAGAAGTAAAGAGGAGATCATCCGTTTAATTCAATAGGAGAACGTGTTTCTAAAAAACCAGAAGTCCTTGCATAACGTTCTTGTCCCTTCATTGCACCACGGTGAAGAAGGAGAAATGATCTGTGTATTAATATTTTTGTTTTGCCTTGAAACGTTGCGCGCATATTACTATCACTTAAAGAGGGAGTCACTAGCCTGAACACGCGCCTTTGAGAGAGGCTGGGTGTCCGAGATATCTGCCTGCGCCTGGCAGATTTGACATTGGATCCAGGGACACCTGCAACCTCCTGGAGCCGTGGCTGGAGGCCAGGCAGGACAGTCCAGGATGGAGTACACAGGGCATATGTTTAGGTGCTGAATGTCTCAGTGTCCTATGGCCCCTTTCTAAGAATAAGGCCCATCAAGTAGCAAATTGCAGTTTCCCAAATCAGTTGGGGCATCAACTTGAGGACCGGTAAGCTTCAGATTCAACCACGAAAATGCAGTCTGTCATCCAGATCTGTTATTAGACCTCAAAGTGTAACAGGAAGGGGAAGCATGCAATATAACCATGATCTTACAAGCAAGCCAGGCATGCCATCACTTTTCTCGTAATGTCAGCGGGAACTTGGTGCTACCAACTAACTGCAACCAGATACTGCTGATCAGTACCGTCATAACAGATGGCAAGTACAGATCTCAGCTCCGACTCAGTCCTGAGCTCAACACCAGCTGGAATCACCTACCACTTATCACAAGAAGATCTAGCTGGCTGAGGGATGGCGGCACCTTGGCCTTGCCCAACGTCAAACCCCATGGCAATCTCTATCACAGTTAGCAGTGCTATGTTGCTGATGCAAGAGGAAGTAGCTGCTAAAGGCAATAACCTGTCACCGTAAGAAACAGTAAACCAGAGCTTTTCTTGACCACCGTATCACACTGTCGAACCTCTTCCCTACGCCAAGTCATGCTCAGTTGCAGAAAGGTGGTCGGTAAGCTCATACAGCCATGGAAAAGCCAGCTGTGCCAATGATTCACTGTGCACGGTCTATACCCGTGTAAGGCCAAACACGATTATTTATTAATAATTTAAGTTCTTAAGCTCTTCATAATCTGTTGTTAAAGAGTTTAAACAGATTCCTGTGGTTTGTTCATGAAAGGAATAGATGTTGCGGAATGAATCACTGGAATACTCCACACTCACTTTCTTTATCTGGCAAGTACCTCGTTCAATCCCCACCAAAATTTCTAACTTTCAGCATCTCTCTTTACTGACAAATAAAGTTGTCAAGCTGCTCAGATGACAACAATCTCCCTTTCTCCCCCTGCAGAAATTCCACATATCAAAACCAGCTTGTTTTCCTCATTGCTTGATAAGGACTTGAAAAAGATGATGTCAATCCTGAAAACTTCCTGAGGTTTCCATACAGTTTGACATTTGCCTGTCAATATGAAGAAAGATTATGCACAAGTAAGAGTTATTTCTTCCAAACAGTTCAAAATACACACTTCCTGGCTCTCATACCAATCTGCCTGCTCCATGTAAGCCTAGCATTTTTCTAACATGTTCCCAAAACCTGTATCATGAATCCTCATTAACTCAAGGAGAGAGAAATTATCATTGTTACTATTCCTACTACGCAAAGTTCCGACTCAAGGAAGCACACAAGCAGGTACCGAGTGTTAAACAAGGGCTGTGGTTCCCGTGAAAGCTAACAGGTAGAATTCGCTTCCTGGAGAAGGTAAAGAACACTTCAGCAGCCTCTTGCTCTTTTCCCCTTGGCGTTTTCATTTATTGATTTGTAATAAAAGCAACCCTACCAAGAACGTCCACCAAGAACTGCGCATCCTAACTGCCAGAGCTCATTCCCTCTTCCAAGGCGGTGCAGAGAGGAAAAGATCATTAAGCAGCTCCCAGCAACCCTCTTCTATTGGGAAGACCAGCTTATAACAACACTTACTTCTGGAGCTAACTAGCTCCCTCAGCACTCGCAGGTGTGAAAGAGTTTTCACTGGTGGTCACCTGCCTCCTTCAACGGGCGTTTAGATGATTTATCCATTATCCTATGCTGCCGACACATATGGGGAAGGTCCCAGCTACTTAATTCCTGTTCATTCTGCCGAGGTACCACCAACTGCCCCTCTTCTTTGCTATTCAGCCAGGATAGGCATCTTCCCCAGCCCTGCTAGCGCATGCAGTATCCGTTTTTCCCTGCTACCATACCAAAATAGTCATCGAATGGTAGCTACTGATTTATTGCAATGTATAGCAAAAATGTTTCCCTAGATTACAAGGTTTATCAAATATATATAGCAATACTGCAAATACCATAAATACCCTTTTTAAAAGGAATACACCACTAATTACAATTTTGCAGTATTTTAAAAGAACTATCTTTAACTGAAGGGGTTTTTTGCGCTTTCCAATTTTAGATCCTCTACTATGTCTCTATTTTTTTTAAAGATGTCTCATCTGTCCCATGACCTCACAAGTCAGAATTTTCAGAAATACTCCAAATAAACTCCTTAGAAAGTTACAGTTGTTAACTGAAACAGTTGATTTCTGAAACAATTCCTTTCCCAAGACAAAGATTCCATAAAGTCCAGAGCAACACATGAACTTCACTTCTTCCAGCCAACAGGTTCCACGAAATCAAATTACTGATGTTTCTTCCTGTATTTTCTTACTATTTACAATTTTTCCCCCCACAAAGTGAATCATGACCCCTCCTCTCACTCATCTTTATTTCCATTATTTGCCTTTTCTTCTAAAAAATACTAATTAAAATAGATACATTTTTACATTACAAGACTCATTTCAGCTTTCCACTCTCCTCCCAGCTTTTTCCACACCAAACCCACCAGCTCACCCAAAATTTCTATTTGGTCTGAACAAATAAAACTATTTGTCAAGCACTGCACTAGTTCTTTTCAACCTCCTACATTGTAGCCTGAATCTGTTGAAAACTCTCTGCCAGCTGGATAACTAGCTTTTTTTTTTTTTGCCTTTTTTCCCTTTTTTTTTCCTTTTTTTTTTTTTTAAATCAACAGTAAGATATGCACATATTTTGTTCATGTTATAAAGAAGATACTGAGAAAATTAATTAGAAACATATGGGTAACCAAAATTTCTTTTTCCCTTCCTCACTCGGACTTCCCTTTTATGAATCTGTCACTTCTTAGCACAAGGTAAGTCAAGACCTCATCCCTTAATGAAACACTGACATATTGCCTTAGGTTCATAAACAAATGTTTACATAAGAAACAGATCATGAAGTTCTTCTGAAAAGAGGAAATGCTGTAAAGTTCTGATAAGAGGCTAAAAATGCAACTTTTTCCAGTTCACTCAGCACATTTAGTAATGAAATTTTCAGTTCTTCTGATGTTGCCAACAGCAAAAGCTAGACAGCCCAAAGTAGACTCTGAGTATTTTCTCTCAGACTAACTTTTAACATTTGGGTTTCTGCTCATGAATTCTTGGCGTCATCATAGAATGGATTTCGGTTCAGAGGAATAACAGTCAAGTTGACAAACATCAAACGTAAGAAAACAGACACATATTTGAACTAAACATGTTCTACAGCAGCGAGATGGAAGTCAACTCAATGCATCACCCATGGTTCTGCTCCATGGCTGAACACATGGCCAGATCCTCAACTCGTGATGACCTCCTGATCAAAACAAGCTATTGCCGGCCCTGCAGTCCCCTCTGAAGAGGTGGGCAACTGCTCAGGTCCTTGCGGAGGAAGCTGTGAGGCCAAAATCCCACCGGGTTATGACACTGCAGTGCACAAGGATGTTGTGGGGTACAACGCTGCCCACTTCAGAGCAGGACTGAAAACTGTACTCTGGATCGTCCCAGAGAAGAGGGAGCATGCAGGTGGATGCACATCAGCTAGTCCACCCCCAGCGAGAGATTAAACAGATTATCCACCATCTACTGTTGACTTCTCCCGTTGACAGCTCCTTATTAGAGTGTAAGTCAACTCCCACCTAGCACTCAAGAAACCTCTGCTGTCTAGAAATACCGGAAGGGTGAGGCTACCATCTCATAGGACCTTGGATATTATTTCAGGCTATTAATTACCCCATTAGGAAGTTGTGCTTCAATCTTGTAGTCAGTGCAGAAGAAATATTTATACCAACATAGTACATGGAGGACTGAACTCTCTAATGCTCTGCAATCGGTATAGCCGCATACAGAGGACAGCGGTAAGCCAACAGCTCTGCTCTGGTACTGTTTTGAACTGTTAGATGTCACTCTTTGCCAGTGACAATGACCACACAAGGTACAATCAGCAAAATACAGTGCTGCCAGTGAATCCAGAATGAATTCCCTGGACATTAGAGACCTAGGCATAAAAACCAGAAAAGACCTGGCCTCCTTTTCCTTGCACTAAGGATGCTCTTCTCATCCTTCTCACCTCCTCTGACACGTACACCTGCGATTAGGGCAGACCGTAGGCAAGGAAACTGTCATATAAGAGCCGGTAGAATGGTAAGGAGATAAAGATTGGATAAGATGCGAGCGCATGACATGCAGGATGGGTAAGTCCTGGAAGAGTGCACACAAAGAGTCAGCTGCCATATCTTCCAGCTGCTCACCTGGCTGACAGCTCCTAACTGCATCCAACTACCAGAGAGCATGAAAGCATGGAAAAGGGAAGACAACAGGAACACTGTAACAGAACCCCAAGCAAGGACACGGTCAAAAACATGGTTACCTTCGATTGTTTTCTATGAATAGTTTTATATGGATGAAAAGCAAATCAGTCCCAAAATATCAAAGCAATTGTCAATGCAAAAGGAAATCTGACACACAATAACTATCTATCAGATAATGCAGTATGGTCTCTATACAGTGAGACCCACAAAGATTTCTATCAGAGACTTCACACACCATTCACGAGCTGTCAGTACACTTCCTCATAGCAAACACATGGGATGCCAACAACAATAGCAAATTCCTGTACAAGAAAGACAAAGCACATGTTACCTACAGACAAACTGAGGCTCAGAAGGTAATTTGCAGAGCTATGCATAACTCCAAGGCCGTAGGAAAGGAAAGCACTGCAGTTATCTGGCAACCGCTACCGAGTCCAGCGGCCATGTGCTGCCATCACTGGAGTTTGTCCAGCAGCGCACCTGATAACGTATAGATGCTGATAAAACGACAGAAGGAATTTTATATGTTTTACTACGCTGCATAACTTAAAGCTGTATACAGAAGCACCTTCCAAGGCAATGACTTTAGAAAAAGACATCCTACACGGCTGCATCTGAGCCAGGAGCAGCTTGGATTCACAGCAGCGCAGCCTGCTCAGTCTGCTCCTCCCAACGCTCGCTCTCGGAGCGGCGAAATCCCACTCCATATCCCAGCCTCCGGAGGGGCTGGGGCGATCAGGCAAAGGTGTCGTTTGATTTTGATGGAACCAGGGCATGCATATATACAATTTAGTGACGTGCACTGGGAGCGGAGAATAGGGCTAATCACACTAGTCGCTTCATTGATGAAAACATAACCGTAAAACCCTTGGGAGGAATCCAAGCCAGAGGTGGAAAAAGGCTTTTGGGGAAGATTTGGTCCTATATTATTAATCAGTTACAGCAAGAAAGGCTAGCGAACGTTCAGACATGCCTTGTTCTTAAGTTAGGCAAAGCCTGTTTTCCAAGTAAAGATAAGGAACAAAATGCACTCCTTACATTGCTGAAAACAGCATTTGTGCCTAATGAGATGTAAGGCAGAATCAATTGCTCCCACCTCCACATGCTCCGTTTCAGCTACGTAAACATAGCTACAGTTAGTAACCCATGAAGGTAAATACCACCACCTCCACCTCGAAGGTGTCTGTGAAGAGCCACGATAGCCAACCATAGAGCTCTGCGTGAAACACAGCTACTCGACTAAGCATGAAACCCTGACGCTGCTGAAGACAGTAGGAGTTCTGCCATTAAGTTTGAATGAGGAAGGATTTTATCCCCATCTTCTAATTATAAAGGGGAAGTCCTCGGTGAAGTACAAAAGAATGCAATGCTTTGCAGTATTTTATATAAATGGAATTACCGTGCTGCATGGCTCTAGGGTAAATAAAGCTTTTACCTTGTTTATAGAATGGCTTTACTCCTGAATATCACGAAGTTTACTCTAAATTAACTTGCGTAAAATTTTAGAAGTTCCGATTTCCAGCTGAAAAGTGACCCCTTAAAGAGATAACTACAGGAATAAAAAATAAAAACGGTGATCGAGACTTCTATTACGTTTATCATTAGAATCATTGCTACGGGGTTGAATATTTCTTAAGAGCATCTGCTTCTCGTATGACACAACAGACTAAGAGTTGGCAACCGAACCATAGATGTTAATTGCAAACATTTATTATACTACCAGGGTTTACATTTAGCAGCTGTCAATGTTACTGACAACTGTAACGGAAATCAGAAAAACCAGAATTTTTGCTTGCCAGAAGGCCAGCTGGTGCTTGATTTTCCTGTTATTGTTGTTGTTTGTTTATTTACTTTCAAAGTGTATTAAAAATAAGTCTTTCCCCAAGATATATTTAAGAACATTCTTTACCTAGCAAAGTGGAACTTATTAGCAGAAAACTACTAAAAAAATACATTTTAAAGAACACTTCTATTACCTTCAAACTCTGCTGCAATTCATTGGTTTTCAGCTTTGGTGAAGCTAGAATGCAGAGAGATCAAAATTCAGTGGATTATCTATTCTGCAGTACTCCAAACTACCTTTCAAAAAAATAAAAAAAAATAAATCTAGAGCTCAGTAGTTTCTTAACCTAAATATTATTGGAAAAAACAAACTCAAATGTTTCAACCTAAAAATACAGTAACAAACTGATGCTGTCACAGCAGTGTCAGCATTTCCTTTTTAAAATCATATTTACATGGATTTATAAGTTGAGATATGGCTAAAGCAATAAGCTTTACCCTGAGCAGAGCTGCAGCAGTTGTCAAGACTTGTTCGTAACAGTATGTCTCAACAAAGTGAAAGAGATAGAGCAATCTAGAGGAACTATACTACTTCATTGGATTCAAGATGCTCTTTGTCTACCTATCTGATTCACCAATGTGCCTACAACACCAGTGGCTAATATCAAGGTTAACCAAGGTTACACACAAGTTAAAGTCCAGTACCAATAAGCGATCTCCCAGGCTACAGTGTTTGAATCACAGGATCACTACAGTTGGAAAAGACCTCTAAGATCATCAAGTCCAACCATCAACCCAACCCCACCATGCCCACTAAACCATGTCCCGCAGTGCCACGTCCACACATTCCTTGAACTCCTCCAGGGATGGTGACTCCACCACCTCCCTGGGCAGCTTATTCCAGTGTCTCACCACTCTCTCCATAAAGAAATTTTTCCTAATATCCAGCCTGAACCTCCCCTGGTGCAACTTGAGGCCGTTTCCTCTTGTCCTATTACTTGTCACTTGGGAGAGAGACCAACACCCACTTCTCTGCAACCTCCTTTCAGGTAATTGTAGAGAGCGATAAGGTCTCCCCTCAGCCTCCTCTTCTCCAGACTATATCTCACTGAAGAGTGAGATATACCAGCTTACTGGCAGGTGCTTAGCCAAGAAAAGTCTGCTTGTTACAGAAGAGCAATCTATCAATCCGCAGATCCAAGTAAAGGAACTGCAGAAGTCATCGGAAATCTGTTGTGCTCCGCTAGCCCCCTCCCCAGGCAGCGGATCTCCTGCTCATGCTTTCAAGAGCCTCTCCTGCTCCGAGTACTTCTTTAAAAGCAATTGTAGGGGAACAAGACCAAGTTATTGCGCTTATCTGGTGGGACAGGAGAGAAGTTTCTGCTCCCGTCACACAGTTCTCTGTCCTTATGGGTCTTCATATTCAAAGACATGCCAAAGATCTTTCCTTGCCAAGAAAAGAGCATGACAACAGAGGATAAAGACTAGAAGGTTTAAATGATCAAGCAATCCTCCCTCACTCCTATTCATCACAGTGGTCTCTGGTAGAGCATGTAACTTTTTTCCATTTCCACGTCTGCCCAGCTAAGAAAATACCCCAGAAGGCTATAGGCATTATTGTTGTTACGTACTCATCAGCAACTTCTGCAGGAGAAGGGAATGGAGAACAACCCTCTCTGTTTCCATTAACTACCCACATTGCCTTCCGAAATAGCTGATACAGACCTCATGAAAAAAAGAAGGGTGAATGATAAAACTCACAGAAACTAAACTAAGCACTTCAAGTTTCTGGTCACCAGGATCTACTGTAAGAGCTGAGAACCCCTGAGTTACTGTAACACTTTGAAGATGTCTCACTTGCTGATGGCTGAAGAAGAACAAACAAACCAAACCAGCCAACCAAATAAAAAGGTGCTCTACGTCACTGGTGGGCTTTCCCAGAACGGAGGGAGGACATGTCCTCTCTCGGGCACATCTGACAGCTTTGTGCGTCAGAAGAACGACCGGGAGTGGGGACACCTCTACACAACACATCTCGAAAGATGTTCCAGCTTTTTTATTTTCTTATGACTTTTTTTCTTCATATTATAAACTTACTATTATTTAAAACTTCGCAAACTTAATCCTTTGTGAAGTGAAATGAGTCTTACAGCATTCTTTAAGCCGTAGTATCTTAATCCTTAAATCATAGTCTTTAATACCGTGATTATGCAGTAGTTAAATAAATAGAGCCTGAAGAGATTTTCTGCTTCTTTACATATCTTTTCCCCTAAGTGCTATTTGTCTTAACAGTTTTTTGGGTTGTTCCCCCCCCCCCGCCTTGTGCAATATATTTTTATTATACTTCTGATATTTCTCAACAGTTTTCTTGCGTAACGTATCAACGAGCCACAGAATAATACACGGGATTGACATATATTAGAAGGTGATAATGTGCCTGCATCACGGTGGGCCAGAAGAACTTGTCACCCTGGGTTGCAGTTGTTTCCTATTGCCATGAATGCATCCTGGATGCTAGGACTGCAGAATCCCAAGCTTTCCTGCCGTCATTTATTTACAGCTGTGTTTGATGGGTGCACATGCTGTTCTCTTAGAGTACATCAGGCAATAGCACATGGTGTCTTAGACATGGCTCATTATATTCCTTGTGAATGAACAATTTTAAGAACCTTTCATTGCACCGGTTTAATTCTGACTTTGTCATCAGACCTTTATATATATTTTCCAGAAGCTACATTGCCTGCAGGGACAATAATTATAAGAAGCTAGTGGAATTTGTGATTGCTTTCCTCACACTTATTATTTGCCAAAATCCTGAAGAGCAAGAAGCTAAGAGATATTACTTTTTTTTTAGCAAATTCTGTACTTTCCATCTGCAAATATGCCAAGGTTATTCGTGTTTAATCTTGGACGTCTACTAGCTTTGACAGACGTACGTGCAAGCGGAAACAGTTTAAAGGAAACCTAAAGTTACCTAAGCATACCTTTTGTGTTCAAGCTGTATTGCATCAAATGAATTAGGATTTTCAAAGCGTACAGACCCTTCATTTACTCTACAGACCCTCATGCGTAGGAGCAAAACCGAGCTGCCACCTGAAGACCCTCTCACACATCACATCTTCATGCCAGAGAAATCTGCTAAATAGAAACAGTTCAGTTCTCAGACCAGTTCTTGAGGCACAGGTAAATACTACTGAAATAGCTAAATGACAAGAAGACAGGGGGAAATCTTGGGTTAAACTAAATTTCTGACCGAATTATTAGAACATTTGGAAAGGATACATTTCTTCAATTCTGTGATCAAATGCCTTTTTATTTCAGTAAACAAAAGACTAAAAGGTTCAAGAATACAAGCCCCATGGAAGCAATCTTCCTTACAAAAGACTTCCTTTTTCCACAAATTTCCTGCTCTGACATCTTATAGAAAGCTTGCACAAAACTGAATGCGGACCATGTGTAATTTAGTCCCTTTAACAAGCTTTGTAGTATCAACTACTATACATTCCAGTTCTCTTGCATTTATATAATCTTCACCTAATCTTTAAGAGGGAAAATAGCAAATATTCAATTTGACTCTCAGAATACTGTTGTTGTACATACGGTTTATGCAAGATTAGAACCAAGCAAAAACCCCACACTTACTCAGGAGATACTTTGGGTTTAGGGTTTCCAGTGTTTTGGGCATGTTTTTATTAAAAGGTTACTTTCCTCTCATTTTTATGCATCCTTTTCTCTGTTGCACAATCAAGGGGTACTAGAATAAAAAAAAAAAAAGACCAATTTGCCGAGAAATGTCAGGACTGACACGAGATGCAGTGGAGCGTCTTTGCACCGTGGAGAGCATAGCACTTGCAGCTGGGGCAAGCAACAGCTTGGTTTGAGTTCTGCACCATTCTCCCACCGACTCAGTGGGCAGAGCTGGGCAAATCTCAAACTTTTGCAGCTGGTGTCCCATAGAAGGGATAGTCCAAGGTTAAAATACTACTTTCTATACCAGGAATAAATGTCACAGCGAGTGTAAAGTACTTGAACATTACAGTTAAAGATCCGATGTTAAGAACATCATCAAAACTCACGCAGTGCACGTCTCTCAGTAGCGTCCAGTCAACATCAGGATCTCCCCCCAACACGTTTTGGAGGTTAATTTGTTGCTATTTGGACAGTGCTTTTTAACCAACAATACTTTAGGTAATTTTGTAATCTCTTGCAGTGATCTCTATAGGCATCAGAAATTGATTATCGTAGCACGCAAACAGAAATCCAGTGTCTCCACCCTCTGCAAAATCCTGGTTCAAGCCCTTGCTCCTCTTTGGATCTACACTAGAAGGTAGAAAGCCATAGAACTATACCTTCAAGCAGAAGGAAAACTCCCCGCAGTTCAGAGAAAGGTTTTAGTTGTCTGACACGAAATCAGTAACCGCCTTAGCTGTTGATGTACTTTGTAGCACGTAGAAATACCTGTCTGTTAAAAAAAGCATTTATGTGCAAGTTTGACCCAAGCATTCATGCAGTTTCCTTCTAGCCCGGCAAAATAACTTGCAGTATAAAAGTCATTTTTACCTTATGGCAAAAGGAACACTGCGTTCAGAGCACTATTTGCACATAATGGCACATTAGTTATTAAGCTATGACTATATTATTACAACTATTAGTTCTAAAAGAGAAATTTCTTGCATGGAAAAATCTGAAGTTACTCCCTTATTAGCAACTAAAGCGTCAAAGTTCATATAGTATGAAACATTACCGAAAATACTGAACGTGGCATTTTCGGTGTAACTATTAAAATACTTTCATTTGCATATAATTTCATTTTTAGTTCACTATCTTAAAAGTATTCAAATTGCACAGGAAACGGCAAATATATTCACAGACTGCACTGCACAGTAATGAGGACAGGATTTCTTGCCTGCGCTGAACTACCGTCACACGATATTTCAGTTCGCAAGCAGCGTCAAGTCACTTTACCTTCCGATCGGTTGCTGTGTTTCATGAAAGAATATGAGGAAAAAAGTAGCCTGGTTGCTTCTCCCCACCTCAGATGTGAGCTAAGCCGTGCTTTTACCACACGTCTGCTGAGCGTTCCCGAAACCACAGAAAAACAGACAATACCAATCCCCAGAAACACAACGATTCAATTCACTCATCATGCAAATTACAAGGAATAGGAAAAAAAAAGTGCATGCTCAGTTACTGATGGCAGACTGAGGCCATAAAAACATACAATAAAGCGTCTCTGTTTATTAACTTTTTATGGGAGCGTTTCGACTCTGGATTTCAGTATCCCACAGAAAAACAGATCAATTACAGTGCTGCAATTAGCACACGCGCCTGTTGCCTAAATCCTCCCTATTCCTCAAGAAGGCCTGCAGACGCGCCTCGACGTGCCTCTGCTTTATTCAGAGGATGTCAGCCAAGATGCAGAGAGGCCGAAGAGGAGGTATGCTTCCCAGTTGTCCCAAGCTTTTACCTAGCACAGGAAGCCACAGATGGGGTTGGATGAGGGACGCTCGTAACGATGTTGACTTCTCTTGCATTACGTTTCTTTCTGCGTAGTTATGAATAATCGGCTTCAGTCCTTCAGGAGACCTCTGCTTCCTCCAGCCTTTGTCTCCCAGGCTCCCCAATTCCTGCGAGCGGTATCGCAGAGCCCTAAGATTTCTAAAGCAGCATACCAATGACTATACAAGCTTCTGGAGGTTTTTAAAATCACCGTTTAGTGACAACAACGTATTAAAACAGCAACAGAGTTTTGGAGGTACGGTGCTTTACTGGGTATGTCCCAAGGGAGGTCCTACGCCCACCTCTGCCGCACGTCCCATGGCAAGACCGGGCAAGGAAACTTCTCGATCATCGAGCGTGCTCTAGCTTATTTTGTGAATGTTCGCAGGCACTTGCATACTGCTGTAACCAACAGCGCAAAACCCACAGGAGTACAAAGAGACGGATGAAGAGCAAGAGGTGCTGCATCGCGTACCAGAAGCCTCATGGCAAGATGGTGGGAGAAAAAAGCGAAACCCCACCTCCGCGTACATCACCTGCCCCCAGAGCACTCACTCCCCTACACTTCCTGACTTTTCTGACATATTTCCTTTCAAAAATAAACCAACTCGTCCTATTCCAGTGAAGCAGGATGACCACAGAAGGATGCATCATGCCAATATTTTGAAGCTTCTGTGAAACAGATCATTAAATGATGACAGTAATTTGTTCAGCACAGCTCCCTCCCACCGTACATTTTAGATGTGTGCATTTTGTCCACAAAGTAGGTTGTGTTTCTTGACTCACCGTGGATTCGATTTTTCCCCACACACTGTACATCTGCTGCACATGCCTGCAAAGCCCCCACTAGCTTTTCAACACCCACAGTACACTGACACACTGAGTAACAACATGTGAAAGATTTCTACTGAACTTGTGCATAAAAAAAAAAATCCCCAACCTGAGGACTTCCCCCCCCCCCCCAAACAAATCTGCCAGATTTGTTATTTAAGACAATTTAGTTGCTCCCCTCAAAGCCATTTTTGCCACTGTACCTCTCCGAAGAAATTCGGATCAAATGACATGCTTTCAAGTAATTTTTCACCAAGTTTTCTTCACCAGATTTTTTCCTTCTTGAATGCTCTTTATACAGCCTGGCCCTAATCCTACAATTCACTTAACTTGCCAGCTGCTGATTGCTATGTGCAACTCAACTCCTGTCACTTATTGGCACGTAGCACTTGGTTCATATGAAAAAAACCTCTATCGAACATTTTGGTAATAACGTAACATCAAAGCAAAAATAAGACCATCTTTGAAGTTCCATAGGCTGAAGTATCTGTCTATGTTGGGAAACTCAACATTTTCTAAATAATATTCCAAAAGAAGAAGCAGATGGAGGGAATCATTTCTACATTTTAGAGGAAAGCACGGGTGAAACAATGGCGAACGTAAATTCAGCTGGGGGCATAGCTTCTCTTAAGTATTTTCTCTATGAAGGAGCTTGGTCTTCTGGACGCGGCTTGACTTTCAAGATGAAAACAGGCAAGTTTCCTTCAGAGTTTTGCTGTGCAGCTTTTGTGTGATACCAAGCAAGATCTGATTATCCACATGAAAATAAGAACGACGGTACTCCCTTTCTCCCACATTTATCGTCCCTTAGCTGTTTAGACTGCAAAAGGGCTGTAGGCCTCTCTCTTGGCATTATAACAAAAGGAACAGCAACATAGTCATCACTACTAAAATTAGCGAGGATTTAAAAAAATAAATTAAAAAATACACACACAAAAATATACACCTATATGTCTACATAGACACACAAAACAGGCAACAAAACTTAATTCTTAAATTAGCACATAAGCATATTACCTGTCAGAATTTCAGGTGGATTTTACAATAACGTGTCTTGCTCAGGACTGCATATATTTCCCTCTCCATACATAATTAAACTATCCCTATTTTACATCCCTTAAATATTCACTGATGCAAGGGGGAAAATAGAACACACTCCTCCCAAGATGCTGACAGGACCAAGCAGAACCTCATCAGGGATCACTTCAAAGATCAATTTCTCATGTCCAGAGAAACAAATTTAAATGATCTTATGTGAGCCTACTGTTAGCAATTGCACTCTTGAATTATGCATGATTCCTGACTGCTCATAATATGAACAAACTACGGAGAGTTCCATTAGTACATTTCAATTATTGCAGCCCTTTTCACTCCTTGTTTGTTTGTTACAGTTAATTTTCATTTTTAGAACAGCCTTTCACATTTGCTATCAGCAATGATGTCACATTCAGAAAAAGGCTTATTAGACTCCTTATTCTCTCCGTGCCGTCCCAAAGTGTACAACTATAACTGTAAATTCTAGAAAATTCTGCAACTTTGTCTCACAGAGAAAGTGTAATAATACCACTGGTCTTCTGCGCTGGTAGGAATAAGTTTTGCCTAAATAAGAGCTTGAATTTAATCCAGTATCTGCAACTTGTGAAGCATTAATGTCACTTGATCTTTGTAGGAGTTTAAACCACACACACTACCACAGTACCTGCAAAATATAGCAAGACATATGTTAACTATAGCCTCATTTTGACCACCTGTCAAAAATCTTAACACAAAATATGTCAGAAAGTAAGCTGCCACTGGTCATAAAAATAATTACACAACAGCATTTGCCTTATGCTGATACAAGCCCCTGTACTCAGCGCTGGTGAGGCCGCACCTCGAATCCTGTCTTCAGTTTTGGGCCCCTCACTCCAAGAAGGACATTGAGGTGCTGGAGCGTGTCCAGAGAAGGGCGACGAAGCTGGTGAGGGGTCTGGAGCACAAGTCTGATGAGGAGCGGCTGAGGCAGCTGGGGTTGTTCAGTCTGGAGAAGAGGAGGCTGAGGGGAGACCTCATCGCTCTCTACAACTGCCTGAAAGGGGGTTGTGGTGAGGTGGGTGTTGGTCTCTTCTCCCAAGTGACGAGTGACAGGACAAGAGGAAATGGCCTCAAGTTGTGCCAGGGGAGGTTCCGGCTGGATATTAGGAAAAATTTCTTTCCTGAGAGAGTGGTGAGACACTGGAATAAACTGCCCAGGGAGGTGGTGGAGTCACCATCCCTGGAGGTTTTCAAGGAACGTGTGGACGTGGCACTGCGGGACATGGTTTAGTGGGCATGGTGGGGTTGGGTTGATGGTTGGACTCAATCTTACAGGTCTTTTCCAACCGTAGTGATTCTGTGAAGCATTTTGGAGACTCACCATTGCTTTAGTAAAAGTGATATTAATCAACAGAATAGAATTCTTTGCTGGAGTCAATAGAATTGTGCTAATAAAGGAAAATGTCTTTCTCCATCCATCCGCCAGAACCAGGAAAGGCCTTAATCCTCTGTTCTCTGGGTTATTCATTGTTGAAATTAGTTTCTGCCCTAGAAAACTGTAGGACGTCGTTTTAGAAAGGCAAGTACCCCTCTCCAGACAGGCAGGACATCTGCCTCACTGGAGGTGGCCAACAGCTAAGCAGCCAGCAGCACTCACCGAGGCTCTGGAGGGGCTGGGAACGGGTCCTGCCTTACGTCACATCAGGGCTCCACTTCTGCGGCAAACCTCCCTTTTGCTCCCTCTTTGCCCAAGACGTGAACCCAAAGTGTGATGTCTAAGCATTCGTGAACTGGGTGTCTTTGGGACAAAGCTAAACTGGACTCCAGGAGTGTCACCAATGGTCATTCAGTTTACTGAACCAGACTAATGCTAGCCTGAAGAAATATCTGCTGAAATACATGCAGTGTTGGATTTAGGTCCCCTGCACCAACCATTACTCTCTACAGATCTGCCTTTCCTGAGCTGCATTACTGGCTAATGCCGATGTAGCCGATACATCAAACAGGGACTACACACTAAAATTGAACACAGCTCCACTCCAGCCAAATCCCCACCGGTTTGCACTCGATGAGGAGTGTAAATCTGCAATCTAAATCAAAACCACCACTAAAACTTAAGTTTGGACAAGGCCATGTGTCTGGGAATCAGGGAATTCCTACTAAATCTGTCAGAGCCGGTGACCTTGCAGAGGCAGAGGCGAATCAGATCCTGTTGGGTCTCACCACTGCATATATCACAAAACAGACTATCTCCTGCAATCCGACACTGACTTCAGCTGAGCTGATTTTCTATTCCGCACCATTTCCTCCTGGGGTTTCTCATCAATAAATAAAGAGACATGCTGCTACCACAGCTGCTCTGCACCTACCTAGCCCCTTATTAGCTTACAGGCACACACACACACCTTTCCATCCCCAAAACCCACACCACTGCAAGAGCAACACCGATAGAACAAAGATATTTTCAGTGTCCAAGCGTTGGCTGTTTGCATGTTACTAGTTAGAAGTCTCTTAGCACTGCTATTATAAATCTCAGTTTTGAATGCTGATCCATACAAATTTAGAACGACAATAAAATATTGAACTTCCTAAATTATAAAAATGGCTCAGGTTTTAAAGTTGTCAGATAAGTAAGAACAAAAGCATGAATTAGCGGGTGCAGAGAAAGCCACAGAAGAAATATTCACGTTCAGTGAAGAAACTTTCAGATCCTGCTCAAGTTAAAGTTGATTAATTAGATAAAATAGTAAAAACTCTGAAAGCAGCCTGAAATGCCATTAGCCTGACAATGAGAACGTGCATGAGGAATGTTGGAGAATTTGGATCATTTGTCTGAGCAAGACGGAAGGAAAACTTGAGCCTGTGTCTGCTGGGTGACTGCCTAACTCTCAGTCTATCAGCTGTTTGACAGGACAAGCATCTGCTCCTTCACTAGCACCAACCAGAAATGACACCCTCTATTTGAGCAACCGTCACTGCAGGTGTTGACAAAAACTGTAAATTCCCAAGATAAATTTTGACTTCAGCAAGTCGGCACAGAAACCCTATTGAGGAAATTCGAGAACAACTTGCTTTTCAGCCCCCTTCCTTCTGCTTGGCTTACCAAAACCCATTAGAAACGTAACGTATAAAAGGGCACCTGAAGAGGAAGGAGGGCTGCGGTGAGCTGTGCACCAAACCAAGCTATTTGAGAACAGTTTGGTGGCCATTTATGCTTTGATTTCAACTTTAAGCCAAGTAATAAGGCACATAACATGAAAAGAAATATATGCAAAATAATTCGATAAACACAAGTCGCATGCCTTGAAAATACCAGCTTTAAGTTTCCTAGTGCCTCACTCAGGTACGTCTGAAGTACACCAGTGTTTCAATCCAACTCCAAAGCACCAGGAACCCTAAAGTTTTCAAAACCAGAAATAAGATAGCTCACTTCCACTAAAAATAAGACTCAACACAAATAGAGATGGACAAAACCAGATGTATTAATTAATCACTTAACCAGTTAAGACATAGAGCTACAGAAGTCCTTCAACTCTGGCCAGATCATGACCCACCTCTGCCTTCACTACAATTTATTCCCTCCTTCTATGGACCCTAGTCTCTCCCATCAGCCATATCACTGTACTTCACAAGAAAAAAAACAAGCATGGGCCTCCTCTTCTTCGTTTTTTCCTAAAAACCATCTGCTGTTTCTCCTAATTGTTCACTGAACATGTAGCACTTGCCAAAATATTTTATATGGCCTTCAAATTTTTATTCACAAACCAGTTCTGCTGTAATGGCCACAAAAGTCAGCTAACCTGGGCTGATGATAGAGCAGTCTACAGTAACTGGTACTAGATTCATTTATTCACAGACTTAAAAAGCCGTACACTTCTGTTAGTTTACGTACATTACGCTCGCTCGTTTTTGTTGTTCCTTTCTTACTCGTTATATGCAGGTATAGGCTATTGTTTCAATTCATATCATTCAAATGATGATTTTCAAAATACTTAAGTTATTTAGGAAGAGTGACTGGGGCTCTCATGATCATAAATCTCTTCAATATCAACAGCCCCTAGAATAATAAAAGCAAGATTTGCAAAGACCAATAAATAAATAAATCGGACTCATTGAAAGTCAACTAATATTTGACAACTTAACTAGCCTTTGCATCCCTGAAAGTCTCCACAGGTGACTTTGGAAAAAAGAATATAACCTATGCAGTCACTCAAGAGGTTTTCTGGAAAATACACACCTTATCTCTAGCTTTAGTTTCACTTTGTACCTTTAGAACCTTTTCAAAAAACACAATTACAGTCGTGGTCTTTTTACAACTGCTATTAATTAGAATGACTAATGAATGAATCATTCCTCTACGTGAAAGCACTTTTGGTTTGCAGTTGCTATCTGCTGCATTTTGTTTGTTTATTTATTTTGGGTTTGATATTGGTTTTTTTCCCATAACAATTTGTGTTTCCCCACAATCATTTAGGAGTTGATGACAATTTCTAAAGATGCTAACAGCAATAGATTTCAAACTCAATAACAGAGACAGAAATAAAATAACAGCGAGAATGATGTGTCGTGCACTTTTACTTGACCAAGTGTGCCCATTTCATCAAGAGTTGACTCAAAATGCTTACATATGCAAATAGTCCACTCGGCAAGATGAGCTGACTTCAGCAAGTGCTCATGTGTAATGTTTACTTATGTCTATGTATAATAAGAATTCGGTTCTACAAAATTAACGGTTACAAAATCAGTTTATTTACCTATCAATTTCTCTTCAATATAATACCATAGCTGTTACGTGTTGGAGTCAAAATTCCAGAGTAAATTCTGCACGTCTCTGTCAGAATCGTAATCATAATTACTAGGGCAGGACAAAAAAACCCAAACCATTTTATTTCCTCTTTTTTTTAATTATTATTTTTTTATCTGGACAAATTCTTCTAGTGAATCCACTGAAATGTAATATGATAATTCACAGCTGCAGCGATAATGACTGGAAAAAGAGGAAAGCATTAAGAGACAGCGTCTCTATTGCTGAATGCCACTAATAATCCCACGATCTCTCATTTTTATGACCACGTATTTTATGAATGACAATCCGCTCATTACATATTGCTATAAATATTTTGGTTTAGCAACAGAAATTGGCATCTATGAACTATACATTCTTGAAGCTTTTCTGCTAATACTTACTAGTCTACTAATGTATATTATAGCAATATTTTCACTGGATCCCCACACTGGGAAACTACATGAAGTATTCTTTTTAGCTAGAAGGACTTCATACATAACTTATATACTTTCTGCAGTTATAAAGCAGTTTTGTCAGCTGCCTGAAATCATACTGAATCTGCCTCATTAATTTTCCCCCCTGCTGTACAATACAGCCTTCCAGTATATTAATATTCCTGCGGCTTACATAGTCTGGACCCAGCAAAGCAATGAGAATACTGTAAATTTTGCATCTGAGCACTACCCGTAGTACCGTATACTTTTGCCTTCATTTCAGCTATTACAATCACAGGTGGATATAATTCAAGGTACTTAAGAATTGAGGACAAGCTACAAAACCCACTGAATTTTAAAAGCTGTTTTAACTTATTTGAAACTACTTTCTTTTCAGCTTCACATATCTCAACTCTATCTGTTATTTTGAAAATTCAAGAAGCAGCAGAGACTTTTAATCACCTCTGCAATGACCGGAGGCTGATGCCATTCCTTTCTCCCGGTAAAATAAACTTTTATTTACCGTTCTTTTGAATAACAACTCCTAGTACTAAGTTCAATACCACAAAGTTTGGAAACCTGACTTTATATTTCACCAGGTTTCTTTTTTTCTTTTTTAAAAACGTATCAGAGTAATAGCTGTCTTTGGCCGTTTGTAAACCAATTTTCAAAATTACCTGGTAGCTTGCTACAAGCTGCGCTAGGTGCGGTCCCCAAAGGAAATTAGGAAAGATGCAGCATAGCCGGCGGTTTAGAACTGGTTTATGCAGCTGAATTTGGGTAATAAACTAACTTAAAATTGTTGCTAAGCTTCACAAAATCAACATAAAAGAATACTTAAATGAGAAACGCGCTGTGGGATTTCTGCTTTCGTTAGTGCGCTGCTTTCTCAGAAGAATGTTTGGTCTCCAGTAATGAAAATTTTGCCACACTAAAAAGAAGAAAACAAGGAGAGCTGCTCTTGGCTTACCATTTCTATTTCACGGGACTCTTCGCCAGACTGTTCTGTAAGCATAATTAACCAAGTCATTCTCTTAGTCATTTGTCTCTGATGTTCCTCTCTCCCTCCCATGTCAATAGCCCCCTCTCAAGACCCCCGCGGCCTCTCAAAACATTTAGTTTTCCTGTTTCTCCTATTATCTCCTTATGCCCTGCCATGTCCGTGAAAGACAAGCAATGTCTTCCCTAGGTTGAAGTTACACACAAACTGGCCAAAATGTTCCAATGCTGATTGACCATTCAGCTACTGACAAACAGAACAGGTAATATCCGAGTTTTCCTTACCTTTCTCCCAGTGGGAGATTAACAGGTCTCCCCCCATTACTGATCTGCTGATTTTCACCAAGAAAAAAAAAAGGGAAAGAAAAGGAAAAGGAAAAGAAAAAAGGCAAGAATTTAGGACCTTTGACACCTTAGGCTTCTACTAAATTTGTCTAAAACAAGGTTCAAATGCCTATGGAGGAAAATAGGATCGATCGATTGATGGACCTGATGATTCCAAAAACCTGTTTTCTTTGGAAACCAAACTCTTTTCCTTGAAAATCAAAAGCCTCCAACAGCCATAATGTGCCTTTCGAACTACCACAATAACAAAAGGCCATTTCTGGACAAGGTATCACCCCCTCAAACTAGAAAAATAAGGGGGTGGTGGAAAATATATAAACCTTACTGCTAGAGGCATAAGCAAACATTACACTGCTTCATCTTTTTCATTTACTATCCAGGTAGAACCGTATTTTATCTTGGCAAAGAGAAAACTGTCACGGTTATCAAGATGCATTGCGCTGGTCATCTTCTGCCCAGCCCTACATCTTGCCCAAGGCTCAGAACTGAGAGACAAACACAAAAGCATAGGCTTAGGTCCAAAAATTAATTTAAAGGAATAAAAAAAAAAAGCGGTTATTACCCTCAGGACATTTAAATTAGTAATAAAACTGTTACGTTACTGACTTTATCTGGAGAGGTTAGCATTTCCGCTTGGGGTCTATCTTATAAATCAAGCTATAAATCAAGCAAAACAATAACCCTTCTGTCATACTTTGCATTAACGTCTGATGGGCATAATAGTTCTCCTGGGCATTAGTTTCTTACATACAAGGGTAACAGCCCAGAAAGGTTTGTCAGTCCATGTAACACTGCAAGGTACTACATACAAACACACGCGCACAAAAGGGAGGTAGCGTTGCTCAAGCTCCGATCCTGAAAACAAAGAAAAAACAAACACAAAGACATTCTTAGGTTTCCACATTGCCCAAGTGAAATGAGTGTGACTGCTCAAAACTCAGAAGGCAAAGCTAAGCACTTACTTTGCAAGGACAAATCTTAGTTTAGGGCGGATCATTGAGGAAAATCGTATGTATGAGTCTAAGAGTAACATCAGTTTCCTATTTATGACCCCACTTGAGCAGTTGCTCAAAACTGCACAACAGCAGTAACGGAGAAAACACCCTCCCTAGTAATAACCACGTAAGTTTTCTTCCTAGCAGTAATAACATTTTGCATGTTCTGCAAGTTTTATTCTCATTAAAAGTGCCTTTTAAAAAGTACTCCTAAAGATCACCAGCACTTCCAGTAAATCCAAAATGCAAGCTTGTAGTACTTGACCATTAAAACGCTGCTAAAAATTATCATGGAACAGTTCAAAAGTCTAAGAAAACTTGGCAAGCAGACCTATTTCTTTTTTTAATAACTGAGGGCAAAAAGGTTTCCTGGGTCCTCCAAGTAGCTCACACACAGAAGGGAATTTGATCTTGTCAATTTATTTTTTTTGTTTTTGCAAGGATGCTTTGATAGACACCTTTTTTGGTAGCAGCTTGGCTGAATTAAAAACAAACAAGATCACTTTAGGCTCTTAATGCTGATCGGGCCAATAAACTATATATTGAGAAAGAAAAGCACACCAATGTGTTCAATTTAGGAACTGCCAGAAAGAAACATCCATTAAAAATTTAAGTTGCCAGTTCTTGCTTTCTGCTTGGGTTCGTATCAGCTGCTGAATGGGTTTTCTAAGCAAATACGTGAAAGAATTCACGATCAGAGTGGTTACGTCTCCATGCCGGGGCATGGACTCCACACTTTCCAAAAAGCAAGTCTCCTTTTTCTTATCATTGATGTAGCAGAGAGCCTCTGAGCAGTGCATGAGTCTACTGTACCGTATTTGCTAATATAGGTGATGGTTGGACTCGATGATCTTACAGGTCTTTTCCAACCTTAGTGATTCTGTGATTAACAAGAGCTAGGTGTAACATTAAATTTTCTCTTGCTGGAAGCCCTACCTTGTGCCCACAGCTATTGGAAATAACCAGTAGATGTCAAGACTAGAAAAAGTAGTTCTAGGAGAGGGATCTGGAGGACAGTTAATTCAGAATTCTGCCTCTGAAGGTATAGGCCAAACGACTAGTTTGGATTTATTTTTTTTAATTTCTAAATTATATTTTGCTCCCTTATTCCAAATAGCCTTTAAAAAACAAAATCAGTTAATTTTCTTTGTCTTAAAAACATTCTTACACCTCCTTATGATTGATCCTGCAGTAGAATCTCTTGGTGATCTCACCAACATACCAGATATTTAGTCTTCATTAAAGTCTTGGGAAAAACAAAAACAACCTTTTATGAATAGGGCTTAGCAGAGGTTTGAAGGCAAGCACAGCAGGGATATAATCACGAATGATGTAGCACCTGAAGGATAAAATGATAGAGAGAGACTGAACCTTGACAAAAATAAGCAAATAACTGTGAATATTGCTGTAGAAATGTAGCAGAAGGGAACTATTGGTAGCTACCTCTTAAAAGAGAAGTCGGCAGTACGTAAAATTTAAGGGGGAAAAAGCAAAACTAATGACAATAGACATAACTTTCAATTATGACAGAACACAGCAATAAGGGTATTTTCTTTTCTTACACTACACTATGTGTTCTGGACAACAGCGTAACTCACATTCAGCATCCTCCCTATAGACTTAAAGGAAACCTTACTGCTTATGGGGACATTTCAAGATTACATATTGGAGTATTTTTTCACTCCGCAGCCTGTGCGGTGTTTCCAGCAAGACTGGCACGCTCCCACAGAGCGGAACAGCTCGTGGCGGCAGCTCTCCGGCGGATGAGCCGTCCCTTCCCGAACCCAGCACGCTGGAGCCCAGGATGCACTCCACGCTGGCGCGCACACACACGCCACTGCTCCCCGCAAGAGACGGGGCAGAGCCACGCTGCCTGGCTCGCAAGCGCAGGACTCTCAAAGGAGCTTTTCCTCTGCCAGGGTGGAGGAGCAAGGGTGTTTCACGAGCACGGGACTCTCAAAGGAGCTCTTCCTCTGCCGGGGTGGAGGAGCAAGGGCGTTCAATGTGCAGTAGCTCGGGATCCACCACTTCACACGTGCTCATTTAAACCTCTCCAAGCCCCACAAAACCCTGACGGAGTAGAGCTCCAGCACGTACAGGCTATTGCTGCAAGGCTCTCACACCCTCCCTTCGCACCATATTCATAGCAGACCTCACCAATTCCTTCTGACTTCAGAACATCCATGAGGGGACCAAGACACTTCATCCTTTCTGCACAATCACAACAGGGACAAAATACGACCCATCCTTTAAACAGGCTGCCACTTATGTTTGTGTTTGTTCTGACCCAGGCACATTTTCAATTTAGGGAAAGGACAGCTTCATAACTCAATTTTTTCCCCCCGTAGTGTTGGTCCCAATATTTTGATAACCTGATTTATAGATACAGCTGGTTGAATAGTCTGAAGTTTCTGGATTTGTAACAAAATTATTTCAACAAAACAAAATCGAAATCGGCTGTTCCCCTTACAAACTCACTGCATGGGGCAGAAGTGCCAGAGCATGAAACAAATTAGCTCTGGCAATGCAATAAGCTTGAGCAAGAAGCATAGGGTTAATTAAACCGGTTAAGAATCAGAATAAAAGTTGGAATCCCTCCAGTTCCACAAAAGCTGTGCCAACAGGTTATCTACCGTCTTTGTTGTGCCCTTGCCTAGATCAAGTTATCTTTTGCTTTTTTATTGAATGAAGCGAGGGGCTTTAGCTCTCCAAGGAAAAAAATGTAAGAAATACCTCTAAGCTGCAGATGATCTGGGAAAGCTAACCTATGACACAGAGCTCATTCCATCTTGTTGCTCTGAACTTCCGAGGATTTGAAAAGGATTTTTAACCATTGAAAGCAAGTTAACAGAGTCAGAGATAAGTTTCAGGGGCGCGATAAAGTTAATTCCCCACCTGCCAACTTCTTGTCATATATCCCTTGACTTACCAACAGCCTCTCCCCGAGTCTAGGAATTGGTGGTGTCGGGGAGAGCAGTGACCAAGAGCTGAGGAGCACACAGCCCCATTGAGCAGCTCGACAGCAACCACCGATCAACAGGTCAGTCGTTTGTCCGTTCCGACATGCCAGGATCCAACGTTGCTTTGGTCTTTTTTGTTTTGGTGGTGGTTTTTTGGTTGTTGGTTTGGGGTTTTTTTTGCTGTTAGTTGGAAAAAAACCCAAGAAAGACCAAACCAACCAGGCTCAAATGCTTATACCAACTGCAGGAAACTCACTCTTAGGGTGGGTTTTGAAAGTTCATGCATTGTTTCATGCTCACATATACTGACTTGCCCTTCTAAACTGAACGGGAAGAAAGAAATACGTTGACTAAACACTGTCATCCCGTGTTAATAAAAACCATCATCCCTTGCTTCGGTTAGATCCTTCTGACAAGCTCACGACTGAATAGTTTTTGAAAACTTATCTCTATCAGGTCAGTCTACTTTGTGTCGCTACTTCTGATTTTCTAACCAATTTATCTATAAAGATGTAGAAGGAGTGTAAAATTTCTATAGAAGACGCCACTGTGTATTAAATGCACTAAATGGAAATTCCTACCCCGTTGAGAACTTTATAACTAGGGTAATGAAATTTTTATCAGGTCGTAACTTAGAAGATTAGAAGACTGGTAGCACATTACTCTAAAAATCAAATCTGATTAATGTTTAATTGTAGCAATGTGCAGAGGTATTAATTAAGTGTACTTTCTATGACTCATAAATAGCTTTTAAAGCAAAAGCAAGAATAATTTGAAGATTAACATGAAGAGAATGGTATACTTGAGTGGTAAATTATAATTAAACTGAATGGACCTTGTGAAAATAATAGAAATTGTCATCCAATCTAATAATTTTGATACATAATGCAGTTATAACAAATTTTCTAGCAATCAAGTCTGACACCTTTTCCTCGGGATATTTTTTGTGCAGACGCCACAGGTGTGAATTAAAAATTCATTTATGCTTTTCAGTGAGAATCACAGGGCAGATCTCTTAAAAGCAGTACATCCATCCAGTTCTCGTTGCACAACTGAAGCATTCATGCACGTACCTAGACAGGCTTTGTTTAAAAGGGGATCCCAGCTAAGGCTTTGCATTTGTATACTCAAAGTATCACAATTAAACTTGAAGATCTATACCCTTGCACTTGGGTTTTTTAAATGAATGATCCTCAAAGTCATACAGGGGTTAGGAACCTTGGTTCAGAACTGCACTTCTCCAGTGCGACACACTTTTCTGCTACATTTGTTACCGAAATGATAGCTAGACGTATTTTCACTGCTCATCCCCCTTCCTACAGTCTTGCAAAAGCAGTTTTATTTCCATTATCAGAAGACGCAACTTACACTGCATTCTTTACAATATTACTACTACTACTAATAAATAAGTGCCAAGTGTTCATGACCTTGCAGAACAGGTTGAAAACATGACCAAGAGGCAGCAATATCAGAAGGATATAAAATGAATCCATCTTTTCTGCCGATTTTATGCCAACATAACAAACCTTAGATATTTGCTTTTGGCATGAGCTATATTTTCTAAATTTACTTCAACTAACACAACTGAAATTGGAATTAGCTTCTACCGCACTGTGCTGGAACAGCAACAGAAAGTAGAACAAATGCATAATCTCGTGTCTTATAAAGAAAAAAGAAGAAAAAAGGCATTAAACAACTTATCCTGTCTATGTCTATTATCTGTATATGATTTCTTATGATTGCATTTCTGTCGTTGTTTACAAAGCCCGATTTCATAATCAAAGAGAAGGTAAGTAAGTAAATGGTTTTAAGATTTAAAATTTTCATTCAAAAAAAAGTGAACAGGGCAGCGATGCAACCCTGGAGAAACTGCTTTGGCTTGCCATTTTTATTTAACACTAAGATTAGAAACTAAAATTAAGGAGCTGCATGTTGGCTAGGTGATTCTCTGGATTACCTAGCTTTAATGCTAGAATCACTGGGTTTTTTTGTTATGATGCAACCAAAAAAAAAAGTGTTATGTGGCAGGTCCGCAAACAGAAATGTTTACGTTTCTGAAAAGCTCAAAATGCGCATGCACGCAAGCTCTGAGTAACAGGTTTCTATTATGCACTGAGTACATGCTGCATTAGAAATATCTTAGAAATTAGAAAAAATATAACGAAGCGAATTCATTGACATAGTCTTCGTCAAAAGACTATTTTAAATTGTCAAGAATCCATCAGACTTAACACCAGCCATTAAAGGACTCTCCAGTTGCAACCCAATACTTATTTATATTCTATTACTTGGAGGATGTGAGGTGAGGAAAAAGTGACCAAAACGTTCTGCATGAACAGCGATGCGAGTTTTCTCCATTTACACTTATGCCATCACAAATATCCTCTTAATTGCATGATAGCCAACAGAAACCAAACCCAACAACTTAGCTCTCTATCTAATTTTACAGCCTTAAAATACTTACAGCAGGAATTCATTATGAGCAGGAAATAAAATGGGGAGTTGCAGCTGGCTTTTAAAAGGTTATTTATTCTTAAACCATTAAAAAGCCTTTTAAGAAACATCTTTCACGTACGTACTAATGCTTCTAACCCAAAATTAATGCATTAGAATTACTAAATCTTTTGGAAGTTTTATAACAAGTGATTGATACAGAGGATCATTATGTTGCCTGTGTTTTCCTGGGGGTGTTAATAAATCAAGCAAATATGATACAGAATCCAGATTTAAAATACCTCAGGTAGCTAGAATTGGTAATAAAAAATGCATAAACCTCTTTTACAACTAGGGAAATACCCACTACAATGTACAAGAGAATGTTTCATCTAATTCCTCTGTCTTTTCCATCACTACAGTGCTTTATCACCACGTCCCTTGTCCGCATCTCCAGACATATTCAATTGTGCTAAGAAGACGTAATAAATTCAGTGGTATTAAGGGATTTAGAAAAGGTTTTGGCCTTTGGAAATGTATAATGGGTTCTAGGAGGTGCAAATATGCCATGTTTCATGTTAAGAGCTGGTATGCATTGACATTTTTCTTTTAATGTGTCTCTGACGTCGTGCAACTGTTGCAGCGCTCTCCAAGTTCCTTGCCTCCTGCACTTCTAAACAATTCTAGAAACAACAGTTCGGAATTTTTTTCCATTTATTTTAACAAGATATAAAGTAAATCTCCATCCTAAATTTCGATTGAAAATGTTTCAGCCAACTTCCAAAAGGAAGTCATTGCTCTATGGATCCTGAATTTAGCAACAACAAGCAACAGCAATCAGGACTACAATGACCATAACATAAATAGGACCATTTTTTCATCAATATATAGATGATGTGTTTTCACTAAGACTGGCTAGAAAACAATTTCTTTTGCAAGTATTATATAAAAAAGGAAAGTTCTGAAAACTATCTCCTTCCAGATGTACACCACCAAAAAAAAATTTACATTTCTAGAAACACAGAATGAAATAAAGATTCAGTCACCAAGGCGAGTCAAAAGTTGACATTAAAGTCAGCGTAGGAGTCTGGATCAGGTCCCAGTCTGAACTAGGTGGGGAAAGGATTTGAATCCAGGTTTCTCCCAGTCCCACTGAAGTCAGCACCAATTGGCTAGTGGTGCTGAGGAATGAGTCCTTTTGCCTTCACTTGTACATTCTATCCCAATCCTAAAAGTTTTCCAGTGTCCACTGAGAAATGAGATGGAAAACCATCATTTTCTAACTTATACAGCACTACTACCTAGATCAGATCACTGATCTTTCCCCTTCTGCATCCAATTGTGAACAGAAACACGTGGACTGTTATTAAACAGGTAGCCTTTGATTTGCACCTACAAGGTTAGGTTTGGTGGTTTTAACCTATATGAGATCAAAATAACAGAAGTTTGAAACGCGTAAGTTTTTCCTGAGATAAGCAAGTCTGCCGGTGACACCAAGCTGCGTGGCACGGTTGACACACTGGAGGGAAGGAATGCCATCCAGGGGGACCTTGACAAGTTCAGGACATGGGCCCATGCAAACCTCATGAAGTTCAAGAAGGCCAAGTGCAAGGTCCTGCACGTGGGTCAGGGCAATCCCAAACACAAATACAGGCTGGGCGGAGGATGGATCGAGAGCAGCCCTGAGGAGAAGGACTTGGGGGTGTTGATTGACGAGAAGCTCAACATGCGCCGGCAGTGTGCACCTGCAGCCCAGAAAGCCAACTGTGTCCTGGGCTGCATCAAAGCAGCATGACCAGCAAGTCAAGGGAGGTGATTCTCCTGCTCTACTCCACTGCCGTGAGACCCCACCTGGAGTACTGCATCCAGCCCTGGGGCCCCCAACATAAGAAGGACATGGACCTGTTGGAGAGAGTCCAGAGGAGGGCCATGAAGATGATCAGAGGGCTGGAGCACCTCTCCTATGAAGACAGGCTGAGAGAGTTGGGGTTGTTCAGCCTGGAGAAGAGAAGGCTCCGGGGAGACCTTACAGCAGCCTTCCAGTACCTGAAGGGAGCCTACAAGAAAGCTGGAGAGGGACTTTTCACAAGGGCATGAAGTCATAGGACAAGGGGTAATGACTTTAAGCTGGAAGAGGGTAGATTTAGATTAGATATGAGGAAGAAATTCTTCACCATGCGGATGGTGAGGCACTGGAACAGGCTGCCCAGAGAAGCTGTGGATGCCCCAACCCTGGAAGCATTCAAGGCCAGGCTGGACAGGACTTTGAGCAACCTGGTCTAGTGGAAGGTGTCCCTGCCCATGGCAGAGGGGCTGGAACGAGATGATCTTTAAGGTCCCTTCCAGCTCAAACCATTCTATGTTTCTATGATAGGTGCATGTGCTTAAAGCAGAGGAAAAACCCAAATATTAGCATCCCACCTCGATCATTTATAAAAGAGCCACCCGAGCAGTAGCAGAAAAGCCCGCTAACTTCCTAAAAATCAGCCTTAAGAATCAAAGCACTGCTATTACCTGCCCAATAGGACCAAAAGGATGAGCACCAGTTCTTCCCTTGAGACCATAATTTAGCATCGCTCAGAACCAGTCAGGCCCACAGGGAAGCACAGCAGAGTGGGATGGAAGGAAGGCTCCACCACCTTCTCCACCTCCTGAAGTGCTTCCATGAATATACTTTGCTTTCTCTACACCCTCCAACTCACCACAGGTAAGTCATTTGCTTGTGATTAGGAACTCTCTTGCAAGCTAGCACATAAAAAACAATTGAAGAAACACTCCATGTCCGTAAGCTTTCTAAATCATAAGCTTACACATGAAAAATTCAGATGCAGAAATCAATCCCGGCTATAATTTCATAAAATACTAACAATGCAAGGAATGTTTCTGATAATCACTTTATGAGTAGTATGTGCGTGGGAGACCATGATTCACGCAAGACCGTTTCCCTGTCTGATTTTTAATGTTACTGTACATTAAAGGAAAAACGCAGCATGAATCTCAAATATTTTCAGTGAGAAAAGGAAGGACTACAGGGAACCAATTAGGTTTGCCAGCAAACCAAAAGTGTTTGTGACTGGTGCCTCTGAGGGTCAGAAGTAATAAATTTGTCACGCACTAGTATTCCCGATATTACACCTGTGTCAGGGGATAGTGAAGATTAATATCGTAATTAGAAATGCTGAACAACATCTCCATTACAAGACAGATAAAGTGACAATCCTGACACAGTCACAGCAACAATTTTATTCATCGTTTTTCTTCCAACTCGATGGAAGGACATACATTATCAGCCCGGATGACTTCTATATTTTGGGGCAATGAAGCAAATCCATGACCTACCTTTGCGACTGCAGAGGCGCAAAATAGCTGGTGAAGCTGCATGACACAGCTTGAGGAGAAGAGGGTTAGAAAGCAGGATTATTAATGGATAGGCTGACACAAGTGGGGGAAGTTTACCTTCCCTGGCACAGAGGCAAATGCCTGCTCGTTCTCCGCTGCACACGGCTGACAGTAAAAAAAGAGCAATGCTACCGGTTCACATCTCAGCAGACCACCATCAGCCGCCACTGTAAAGTGATAACCCAAAACCCAAGTCGGTTTAGTCCAGACCAAGTTCCTGCAGGTGCACGTACAGAGTTTCAAGACTTAGTCCCAGAGAACAGCGCCAAAAAGATAAAACCTCTTACATGCTTAAAGCGTACTGAGCTTTTACGATATGAGCCTGAAGTTGCAACAATTGCTAATAGCTGAAGGAGATTATTTTTTTAATCAACATTCTGTTAAAATAATTAGAAAGCCTCATCACAAATAGTCACTAATGTTAAAAAAACAGAGAGCCCATTTTAGAAGTGAAACAGGAAAGCTTATCTTCCGTGATTTGCGAGCGATTATTATCTTTTAGATAATCTGCATGCACTATTGTGACAAGAAAACTTAAAAACATTCCACGTAGCTGTGCGGCTATATCTGCAGCCAGCCAACTGGCCAAATAGCTCAAAAACCTCAAAAATAAATTCACCCCAATTGCACGTTATTCTTGCGATATAATCAAATGAGTTTTGCTCAGTAATCTATTTAGCCCGTTCGGGTTATTTTGGATTTACACCAGGACGGTTCAAATTACCTCACTACTCCCACACAGCAACCAAAGCAAACACTTGCTAACATTTGAGAGGTGGGCGAGGAGGCAAAGTTAGTTACATCACCACCACCTTTCCTACGAGCTGAAGAGGAGGCACATGCCAACAGTTGGCGAAGAACACACCAACAGGCCTTTGCTTGGCCGGGGAGCAATTCTCAGACGTATGGATTCGAATTTCTTGCCTGCATATAGCAGCGAAGCAGCTGGCTAGTGTTAACCAAGAGGGGATGGTGATATGGCAAAGGGAGAGTGGGTTCTATCTTGTGCTGCTGGGCACAGGTGTAGTTTGCTGATGACACTAAGACTAATGGATATTGAAAGAAAATGCTTAGCAGCAGCTTACTCTCTCCCTTTTCACAGAATCACTAAGGTTGGGAAAGACCTGTAAGATCATCAAGTCCAACCATCAACCCAACCCCACAATGCCCACTAAACCATGTCCCATAGTGCTTCATCCACACATTCCTTGAACACCTCCAGGGATGGTGACTCCACCACCTCCCTGGGCAGCCTGTTCCAGTGTATCACCACTCTCTCAGTAAGGAAATTTTTCCTAATATCCAGCCTAAACCTCCCCTGGTGCAACTTGAGGCCATTTCCTCTTGTCCTGTCACTCGTCACTTGGGAGAAGAGACCAACACCCACCTCTCTGCAACCCCCTTTCAGGTAATTGTAGAGAGCGACAAGGTCTCCCCTCAGCCCCCTCTTCTCCAGACTGAACAACCCCAGCTCCCTCAGCCGCTCCTCATCAGACTTGTGCTCCAGACCCCTCACCAGCTTCGTCGCCCTTCTCTGGATACGCTGTGTCTTTAGGAAGGAAAAGAGAGAACCTCACTGTGCTTACCTCTAAGCGTTCATCTTAAATCATTCCCAGACCTAAGCCTTCCGGTTAAAAACTGCAGCATAACTGGGAGCGTACAGCCTAAGAAGACCTCCCTACACCCATTGCTCACTGGCAACAGCAAATACACCTAGGCAAACTTTAGCGACAACATACAGCAGAAGCCTCCATGGCATTCCGAGAGGAATGCAGTCTGATCTTGAAAGCATAAATTGGCAGGGCCTGCCTACGTCACCTGCTCCACTGCTAACCATCAAACAGAGCTGGCAATTTTTTCCCAATACCTGATAGCATTGTTGCAAATTAAACCAACTGTTTCTTACCTTATCCTGACAGATAGGCGAAACAAATTAGCCACAGTCCTGTTTATAACAACCTATATGTATTAAAAGACGGTTTTCAAGTCCAGTCACTCTGTGTCTTCTCTTTTATAAACAACACAGAGCCCATTCTCTCATTTTCTTCTTAGGAGCTACTTACTAATTAAACTAGAGTATGTTACCAGTTCTTTTACTTGCTGCTTAATTTGCTTACCTCCTTTTCCAAGCTGAGCACTCGAAGCTGGACATACTTCTTCAGCTAAGGTCCCAGCAGGACTGAGTGAACAATTGACTTCTTGGCCTCCTCTGCCACCCCAGGTGTTGTCAATGCATCCCAGAGTGATGCCTGTCAGTCTCTGCAGCAAACTGCAATCACCTGTAACCTCCCCATCTTTCCTGTACAGCTGCTTCTCGGCCACAATTATGCCCCATTTTATAGCTGTGCATTTGATTTTTTCCGTCTTAGGTAGAGAACTCGGTGCTTTCCTTTGTAGAAATTCATCATCCTGATTTCAGAGTATTTCTCCACTTTATCAAGCTCGTTTGGAATTTTAATCAGTTCTCCACAGTGCTTGCAACCCCTGTCTCCCCTCCTCCCACACTAGCACAGCTTGGTGTCATCATGTACCACACTACAGCTGTGACAAGGAGACGTGCCGGTGGTTTTTTCAGTTTGAATATGCAGTGAAAAGCCAGAAAGAAGCAAAGAAAATCCATGCCTTAAGAATGTCAGTTTAAATAGCCAGCAAAATATTTTAAAAGTAGATTAGGAATAGAAACCCAGAAACCTTAAATATATTCCAAAGGAGAATATCAGTGGACTACAAAGCTGTGACAAGTTTTTAGCTCTGGGGAAGACACTGCCCGGGAATTTCATCCTTGGCAGCACCCAGCTTTACTATATAACCACATTAATAAGGAATAGGAAATATAACCAAGGGAGCTTCTGTGTTTATTTATGGACCAGGTAATATGAGGTGGATAACCTAATTCTTGCAGCACTTTTAGTCTTGTTCCCATCTTTATTATATGCTTCCTGGAAACAAATACCCAAATCATATAGCCAAGGCTTCATTGTCTACTCTGTATTATCCTGTGATTTTTTAGACTATATTAAGTGCATAGCTATCTTATTTTAGCCTCGGAGTATATACTCAGGTGTTTTTTCAGACAAGCAATTAGAGGATTGGAAAGTCTCACAAAATGCTCCTACGAATTGTTCCATGGAGAGCAAATCTAGAAGCACCAAACCACCGTGGCACCCCATGGCACTACTGCAGCCAAGAGTTATCGCTCGCTGTGCAAAGTGACTTGCAGACGTGTACACGAAAATTAATAAATAAACAGATAAATAAATAAATGAATAAATCCCCAAACTCCGAAGCCACCTCCAAAAACCAGCATAGTTGCTATCCTACAGGCAATCTGTGCACGCTACCTGCTTGAAACCCAACCCTTTTCGGATCAAGGGCTGACAATTTTACATTAAAACATGCCTTACATTAGCTTTATCTGGAACTTCACAGTACTTCCACTAAAAAGTCAAACCCCCTCTTGCTTTGAAAACAAGCAGTACAGAATCCCCTTGCTTTTTTCTGTTTGCTGAATAGCAAATCAAAACACTACGGAAACTTGGGATATCAGGGGAGGCTCTCTGGGAAGGAAATAAACCAAAACCAACTTGTCAAATGGGACTCCCTGCTGCTGCGTACCATGTGGTGCTCTAGTGAGCTGCATCTGTTCAGCTATTAAACATAGTGGTGAATATGATACTGACAGCAGTGACATTATCAAATATGCTGAGTGGTTATCGAGGCTCTATAGCATCATCTTTTCACTTTTTATTTTAATTGGTAGAAGTTACTGTAAAGTTGCTTCACGTATGATAATGCTCTTTGTGCTTGTCCCTAAACGAGAAGGCGCTGCTACATAATCCACAGCGAGTCTTAAAAACTCCATCTGCTATGCAAGGGAAAGGCTGGGTACTTTTGCTTCAGGAACTCTCTGTTGTTCCCTGGAATTCACTGGGTCAGGGGAAAAAAAAACCACATGGGGAACAATAAGGCTTCAGGACATTAATGGTGTTTCATAGTGAACAGGAAGAATACGCTCTATAGGTGAGGGGTCTGGAGGACAAGTCTGATGAGGAGCGGCTGAGGGAGCTGGGGGTGTTCAGTCTGGAGAAGAGGAGGCTGAGGGGAGACCTCATCGCTCTCTACAATGACCTGAAAGGGGGTTGCAGAGAGGTGGGTGTTGGTCTCTTCTCCCAAGTGACAAGCGACAGGACTAGAGGAAATGGCCTCAAGTTGCACCAGGGGAGGTTTAGGCTGGATATTAGGAAAAATTTCTTTACTGAGAGAGTGGTGAGACACTGGAATAAACTGCCCAGGGAGGTGGTGGAGTCACCATCACTGGAGGTGTTCAAGGAACGTGTGGACGTGGCACTGCGGGACATGGTTTAGTGGCCATGGTGGTGTTGGGTTGATGGTTGGACTTGATGATCTTAAAGGTCTTTTCCAACCTTAGTGATTCGGTGATTCTGTGACTTAGCGTGTAGGCAGTAAGTCGCAAGTCCACCGAGGGGGAGGGCTGAACAGAAAATAACAAGAGATTCCAGCACCAAAATGGAGCACGATGGGATCCGTTGAGGATGTAATGCTTCAACCCCGTCCATCAGTCCAGAGGCATGGGATGAAGAGAAGCACCTGACCCAACAGCAGGATACGCAGAGGGAAGACTTCCCAGACCTGATGAGCGGCTTTTCCTAGCCCCCAAAGAATGTATAATGCTGCAGCAGCAAGCATGATTTACATCTCCCTGAGGGAATATCTGGACTTACATTTGGTCCTTGACGGGCCATAGATTATCACTTGCAAGTTCTAGCACAAGAAGTTAAAGCCACGTTAGCAGCTTTTTTAGTGCTGATGCACTGAAGGCTTCAGGATAATTTCACCCAGAACTGGCAAAATTGAAGGACCTGTGTCTTTCCTTTGTTCCTCAGCATCCCTTATTCAGTGTAAGCCAGGTAATTATCGAAAGCTGAGAAATGCATGAGGCAGTTCCTTCAGTTAATCCACCCTCTGGAGCATCAGAACGCTTCCGTGTAAATGGGCTTTCAGGAACAGAGAGATATTTAAGCCTCTCCAATCACTTAACAGGAAAACTCACCTGTTGTTAGTGGGATTGTTACACTAAGCATAAACCACCAGAACACTGACAGTATCAGTTCATTAAATCCTTATCCTGTCTGTTATTGTTGCAGAAATTCTTGGGACCAGCATGATCTAAGCAAACAAACAAACAAACAAACAAAAACAAAACCAAAACGAGACTTAACAGCGACAGCTTCCCACTGTCGATCGGGAAGAATCGCTGTAAGATTGATAGGGAAGGCAAATACGATAGACGTATGGTTGTTGCTGGGAGAGAAAGGAAGAGGCTGCTCAGTGATACACCCGCAGTGGAGATGCACTGATGTCAAGCATGTCACGCTCAGGTAAGAGAGAAAATGATTAGACAGCACAGGCACGTCACTGAAAAGCAGACAAAGATATAATTGGTAACCTGGGTTTTGGGAAATCCAGATAAATTCCCTGCTCTGGCTCTGTGTCCTGCATGACCCTGGTGCAATGAGTTCATGTCAGAGATTGTAAAAGTTACACAGCTAAATTGGATGAAAGCAGGAACCAGGCCTGGTGTGCTCAGTTCTACCGTCCAGTACATCAGATGAAATTCAGTGCCCCTCACTGACACAGTGGTGTAAGTGAAAAGCGAGAAAGGCTCAAGACGATAAAATAATCTGGGGGGGGGGGGGGAAAGCAAACTAGCATTAAATATTAAAACAAGTTTCCAGTTTAGTGATGACACTGAGGCATCACAGAGCAAAACCTGAGTTAAATCAGTGGTCTAATTAACTAATTATGAGTTACAATTAAGCTGGTATCTCACAAAACCAGAACAGTATTCAGACGAGCTTTCCCTATCAGCACAAAGTGATTAACTATAATAGCAATGTTTACTTAAACAAATGCCTGAAGCAAAGCAGCAGGCTCTGTAAAATTGCCTCTGCATCTTTCTCCTTCCAGCAGGAGTTTTCCGGCCTGATATAAATCCCGCTCATACTTCCTCGTATTTCTGCAGTTTCTTCAGACAAATGAATAGCGGAAGCGGTGGGATGAGAATTATTTGGAGTTAGGATCCGAATCTGTTCAGGCCACCAGCAGCACTTTTCCCCTAGCCTTGTTCTGCATCAACAGGCTAATCTCTCCGACTGGTATTAAAAATGATATTGTTCGTACTGCACGTTCACTGAAAAACTGCTACACTGGTACTTTGTGCTGCGGTGCACACTATATCCTTATCCTCACTTAGCGCTCATAAATTTAAAAGACAGAGAGTTAATGGGCCAGATCTTGGGTTCTGGCTTCTATTCATAAGAAATAAACCTTGATCTGTCCTGTGCAAACCTGCCCCTCTTTCCAAGGGTCACAGCTATCTGAGAGTCACTCTCTCTTATTCAAGCTGCCATCAGGAGCTAAAAGCATAGTCTAGGATACTCTGAAAGTGATGCCATTGCTCATGTCTGTCCTTTTTTTTTCTCCAAACCACACATCGTCAGCCCAAAGTGCCTACACCCTGCACTGTCACGGCTTCTTCCACCCTGGGTACACATGCCTTCCACTTGGTTTTAAGCCAGGCGTGCCTAGCAGGCAGGAGGGAGTGCAAATCTTTTTGTGCTTCTCTAAAATGAGACGAGAGCTAGGCAGTAACAAGCTAGGAAATATTATCAGGGCTGACTCTATTGTATTACTGGATATAACAAACAGCATACGCTTAATAAAATATACAATAGATATAATAAGCAGAGAAGTAGCCACATAGGATGGGTGGACAAAAGCGGCTAGCTCTTGGAAGCGACCCTCAATCATCCAGAGCTCTCATTCTCCAAATAATCACAATCATTGCCTCTGATTCGGTGCTTATTCCTTTGGGTGATCAGCAAGGTTTCAGTGAACATCTCAACTGTTCCGCTACTGCAAATAGTCAAGTATTCTTTAAATCTTAATAAGGTTGCTAAAATGTCTGCTAAATTTTTCAACAGCTCTTTTTATACGTGGCAATGTTCTAGAAGAGTTGGTGCCAAGTTATTAAAGTATCTGTAACCTTCGTACGCAAGGATGTCGGCTAGTAACCAGGGCAGGGAATTTTGGATTGAAAGGACCTGATGAGACTGGGATGGATCTAAAACATCAATGGGAGAATATAATGTTAACTAGGAAAAGTGCTGCTACGGAGGAAAGATGGGCTATTTATTTGCCTGTACATTATAAACTAATTCTTCTGTCCTCCTTTCTGAAGCCAGAAATTTGGTATTGATACGTAAAGAACCTAGTCACAAAAGGATATGTCTCCTAATTTTGGCCACATGCTTATTAGCTTTGTTCTTGCTGCTTTTGTTCTTTAATTAACCAGAACTAATCAATGGTCCTCATCAAGAAGGTCTTCCATGTAAGTACAGCACAGAGTCACCACCTGAAGTGACTCCTCTGTTCCTTCAGCTATACAGCATGCCTCGTTCTGTGGGAAAGAAAAGGTACGTCACCACTGAGAGCCCTGAGGGTTGCCGCCTGCTTTCGCTGGGATTCACTGGGACTGCAGAATACGCACAGCGCATGAATTTGTGCTTGAGGACACGGCAGAAAAACAACTTATGGAACAAGGGAAAGGGAAGAGAAAGAAAGAATCCTTGAAAATAAGACTGGACGTAATCCATACAGTACTTTGGAGTTTTAAAAGTAACAATGTGAAAAATAAGAGCTGCTTTATGAAGAGGTCATGAGCCTCTTCAAGTTTCTGTTAATTAAATACGCTTGCTCTTTTGCTTGCCTCTTCAAATTGCTCCCCTTCAGTTCTTCAAAACGCACAGTTTTTGTTGTTAGTATAACATGAGTCAGCCCAAACCCTTTCTATTCTTAATCTTTTTAGTGTTTTTTTAAGTTCAACAAGGCCCCAGGAAAATTAAGTTCCACGTTGAAGCTCTCTCCTCGTACCGAATCAAAAGTCCCATTCGCAACAGTAAACTCAAAGGAAGACTCGCCATCAAATTCAATGACAAAGTTTCGGATCTTAAGCAGTTCAGCCAACACATGGATTCAGTTTTCAGTCTCATCTTGAGATATGCGAGATCAGAAGGGATCTTAAACTCCACGATCTGGTCTGCAAGATTCGTTTCATACAACGCCATGGCCACATGCAAATCTTTCCATACTGCTACCCGACGTTTCTAACGTATGTGGGGCCACCAGAAGCATTTTAATTATCTGCTCACCCTCAGCCAGGCTCTGCATCTTTGCTAAAAGAAAGCACCTCAGGAGATTCATCAGCGTTGAGGGCTGGAGCATTTTGCGACCGACACATGGTATTTTAGCTGAGAAATAAGGTCCTATCGGTTGCGCAATTTTCTCTCGCCAAGGGGCTGGCAGGTGGTGACCCCGTCATACGGCATGCTTCTTGGGAAGGAAGCTTTTATCCTCCCAAAAGCACGAAAGGAGCAGGATGCGTAAAGGAGTTATTAGCTGGGTAGAGGAAGAAGTGAGATCTTCTATTTATCCCAAGACAGAGGAAGAAGATGAAAGGAGTTGCTGCCCTCAAGCACATCTCTAGGCTGGGGAACCAGCAAATCACAGCTGGGAGAGCAGACCTGCCACGCTGGTCTGACAGACCTTCCACACCAGCGTCAGGCTTTCTCCTTGCAGCGCTCCGTGATGGCAGTCACAGCCAAACTCTTTAATTATATCAACTGTCCAAATTCCATTCATATTTTTCATACAGTAAGGTATCAGTCTGTTCTGTGCCAGAATTAGCACATTTCCGTAACCTTCTCTCAGCAATTTGGCCTGTTTACGGCAAGAACAGACCACTGTTGCTCAGGGCGCGGTAACAGACTGTGCAGAGTATTCAAGATGAGGCATTAACAAACAGCTTCTATCCTAAAATCCCTTTTCAGAGTTTTTTTTATCTACGTCTCTGCTAATACAAAAGAATAACTTAATTGCATATTTTCAAGGCATGGCTTGACCGTTTCAGCAATTTATTTATTTTCTTTCCTACAAACTTAGATCTTTAACCTGATCAGTGAGGTAAATGATTGCTGCATTTAGCACAAATTCCCTCGATTAATTCATTGCTCCCATTCTAATTAACTTTATGTTTGTGTACATTGAATTGCATTCTCACCTGCCTGTCTAGTCCCATAAATGATTCCTTTTTGATTGCACTGCTTTTCATTATTCAAAGCCATAAGCAAGTCTGGAAATCCTTCTTTCATAGTAATTTCTCCTCAGTTTAAAGATTAACACATAGTCTGGTTGCTGAGTTTTTTGTTCCCCAAAGAGAAGAACAATCACTGCCCACGACAGTTAAACTTCCTATAGCATTTTCCATACACATATATTAATGAGAAAAAAAAATCACAACTAAATATCATGTATATAAGCATAATAAGGAAATATCAAATATTAGCAGAATTCTGGATTAGATAACATCAGCCTTAAGACATTTTCTTGTGCCTCAAGGTAGCGGAATATTAAATATCACAACTCTGATAAACCTAACGATCCAAAGTCTTTCCAGGGCTCCAGGGTGATCCCTGACACCCACTTAGCTGACAGGATGACGGCCCGATTTTCAGAGGTGCTGACTATATTCAGCTTCCATTGACTTTAGCCACTGATGTGCATGCTCAGCACTTCTAAAACATCAGATTTCTGAAACCTAGTTCTGCTCTTTTTTTTTAGTTCTTCCTGGACATGAATAATTCGATTTTAAATTCATTACTGCTTCACGCATATATAAGCTATCGCTGGCCTCACCAGATCTTTGCATTGCACTGATACACACACAATAATAAGGAATTCCATATTTGAAAGATGATTATTAGAACAAACGTTATCCTGGGAATATTTTTTTAAAAGATTATTAAACTCTTCCTGGGAAAATTAATTAGCTCCAATACAAACCACTAAAATCAAAGGTATTTTTACCATCAATCTCACTGAAAGTACATCCAACCCTCCAGGCATCGATCCAAATACAACTAAGTCAATAAGAATCTTCCAATTGACTTTCCATTAGGCATTAAGCCCAAGACATGTGAAGCGTTCAAAAGAGAATAACAAATTCATTTATCTTAAGACTCTGTGATTTTTTCTCAGACACAGAAGTCTGCTCCTCACTCAAGTTTTACTATTTCTGTTCACTTGAGAGAAGGTCATTATACTTGCATAAATTAAAATTACCCATATATTATGTATATGTACAATAGAATCTAACGCAGTCAGCTATTAAAAGCCTGGTGCAGAAGAACACTGCATATGTATAACTAAGAGACAGAGGGAGGGGAGCGGGAAATAATAGTCCTTTTAAGTTAGCCAAAAGTTCCAAAAAATGAGTAGGAAAAAAAGCTGAGAGAGGACTTTTGCAGACTTTTCCATTAACTCAAAGCTGAAAATCAAAACCCCTTGATATATATATATATTTTTTTTTCTTTTTGTTCACAAAAGTCAACGTTTCGTTTGGAGATATTACATATTTCCCTAGTTTATAAAAAATGAAGTATATCATATACAAAAACTGAATAAATAGCTCAGAAAATGGGGAAGCATTAACTTCCTTTTAAACCAAGCGAATTTTTGAACCAAAGCTGACAAAAACTCACAAAAGCTTTCACTTGATTTTTATCCACAGCATCCTCATGGAAGAAGTTTCAAATGAAAAATGCCTTTCTCACAATAGAGATCTTAATAGATGTAGTATAGAAATAGTTGGGACAAAGAGCACAAACGGAATTTATTCACGATCCAAAACCCAATTTTCTGTAAGACATACAGTATTTCCTCTCCTATGACCACTCACCTCAGTCACTAATTGTAACTCTGAAGGCTTCACAAACACATTTTGAAAATCTAAGTAGAATACTGATTATTCTGTCATGCCAGTAATGCTGCTTCTTCAGAGTACTGCAGGTTAATTGTGTCATACTGTGCATATATTGATACTATCTGTCCTTACTCATACCATACTTTTTCAGGTAACGTGTTACCACATCTTTTGAAATAGTTTTCCATGCTTTCCCATCACAGTATTATTAATCTTAATGGTTTACACTCTCCCTATAATGTGTTTTTTTAATACCATTAAAGAGAATTAAATAAAAAACACCTACCGCAATCTACCTGAGTTTAATGTCTTTTTATTTTTGTACATTTACTATATCCCAGGTAGGACTGTCACTCTTCTCTCGCCGGAATTACAGGGTGGTTTTCCCCAGCTTCCCCCCGAAGAGGGTGACGACAACGTTCAAGACGCTGCCACATCTGCCTTATTCCTTATTTTAAACCTTAGGAAGTTTGTCATCAGAACGATCTTCACCACTTCACCTACTTCAGCAGATCCGTATCTGTAACTGAGTTTAATTAGTAATCCCTCGCCCTGCTGGAGGTAATAGAAGTGGGTCCGGTTTAACTTAAGGAGCTAGTGTCCCGTAGGCTGGGTGTCTTCTGGAACACCAAAGCTGTAAGATCCAAAATGCTCTGCTGGCCTTATCCCCCATACAAACTTCTAGTTCTCAATTTCAAAATCAGCTGTAACCATAAAAACAGCACACTGGTTTTGTGCTCCCGAAATACTTCGGTTTTAAAACAAATGACACAAACAAGGAAGACACAGAAACTGCTGACTCTTTCCATCAGGCATACAAAATGTTACATTTTGTTTAGTTTAAAGTCTTTCATTCTAACAATGAAAGATGAAAACACGGCATAATTTCTATATTTCAAACAATTTTTAAAAATGGTCGAAGTCTATTGATGGAAATCTATCCTTCTCGGCTTCATTAGTAGAGCAAATACTACTTGTGCCACACAGGAGAATGCCAGTTTCCTATGCTACCAGCATTCCCAGGAAAAGCAATTTAACAGGATTTCTTAGCCCTTCGAGGCAATATCTCTGTCTAGCTTCACTTTGTTCCTCACCATAGAAAAGCTGGAGACTCAAGGCAGCAACAGCACAGTGCCTGTGGAAGACGATGACATGTATGTATATATACATATACACACACACGTGCGCGTGCGCGCATACTTTTCTGTCTAATGACTTGGGAGAAGAGGATGGGAAGATAAGAAGAGCAGAGATAGGAACAGGAGTCGCTGACAGAATTACCTATGGGCTTTGGAAGTCAATGAAAAAGCCAAGCCCAGAAGTGTACACGGTGATTAACTGAACACTGCGTGAATAAGGTGCCGACTTTTTCCATTTGGCATGGAGATGGATGTGGACCATGCCAAGAAAAGGGGAAAAAAAGGAGGATTATAGTAATTCTCAGAGCTATCTGTCCTTCTTTCATCTGTCAACAGGAGAAGGAAGTGGCAGTAGACTTTTAGGCATAGTATCTATTTCCTCTTGAACTACATCTCCCAGCAGAGACTGCACAGGAGACCACTTCCACAACAGAAGTCAAGTGATTGCTATGAAAACTAACTGCTGCATCTCTGGATGACTAAAACCTATTCACGTCCCTTTCTTGAAGCACAGGGATGCAGATGTATCATACCAGTCCTTTTTATCTAGGCTGCTACAGTACAGGTGGAGTGTTATAATAATCTATCTTGGAGTTTAAAATATTTGTACTGGAGCTGTTAAGCATCTGCCAGCAATGCAGATTACACATTTTTTAAAATGTTCCTCATATTAACAATGGTTATTTGGGGAGGTTAAATTATTATTTTAAATAAATGTGTTCGTAACCTAACACTAAAGCTGTGATTCAGATGATCAAGTAGCAATTTTCCGAATCAGAATTTGTTACGAGCTTGATTTCATTATTAGGTTTACATCATCTTTAAGTAAACAGAATAATAAAGAGGGCAAGCACACACTGAAGTACCATAATCAAACTTGTATTTTCCTCTTCCATTTCTAGAATGAAGAAGGTTAAGAGCAAGCTACCTCGTAGCTCTGTTCTGAAACATCCCAAACAAGCACCCTCCCCAACATGCTAGTGAGGACTATGATCTAAAATTGTTTCACTCAAAGCAATCGATCCATACTTTCTTTGCCATCGTTCTGCTGAAAATACACTTAAAACCTATCCTTACACATCTGTCCCAAATTTGGTCACTGGGGAGTGACAAAATGGGAGTGATGAATGACCTGCTGGGTAAAATGAAGTGTCACTAACAAAAAAAGAACAGTTTCCATCATACTGTAAAACTGAATCCCAGCCTAATTAAAGCACAACTGTATCCTTGTTATAATGTTATAGTTATTCTAACAGAGGTGAGTTATCCATGCACAGCGCATCTCAATGTACACAGGCATTTATTGCTCATGCGTGTTCATTACACAAACAGGTGAGTGGGTGCATGCAAAAGAACATGCAGAATTAGACTCTTCCCTCCTTCCAGTTTTTCCTCCTTCCACTATTCACAGCTTTGGCGTGTTTCTGGTTATTTAGTAGATAAGACATTCTTAGTGGCACCTCAACATCGGTGCGGGAAGGAAGTTTTCAATGACACAACCCTCTTACTACTTTTATTACTTATTAGTTTAATGCAGTAGCTGCCAATACTGAAAAACTTTGATCCAATAAACTATTTTTCAAACATAACAGATACACAGGCCCCTCCGGTTCTATGTTCTTCCTCATTTTTATAACCGTGATGTTTCACGGTATCTTGCTGACCTAAAACAGATCTCAGGTAAAATCCTCAGAAGTGCCTACAGTTCCACTGACTTCAGTAAGACACATGTTCTTTGGTACCATGAGTGCTTTTGAAAATACTGCCTTTCAACTTTCTTTTGAATACTATCCTTATTTGAAATAGATTCTGGGAAATTATATCCCGGCAGTCTTCCAAGCTTTATTGAACATTGACGACCCTTAAAAAAATCCTTGCCAGGTGTCTCAGGATTTCAGGTCAATCCCTTATTGTCTCCACTCTAGAAGGAGACTACACTGAAGCAGCTCTCAGAAGGTCAGACCTTGTTCCAGTGAAATTTCTGCAGACTTATCACGGATTTTGCTCTGAAGCAGAGCAGGCTTCAGGGAGGTTCCCAAAGTCTCTTACAAAGGCAGCAGGAGGAGGCCAGGATCACTGCACAGAGCACGATGATAAAAGGCCTTTTGCTGCTTCACAGAAGTTTCAAAAGACCAGTAAGGTATCATTCATGATTTTCCCCATCCCTATTAAGCTGGTAGTGTTTCTGACCATAGAAAACTCTCGATTATTCTTTTATTTTTACCATCTGTTGCTACAGCATGGGTATAAGAAAGTTATTTGGAAAAAAAAGCCCCAAACCACTTATGAGCAGGCAATAATTTTGGATCTCCAACTCATAATTAATGAACCCTATGTTTGGAAAAATCAAGGCTAGACAGAAGATTGCATGAATATTATGGTTTTGATAGCCTTCAGGTATAGTAAAACTACAAGAGAAACATTCCTTAATATGCTAATGAAAAAGAAAACACTGTAAGAAGAAGAAAGTAACACTGGTGACCACAGTGGGTGGATCTGGGCTCAGATTGCAAAGAAATGGGCAAATGATGACTAGGCACCTGATGTTAGATGTGGCTTTGGAAAGCAAATTTCTCAATTCTTTTCAGCAACACAATACTTGCCTTGAAAAATGTAGGCTCTCGGTTTTTCTGGCACCTGGGAGAAGTTGCTTTGTTCACATTTTTAAATTAAGATTGTACAATACCAACCAGCCGTTTTGTCCGTGCGTTTCAATGTAAGAGAAGAGTATAGACAACCTCTGAATTTTATTTAAGGCCTTCTTTCTTTGTTTAACTACTCAAGCCAGTACATAAAAAAAAAATCACCTTGGTCCACAACGCAAGAGTGCCTTTACAGAAATAAGGAGCCTGGGAAGATTGAATACCGTAATTCCCTCTAATTTTGAAAATGATCACTGCTGAATGTTTTCTGAGGGTAAAAGTGTAATTGGTTATAGATCAATAAGTAATTTCATTCAAAAGGAACTCTTCTGTTCCTGAAAGTAGAGAGATTCTTAAATCAAAATCAAACTAATCCATTAACAAAGTTCAGACTAATCTAAACAACAGAATTTTATACTGCCCTAGTTATGTTTATCTCAACTGATCATTTATTTATGTTGCCATAAAAATCCACATGCCTTCAATTTTGATTATTTGCTTTAAGGCAGCTGAAATTACTTTTTTAGACTTCCTAGCTTGACAGTCCTGCTCTCTGCTTAAGATTTATCATCACAAAGGAATGGTGAAATCAGAGGATAAATTCTAGTATTAACAATAAGCACAGTCAATTGTGATACACTGTAATTCCCTCAGCAGATTCCAGATTAAATCCTCCAAGATTAATGTACCTTCCTCTGACATTGCTAAATCCTGGTTTATGTAATTAGATTGCAGTAAACTGCTACACCTGTACAGGTATCACGGTACGATTTTTAATTGAAAAGTCATATGAAGTAGCACTGTATAAAGTAAAAGGTATTTTGAGAATGTCTGAGACCCTGTACAGTATTGTACGCTACAAGCCATTATCATTTAGTTCACTATGGACCCTAAAAGGTTCATTAACAAACTGCTGTATTTACATTAAAATAAAATAAATTAAAACCCCACAAATACAAGAACAATCAAGACAAGAAGAAGTATCATGCATTTGTTAATAATACTTACGATATGCAGCTCTAAATAATCTCCGAGCCCAGTAGAACTGTCCACTCGTACCAATACAGCTTCTTTTTGAACGGTACTAAACCCTATTGCCAGTCTGTCTGCACGAGTGCTGGGCCGATCATTAGGAGGCCACGTGTAAGTGATTTGTCCACCACCTTTGCTAAAGATATATGTTGTTCCCGCTGTAAAACAGAAATAAAGATAATTAGCTCACTTACACCACTGCAAACCCACATGGAAATCATATGCTCTACAAAAATCAAGATGTTCTCATCTAGCAAATGGATTCATAGAAACAAACCAGACTATATTTCAACATGAAGGGGTCTTTATCTCTGAAAATTTTGCAGCAAGTGAAATATTAGTGCTTTTTATATAGTGCAATCAACACAGAATATAACATAATTGCATCTGCAGTGACTTAAAATACCATAGCTCAGATTCAGAAATGCATATCTACTCAAGAGAGTTCTTAAGCATATGCTTGAAGAATATGTTTCTGTGATGTGCAGAACAGCAATGAGTTGAGCCAAATGCTTTCCCAAACTGGGCCTATGTGGAGAAGAAATCAAGGAATTCCAGTTATCTCATGACTGACAAAAAAAATGCAGCTCCTTATTTACACAATGAAAACGATACGCGCTGTATGACACGTCATCGTGCCCAGCGAAGCAAGACGTTAACAAATACATTCAGATACGACTTCTACGGATCTGAGGTTTATCAGCTTGTGACAGATGGCGATAACAAATGGAAACATACTTCACTCGTCATGTCAGGACAAAAAGATATCAGTCTACCATCTAAGTAAGCAATGTCTTATTTGCATAATGCTCAATGTATAACTTAGAAGAGTGGAAATCTTTGCACATTATATCCAGCGTGCACTTACAAAATCTAGAATCTCTTTTAAATAAGTGTTGTAATCTAAAACTACTTAGCACTCAGGTGCTTAACTTCATCCCCAGCATATTTCCCCTGAACTAAAACAGCAGCATATCCAGACATTTTCCATTTAAAACTTGTATCCTAACAACAGCATATGGCAGGCAAATCATGCATGCACTCGATCTTCCATTTGCAAAGTCACTACAAGCTGTCCACTTCTTTTCTATGAAGACAGGTTAAAGCTTAGGGAGATATGTCAGCGCATTGTGAATACAGATCTCTAGTTTTACTAGCTGTTCTAAGCAGGCTCACTGCGTGGCTACCCTCGACTTTAGTAAATGCAATTCAGTTTATTCCACCCAATACTCTCACTACATACTTCCCACGTCCACGTAAGGAGATAGAGCATAACAAGGTAATTGCCATTTTCTTACTTTCTTTCAAGATTGACCAAAAATGCTGTGAGCATACAAAAGGATCTAAAATCCCTTCAACATGTAGACTTTTAAAGCCGAAAACAAGAAGGGCTGTATAGTTACACCACTCCTTCAACTACCAGACATCTCAAAATCATACTCCGCTGCTGAGCAAGACTGCTTTGTGTCAGTCTCAAAGCAAAAAGGTCACCTGGTCTTTTTGAAAAGATATCCTATATTTATTTCTAACATCACTTTGCCTTTATGGAATTACGTACCTACTCATTAGCTTCTTCCAGTACCGTCAATCTGTAATATTTTATGCACTGTGCATAGCACTTAAAAAACCGTAAAGCTCATTTTATATCAACACACTTGCAGGATTGCACTGTGCTTCAAATAGATCTCTTGGCTTTTCTCTTGATGGCAAAATACCAACCTGCATGTGTTTTAGGAAAACTTGTCAACTCTCTTTAGCAAAGCTAAACAGAATAACAGATCTGATAGCTAAGGTTTCACTTACGCTCCAGGTGAAATCAGGGTTTATCGTCATTGTAAAGAGTTGAGCAAGAGTGGTGAAGATAGGGGCTGAGCCTTAAAATAGCTTGGTAATGGACGTGGGCAAATAGTGTTTGGTTTAGGAACGTGTGTGACAAGAACCTAATCTCCTGCCGTCCCGCCCTTGCCTTCCTCGTATGCAGTGCTCTGAAATGCACAAAAATCTGTTGCATGCTACTCAGTAATGATGGTTGAATCTCCAGTTCTAGTACATGCCAAAACAAAGATACATGAGACAGGTAATATCACTCTTGAAAGTCCCCAAGTTCTCCCCTTTGCTACTAGTGTTGACTTCAAATCTTGAGCCAATCGAGGAGCGACAGAGTTTGGACCTTCATACATTATCTGTCACATCGGTGCTGTAGTGAAAGGATTTCTTCTGTGCTGATGCAAAACTGAGGGCTTGATCCAAAGCTCATTAAAAACAGTGACAGCCTTTCTGTTGACTTCATAAAATATTGTGTCAGGTCATGAATGAGGTTCTTATAAGTAACAAAAATGAGAAAGCCTAGAAAAAACAACTCCTTACACCTCAATGTCACAGATGAAACTGTTAGCATAGTACATAAGATTTAAGTGGGAGTGCATTATGCTCCTTTTCTTGGTTGTAACAGATGTGTTTACCCAATATAGAAGACAAAGAAAAAGCCTGCCAAGCGATGGTGGAGTCATACTGAATACAATGACCCAGAAGTCTCCAGTTCTGAACAATGAGAGACTCTGTTGTTCTTATTCAGAGTGACTCTTTGTCGTAGTTTTTTGCTAAATACTGCCCTTCACATAAACCAATGAAGAGCAATTCATTCCATTCTGCTGCTGCATTGAAGCCAAGGCCAATGTCAGTAGGGCTGGATAAATCTAACTGTAAATCTTAAACTAGGTAGAATCAACATCAAAGTTAAAAAACTTATCTTTTATCCGTGATAACTGTGGCTTACGGTTTTTTATGGCAAAGCCTTCCCTTCTTTATAACTGTCCATTTTGTAGCTCTTCGAACTAACTGCATGTCTGGTAACAGGCTAATTAATCCATGCTGATGAATACAGATCTGCCTCTGTCTAAGCTGTACAGGGAGTCACGTTCTTTGAATTTCCTGTATTAATTACGAAAAAAATGGGTCGGAAGCCATTTGAGAATAGGTCCTCTAGTGTTTATATTTCAAGAAAGACAAATATAATAATGTAAAATTTATTACTCTGGGATTGATCGCAGCTTATAGTCCGACCTCCCATTAACTACTGAAAGCTAGACACTGAGCAGTTGTTCGAAACCACCCTGCTCACTATCAGTTTTGGATCTGTTACGAAACAGCAGAGGAAGCCTAATTCACTTGCTCCATAAAGGCTTTTATGCTCTCTGACAAACCTTATAATGTCTCTGCCGTTCTTTCAGAACACTCACTAAAAACCAGTCATCTTCCTTCTCTCTTTTAGCTTATGGCACTGTGTTGTTTGGGGTTTATCATCTCAAGAGAATTGAAAGCAGCAGAATTAGAACGTCAAGAATAGCAATGCCATCAGCACAGTACTTTTAAGTAGGCAAGTTTGTAACATGCCAGTTATATCTCTCAGCCGCAGAATTTACTGCATAGATCTTCATGCCTCCATGCATCTACACAATGTTTAGGGAAAATGTCCGTACAGCTCTTGGAAATTCTTAACTGCAAAAGCACGGTTCCTATTGTAACAAACTGCCAGTGGTCAAGACACAGTAATGTTTTTTAATGGCCTGGGTCTTTCAAGTCCTCCTTGTTTGCAAAATTCATCTTTATGAAATAGTGCATTCATTTCAGCACAGCCTGGCAGTGACTCAAGGACATCTGCTTACCTATACAGTATTAAGCAGATAAATATTTTGTTTAGTACCCATTTACTGTATCTATTACTGTGTATGACTGCAAAGCTTTTCAATATTTATTGCTCCGAAATCACATCTGATGTAGTTTAGTAGTTTGCTCAAATCAGCAACAAATCAACAGCTTTCTACCTCCCTCATGTTCATCCCAATTTTGTGTTTAAGATATATTGTACTGAAGGGTAATGTACATAATTCCATTTTCCCCATATAGCATTAGTAATTTAATGTTTATTCTCACATTCACAGATTCTGATTAAGTGAAAGCAATGCTTTGATTCAGCTCTGGACCCCAATGAACTATGATTCCATCACACTCTACAGCTGGAAAACTGAAGACTGAAGCCTGTAAACTTCAATAATGAAAACTATTGGCTGCCTCTTCATTAATAGTAAAGCATTTTTTAACTATTATAAAAAATATGAAGGGTAAGCATTTCTGGTTATAACAAGAAATTACCCAATAATGTAATTTTCTTCCTTCTCTGTGTTATCAGTAGTTTACTTCATTCTGGGCTAGAACGTGAACCCTCTTATTCCCACCAGTAAGTAATTACTTGCATTGACAAACCTGCTGAATCCACTGAGACTATTTGTGCAGGCTGCTGTTAATTACCAAGAGTGAAGAATTTACAATATGAATCTATCTCTCTATATATACATTTGCACAAATATCTATATGGAGGCATTAATCACACTTGCTATGTTCAGGGGAGCATATAAATCTCCATTAGTATTTCTTTTTACATTTTCATCTGTGTATTTTCATCCTGCCCAAGCTGAAGTTCCAGAAAAGTATACAAAATTTCCATACGTAGTTTGGTACAGGTTTTCTAAGGTAAGTAAAAACAGGAATGCTTCAAGTCTGAAACACGATATGCCAGGGGGAGGGAGGGGAGCGTTTGGGAAGAATCAGTTTGGTGTATTAAAAAACAACTCTTCCCCGTGTTTCTTCTCAGACTGTGATGCATTATTAATTATTTACACAGAATAGAGAATATATGCCACAGGGTTGAGGTGAGGAGGGAATGGCCATTAGGGTTAACCATGGGAAGAAGATGGGGAGAGCTGCTGGAAGAAGCATTTCGAACTAAACAGTAGATTCAGTTGAACACTTCCTGAAGGCATCCTGGTAGACTCTCTCCCACTAATCCGGGCAGGAGCCTGAATATGGGTTGTAACTGCTTTGCTGCAACAACGACACCAGGCTTCTCTAAGCATAGTCTACTTAACAGCAGAAGAGGTGTATTGGATGGGGAAAGAGAAGATTTTGAAATGGATCATTGCCTGTAGGTGTCCAAAAAGCTTGAGCCATAGGGCTAAGAATGGAGAAATGTCTCATTTTCTGGCCAGGTTCCTCTTAGACTCGTGGATAATAGGGTCTAGGAGTGCATTTATGATGTTCCTTTGACCACGCTCAGCTTGGCAAACCTTAAAGGGTCATAGTTTTCCTGGAAATTGAGCGCCGCTCAAAACATTTTCTAGTTAGGTCCTTAAACCAATCTGACTGCATGCTCCAACTATGACCATCGCTAGCAGTCTTACCATGCCAGTACATTTGTCAACTGTAAGATCACAAACTGCATAGCATAATTCCTTAGTAATTCCATTAACTCATTGATTGATCTTCCATTCTACCAGAGTAACTGTAAGAAGACTCACTGACCAAACCAGCATTGACAAAGACCGTTGCTGGGTTTTGTTATTAGTATCTTCATTAACGATATGATCTTGCCACTTCAGGTAAAGATGCTGATGAAAATAAAGAGAACAGAAAATGTCTATCTGCCTACTGTCAGCCTTTTGCAGCACCCACCTTTCACTACGCTACAGCTAAGCTCTAAAATTCAATTTTTCTGTAAGAGAGACTAAAGCCACATCATGTTTACAGTGGCTGCTGCTAGCTGAATCTCCAAACTTCCCACACTATCTATCATACTACTGAGGCACCTACACTCTATGTATAGATTAATACTGTGCTGATTGTAATTTAGAAACTGGAGCCTATTTCATAGCACGGGACATGTCTTAAAAGTTATGGTCAAGAAGCTAGTTTCACCCAGACAATAACTAGATGAATATGACCTCAAGCAGCTCAATCATCAGCTGAAGCAATTTGTTAAAATGAGCCAACAAAGCAGTATCCCCAGTACATAAAAGATGCTGAAACAAAAGAGCCTTCACCTCATTGCTGCTGTCTGCTGCCTCTTCCAGTCTATCAACCAGTCAATGCCAGTATTAAACAGGTAGAGATAAGACACAGCCTTCTACATTCCTTGATAAACAGAAACCGCGCTATATAGCTACTATTAATTCAAACACAACTTTACATTGTATTGTAGAATTTCTCTTCCCAAACCACTACAGAGACCCTGATTTGCTCTGTCAGAGCCTACAAGGCTTTTCATTGTGCTACATGCAAGTTTCCACAGAGATCTACAAAACAGTGCTGTGCACGGTTTAGTCTATTCAGCTGTCCCCAAGAGCTGTCTCCAGGTAAAGGTCTAGGTGATAACAGAATAACACAGTCTCAAGTCAAGCTGAGCATCCTGGCCTTTGCAATGACATTTATTGCAGATTCAAGGCAGTAACACAAAAGCAAGGTTTTTTCCTCAGACCACAAGAGTTGCTAAAGGTAGCTTAACCAGCTCAGCGCCACGCTCCCCCTCCAAAGACACACACATGCATGAGCACAAAACAAAAAACAAAACCAGCAAACCAGAAAACCCCTCGTTTCTTACTCCTCCTTTCCTCCAGTCTTTGGCACTGGTATTTGGACAGTACCATGACCTGGTAAATGCGTTGTAGGTGGCACAATAGCATTCTCACTCGTCTAAAATGATCCCTAGGATCTTCCCATAATTTGACTTTCTGGCAACAGGCTCTTGACTAAAAGGAGTGCTCAACCTGACACCACTGGTCATCGGCTCGACTGACAAATGTGCAACTCCACCTTTGGCTTCAGCCACTTCGACGGAAGTATGGTGATTCCAGTTAATTCTCCACATTTGCTGACAACGCAGTGGAATGCTTCTCCATGAACTAGGTCACATCATATCTCTCCCAGTAATGCAAGAGGGAAATGCTTTTTCCATGTGGAGAGGTTGCCCAACTTATTTAAGACCCTTTAAATGTTAAAGGCGCTATACAAATACAAACCCTCCTTGTTTCTGTCTTTGTGCTTTATAGCTCATCGTTCATATTTTACTCTGCATGCCATAACAAAGTGGGGGAAAAAATACTCCATTCCAGTTCCAATTGCTCTTGTAATTTTAATTCCCCACTTTCAAATGTGAAGTCTTATTTTTAGACAGTTTCTCTGTGGGGGATAACCTTATGGAGCCGCACAACATAGCCACTGTCCTTGCTCATCCTCCAATAACTTTTCAATCTAATAGTCAAGTTCAGCCAAATTTGAGAGAGGGCTAGGCAGAAATTTCAAACAAAATTTACTCTTAGCAGTGTAATGAAAATCAGTGACTGTGTAAAAGAGAAATACGTAGAGCTCAACCACTATACTTTTTGCTTGGCAATAGTCTGCAGGGCACTTGGTGGCTGTATATCGGTGGGCCAGTTAATACACTCAGTGTGCTACGCTAGCCAGACAATGGTGCCACACATTTGAAGTGTCTTCAGGAGCTCTGGGAGGAAAAAGCAACAGAAGCTATTGGATTCCTGCAGTAAGAGAGAGTAACATTTGGGAAACAAGGCACCATTCCATAAAAAATCAGGATCCGTTATTTTTGCTGCTTTTGGAACAAAATGTTCATATTTCAAGCCAAAATATATCATATTTATCTACAACGAGGATATCTAGCTCTACTGATTTCAGTAGGGTCACTAAGGGACAAACAACTAAAACTTGTGAGTAACGATGGCTCAACACATGCGTATGCCTGTAAAGGACAACTCTTGTGCAGCTTAGCATCAGTATTACACGCTAGCATCACTCTTACCATCATAAATGACATAGATGGTTAAAATAAAAGTTTCAAAGAATTTAAAGGATTTTCCAGCTGGAGCGATTCTAATATCTTTACTCAAATCAAGTAGCATCTTACATCTCAAATGACCCCATTGATTTAGATTTGATCACTTAACTGGAGTAAAGTACTACTCGGTTTGAGCAGGCACATCAAACTAAGAGCTTTCAATAGTGTTTAAAATGAATATAATTTCGAGAAGGACCTTGGCTAAGCAAGAGCTAGCTAAAAGGACTCCTAAGAGAATGTAGAAATTAGAGTATCTGTTCATGTGACTTATTAACAGAACACGAGTTGGTTTACTGAATGCCAATAGACTTGATAGCATTTAGGCACTGAGTCTGTAAAATTATTTTGATTATATTTGAAACGTTCATGTAAAAAAAGTTCTGGTGTTGATCTCATCAGCATGCTCATTTATACAAAAATGATTATTTATTTTATGAAAGGGTACAGTCTTTTTAAGGCAAATCTGACACAGACTGGTTAAAGAAAATTATTGTTCTTCTCCAGAATCTCTCAGTTTAAAAATTTTATTGGCTGCCTATTACTTATCTTTTTTCCAGTATGGATGGCTGTTCAGAATGAATTTAGAACATTTCTGTATGAAATGTAAGCCAAGTAATTCCCCATTATTGCTTTGCACCTTTATGTAACATAGATGGCTAGAAAATGATGTATTTCTGAAATCAAAGCCTGCTTTAAATGTCATACTGCAGTCAACATGAAACATTTTAATCTATTATAACTCTATTAAAGGTAACAAGGATACAACGTGTCTGCTTCTGAAAGCTTGCCAAAAAGTCAGATGGAAATTAAAAGTCAAATGTCTATAAATACGGGAAGTTTATATTTGTCCTCCAACCTTGTCAACATATAGTTAAAGATAAATTTCTTGAACAGTGTCTACAGAAGAGGAAATTGCGTTGTCGGGAAACACATACGAGAAGGCAATGAGATGAAAAATATTTCTGGACAGATAGAATGTGAAGGCATTATCAGACTGAAATTAGTAAACTCAAGGACTCTTGAAGACAACAGGACTGTTCTGGTCCCCACGCTCTTTACATTAGGAAATGTCAAGGCCCTATATTTCAATTTAATGACTGTTACATTAAATTCCATTAAAATAAATGGACTGCACGTGCACTGATCTGCTTCTTATGGCTTATTAGTTGTGCCAACATAGAAAATGAATGCAGTTAAGGGGCTGGTTAGTTGAAGGGATTTGTAGCAGGATGCAGAAACTAGGACATTAGCTCAAATACTACGCAGGTCGATAGAGACCAAATGTTGTTACCATCTGTTGGTGGCCTACGTGAAATCATTCAGTGGTTCCAGTCCAGGGACCTCACCAACTCAACGGATACCTGGCAAAAGTTAGAAATTCCGTAAGCCAAGTAACTTCAGTCGTTAGAGTTTCCAAGCTTGCTGACTCAACTGGGAGGCCTGTAAGTTGAAGATAAACTGCCTGTGCACCAGGATCTGAACATCTCCCAGAAAAGCAGCTCTGCACAGATGTGCATGTAGGCCAAAAAACAGTAGAAGAAAACCCAAAATTAAATTTTCTCTGTGTAGGCCCACCTAAAGGCAATGTACTTTTCAAAGAAATAATATAATAATTTTTTAAGAGTCATTATTTCATGCAAAACAGAGTGCCTGAAGTTGTGTTTTTAATTCAAGCACCTACAGCGGTATCCTGATTCTCAGAAGTGCTGCAGCATTTCTGGCAACCCTTAAAAATCAAACCCCTATTCTTGAAATGAAGATACAAACATTTGAAATAGCTGGCCTTAAGTTAATTAGTTATGTTAAAACGGATAGGAGGTTGGCTGCAAATGTCTAGTATGCTTCTAGGCTAAAGTCTTTATTTCTTATTAATACAATACTCCAGCTATCCTATCTTGCATTAACTTAGTTATTTTTAAGTGACGTTTATATTATCTTCCTTGCTAAATTGTGCATCTTACCATTTACTCTTGAGAAATTCTGAAATACTCAGAAAGTTCTCAAAAGTAGTAAAAACTTGTCTTAGAAGAAATGCGTAACAGGCTGAAAATAAGAGCACGGCTCACTGCAAGCCTGTTAAATTCATTGAAAAATGATACAAGCACGACGAGGATGTCAGATGCTGGACTAAGATGAGATGCTACCATTACCTGCCGCAGAAAGATGGTACTGGCAACACTGCAACTTACAGAGTTTGCTGAGAGGGAGCTTCTTCTGAAAATAGCAAGTTGTATTACAGACAATGTGCAATGAGGTTTGATATCATTTGTTTGCAACGGTAGGGAAGAGTAAGAAGTTCTGTAGCATACATGCTCCCCTACTAATTACTCAATTACTAATAGTTAGCAGACAAAATAGTGTTGTGGTAGCATTTCTGAACTTTTTCAAGTAGACATACGTGAGCTATAGCTGAAGAAAACCAGAAGGAGCTTAGTTTCTTAGAGATGTTACATCTCGAAATGCAAAAATAGCAACCATTCTTCTTCTAACAAAAATGAAATGAAATGAAAGATATTAAATCTTTGGAAAAACACAGAGCTTAAGCCTCCCTGAAGCACATGGATCCACCATTGAAGCAGCTGTTCAGTTGCTAGAGGCGTCTCAGAGGCAGATCTGGCAAAGGGAAGGACTGATGAGAAGGCTACATATTAACTGCGGTCTTGTAGCATTGTATTGTCTGGCTAACTCCAAGCATGAGCAAGCCCAAAAATTCATGACATTTCATTTCGTTTGATACACAGAGTAAAAACTGATTTTAAAAATCCTTGAATTTTAAAACCAGAGCTAATCTTCACCGCTATTACATGTACTCAAACCTCAGAAAAGGATCAGGTAAAAGAGGAATACGATGTAAAAATATCTGGTTGGTTGGCTCAAGGGAAGCCCAAAAATAAGAACCAGCAAGCAGCTACAAATGTTACTCCACCTGGAAAGATTTCCTAGTGATTTTCCCAAGGACTGATTTTGGGTCATCGACGTTTACTTATGTTAACGAATTTGCACATGAAACAAATAATGTTTAATAGGCGTACACAGATTCAGCTGCATTTGAATCTTTAAGGTTATTAGACCATTATAATAACAGCTAACAGGGGCCAGCCAGGTTGGGCCAATTCACTTCCTTCCTACTTCTTTCTGTTCTACTACATAATAGATTTCCAATTGTGGTCTGGCACAAAAACACTACATGCCTTGTCATTATGATAATTGCTATCATTCTTCTTTGCAAAGTCCTTATGCTGTTGTTTGTAAGCAACAATTCACTGCCAGCTTCAGACGATAAAGGGCTGCAGTGAAAAATAGGCATCTTGTGCTTTTCACTGGTTTACGCAGTTGAGTAATGAGGGAGCACGGTTTAACCACCGAATTCCACAACGGTGTTCGGAGAGAACCTGACAAAACAGTTTTGGGGTGCAAGCTACTCATTCATCTCAACGGGGACTAGCTCAAGTGTCAACTCTGACACTTCATATGCCAGTACTACTAGCTATGACTTAGTTCACCCATGTGTGCAAGAAAGGTGAGCTGTTAGTCACCCTCTGAAGACTAACGCAGCCTAATTAGAGCAGTGATTTTGTGTAGGCCCTTCACTTCCAAAGGTCTGGCTAGAGGAAATTATGATTGCTTTTGTTTTCCTGAAGTGAGGATCAGTCTTCAGTAGTTTGGGAAGCCTTACTGTAATACAGCACTTCACAGTAACATACACAAAGATGTTAAGAACCCTTCAAAACGATAAGTAATACCAATGTATGCGGAAAATTATTCTGTGCAGAAATGTGCTCAGAGAGAACCCATTTTTCAACAAGCATTCATCCAAGTTTGCTAAAAGAAACCAATCCAACCCTATCCAAAAGAGAGCATTCCCCCAGAAAAGAAGGAAAAAACAGTTACTCAAATACACTAAAAACCGGTCTTGCAGAATCAGCTAAGGCATACTAACTTGGAGTTTTGAGGACTCCTGCGCTACAGTATTTCTTTCACAGATTCACATAAAGCATTTCTAGAAACGTTTCTACATCTCACACAAAGGGTAAATCCATTTAAGACACCCAAATATTAAAAAAGTGATTGTATGCTATTTGATTTGAAGTTTGTTAAATTAACTTTTGTAAGTCATAAGGGAAAGGCGGCTCTCCGTCTGTCTTATGAGTGTTTATCTAACGAACATCAATCAGAAATTAAGATTCATTATTTAACTCTAGAAGGTTTTGTTCATATCCTGTTTAGTTCTCAAAGGAAACTACATATTCTTTGCTCACACATGCTGGAGTCTCAATAAGATGGCTGTTCAATGAGAGGCTGGCTTTGTGATGATTTTGCTAGCATTTGTAATAACAATGCAACCTAAACACTGCAGTTAAACCAGAGAGTAGTATTTTTGGAACACCCCGCTGTTCTAAAGTGCATTGTGAATATTAACATATTCTGGTAAATTAGTTTGCACTCATTATCATAAGCAATTACTTACTGTTTAGATGCTGCTGATATTAAATTGGCAAGCAATTTGCAAGAATTAATACATAGCATAAAAAGCTTTTCCACATTCTAACAGTATGAAAAGACAAATGTTTCTAGTAACACAGTCCCTTATATACAGACGTCTCTCTGTATATAAAAATTCTGTGTATCTCTTCCTATCTGGTATCTCTTCTCCAGCAGCAAGTGGATAACTACCTGAGGCTCTGTGACAAACTCTTTATAAACTTTGTTTTGATGCTGTGGAGTAAATCATAAATACCTCAGGCCAAATGCGACAGTAACATCTCATTCGCGCTGAAAGAGAAACCGTTTTCATGCTCGTTTCTGAAAATAATAGTTTAGAAAATACAGTGATGTGAAGTTCAGTTCTTTGCTCTCGAAGCTATTACTTGTTCCCGGTACAGCACTGTCAGATGGCAAGGGTAAATCAACATCCTTGTCCTCAAGATACAGGTAGGAACAGAACAAGGTATGGAGAACCTGTCCTGCTTTCGGCAATAACAACCTGAGCTTATTTCTCTTCAGTCCAAGCGAGCAGTAATCCTAAATGAAATAACCAAAGTCACCTCAAACTAAAACCCCAAGTGAGAAAAGAACCGGGCCTCCTTTTCTGAAGGACACTTAGTGAATGTTACACACAGACATTCCTAACAGGCTGTTCTCCTTAGCCACAGAAAAGTTGCAGATCATGTAGCGTGAGCCAAAGATAACCCAAAGAGCTTTGTGATGTCTAAAACAATGGGAACAGCTTGCTTTGTTACTTAGTTTACATCTTGGCCCCAAGTTTCAAGTGAATTAGGTTCCGGCTGAGAAACAATAGCATGTCTTTTTGGCTTACATGACACCATTCCTCACATTGCTCCACACAAGAGTGGAGCCAGCAGCAGAGGCATCCCAGAGCACATCCAAGGAAGAAGGTCGAATGCGGGGATTTGGAATAGTCTCTTCTTGCTTCCCCTGAGCCAGCCTGTACAGCTGAGGAGCAAAGAACAAGCACCCAACAGTCCTATCTGCCAGCAAGTACCTCAAAGTTGGCCCTCTGGATACAGGATGGACACGCTAATCCTTAGGCTTCCGGTGAGCACAAAGACCTCAGTACATCTAAGTGGAATTTCAGACCCATGCTTGAGTTAGTAATATACTCACGGATCCTGATCTGGTGGGATTAAGCATCTATTTAAATTGCAGCCCGCTGGTTGAGGGTATGAGACTGTAAACTACTTGCAGGAGTATTGTGCCTACCTACCTGTTTATCCGAAACTGCCTTTAATGCAACTCTGAACCTTAATGGGGACCTTGGGAATCCAGTATACCATAAACAAACCACAGTAGTTTTAAGTAATTCCCAGAACACATTTCTAAAAATATAATTTGTGATCTCAGGTCTCAATCTTTCAAGCTACGTTTCAGTCTGGAACCAATTACTATAATCATCTTATCTCATAAAATACACAAGACTGTAATAGAAACACTAATGCACCCTTAACTCCAGGAGCGCAATGGTCCCTGTCTGCCATGCTCGATTATGCGCTCTTCTATTATGTATTACTGGCTTGAAAATATCTTCTGTACAAATAGGCATCATTTTTTAAAAATCATTTAATCAGTTCTTAAACATATTTTACCCTATTCAAAGCTGAAGCACTTTCTGCACCTTTCTTGTTATTACCTTTAAAAACATACATTTCTAAATTATTTTTTTTTTTAAATCAAACTTTCCAATTAGCCTTGTGAAGTTAAACTGCACGGAGCTAAAAATGGTGCGTGCCTTGGTCTCTGAAACAAAGTAATGAAGCTCTCATCTGATTAGCAACCCCAATTTTTTATTCTTATCGACCTTGAATAGAAAAAAACATTCAGCAACTGTTTGTAATGAGAGTGCTTCAGCTAAAGTGATACGCCCATGGTAGGGCTTCAGTCACTCCGTATTTCCCCTTCATCAATCGTTCATCCTCTCCTTCTTCTAATCCTAATCTGCAAGAGTTGTGACAAATCGTTTGGTTTCTAATGATGCGGCAGAAACCGCGAGCAGCTCTCAGAGCCACAGGCCACGTCTCCAAACAATTCTCCCTCTTCTGCTTGGGGAAAAAAATGCGTGACCTTACAGCTGATGTTCAATATCAGTGTCCTTAAGCTACTAACTCCTTGTACACTAGAAGAGAAGGAATGGAAGCTTCAAATTACCTTTTGATGAATAAAAGATGATGTATAACAGCATACAAGGAAAAAAAAAAAAAAAATCACAAATCCCAAAAGAGCAATTTCTACATTTTCTGGAGAAATTTGGATTCATCTACATCCAGAATCTTGGCTGTACATGAAATTTAGCCAGGGGATTGTTAAACTAGAACTATAATGAAAAAGAAAATCACAAGACTATTTCCTTAAACATCAATTGCTATTAATTCCTATTAAACCCCACTGATGTTTGTAAATCCAAACTTGACTTATTCTGCATTACGCAGAATCTTAGCATTGATGAAAAATGTCATGTGTTTCATGAGCAGGAATCCTCCCTAAAGTCTCATAATCTTACAATGTCAAAAATCTGAACTTTCACTAAGAAAAAGTAGATTTTTAGAATTAGCAGCTGAAATGAGAATTTGTATACGTGACCCCAAAATACCCTAAAGGCTCCTTAGAAAATACAGAGGAAACCCTAATTACGTTTTAAATCACTGCAAATAACGAGGCATTTTTATGGTCCGTAGCCGTTCGCTTTTCAACATCTCACAAACACAAGCGATTGTCCTCACTGGTTCTACTCCAGCAATGACAGTACAATTCATAGGAAGGCCAGACCTGGTTCTCTGCCACTGCGCAAGACGATATTGGGAACTGAAGCTTTGTAACCTTCTTGGGTGACCTGACTCCCTCAAAGCCTACATAAGAGCAGTTCCATGCACAGATCAGGTGTGGGTTTAAGGTAAAGCAGAGGGTATACGCACGCCACGAATAAGGGCAAAGATACAAAAAAAGCTTTGGATTACGATCACACTGCATCTCTTCAACAGTAACGTCAACAGAACTGAATCCAACACTTGCAAGAGTCGCAAGAAGATACAAGATTTACTTTCACTCCCGAGACAGGATAGCCAAGGAAGAAAATGTGACAAAGAAATTCAAGTTACTCAGTAAGCCCCTTTACGCCTACGCAAAACACGCAGCACATCTTAAAAAGATGTTGGACCTAGAGAACCAGTCTTGCTCTAATTGTTGTGCTGGTGGGTGGAAAAGTCTCCTTTTGTAGTGTTAGCTCAATCTGATAAACTTTACATAACTATAAAGCACAACCAAGTCACAAGCAAATCCTCTGAAAGCACGTCAAGCAAGCCCGGATCCCTCAAAGCCCAGACTGCGTTATCCCAGGACTATTATCACCTCTTTCCTAGGGCAGCGTTAGTGCCCGAGAGACCTTGTGGTACACTGCTTCAGGAAGCTGCTGCAGATAAACAGACTCCACGAGGCACGGTAGTAAGCAAACACAACCGACTGTCAGCTTTCACAAAACACCACCTAATTAGAGCTGTTATCAAAAAGAAGGTCATGTTAAATGGTACTAAGCATACCCCGTACTTACGCTGATATTCATGTTAACGTTCATCAAAGTAATTCCTGTTTTAAAAGGGATGATTACTTAGCACCATTATCAGTCTCAGCTTCAATATATTATGCTGTCGCTAATATGCACAAACCTCAACTTCAGAAAAAGATTCATTATCTCAAGTGCTGTGTCAGTATGAGCTGTGTATCTCAGAGAAAATACAGTTTCTGCACAGAAGAAAACCATCTTGTTCGAACAAAACATTGTGTCCCTAAGTCTTCCCTCCAGTTTAGGCGGTGACCTGGATCCTACATCAATAACTCAATTTATTAATTCTGGGCAGCATATAGAAAATTGCTTTCTATAGCAATTTGTACTGATGGAGGAGAGCTATTGAGGAACCTTCTCCTCCTTTAAAGAAGACACTTTAGCTGTCGCCTCGTCTGTAACAATCAATGGTTCCCCTTGCTTCTTTCAGTTGCTTTCCAAGTTGGCAGTCTTAAGAGAGCATTTTCCAAAGAAGCCAAATCGGTATGTTTTCCTCGTGTTCTTCTATGCAACATTTTGTATAGGAATAAAGAGCCATTTCATCTGAAAAGAGACTCTGAACTGTTATAGTTTGGGATTTTTTGCCTCAATGTATTTCATTTATTTATTTACACTCAAGACAGATAATAAAAGAAAAAGCAGCCTGACCTTTGGACAACGAAAGCCCAACTCTGCAACTACAACCACCAGCGTGACCTTCTTCTCTACATTCAGCAGCTAACAATCACAGACAATAAGAGAGAAAAAAGCAACCTGGCCGGTGTAGAAAACCGGTCTCGGCCAAGTAACGCAGCCTGTTCTCACAGTGCCCGAGGACGAATGCTTTGTGAACCCTTTCAGACCATCTGGGAGCCGCCAGCTGAATTTCCGAACGGTTCACAGCGATGCCCTGCCAGCAGCAGCTCCCAGTTTTGCCAGGTGAGACTGAAAAACATTCCTGTAGCTCTAGCTCTGTCATCGCAGACTCGGTATCTCGTCTTGGGCACCATAAACACCGTATTATTTGCTCCTCCATAATCCGTACCCAATTTGCGCAGCTGGGTGTGTGCAGAGCTGGTAGGAAGGATTTTGAGGGTACGGTTCCGCACGCGGAGACCTCGGTCAACACAGCCCTGGAAAGCGGGTAACTTCTTCACAACAGCACACTCGCTGCAACAAGCGGGCTGCCTCGTTACACGCCAAAGTTTTGTTTCCAATAGATTTCAGATGCTCCACAAAGACCAACCAGTCCAAGGCCAAGCTCACCAAAAGCGTGTATTGCAGCAGTAATGTATGTGCTGGAAAGTAAAAGACATAACTAGATATAAATGAAGAGAAAAGCTATCATGACTGCTGTTAATTCCCTATCAATAATCCTACACTCCAAGCAAAATACAAGCAGCATACGTCAGTCATGCTCAGAGAAACAGAAATAACCACCAACATATTTTCTGGCCCCTTTCTGTACTGCATCAATAGCGGCTTGGTTTTAGTGGGACAAATATATAGTGCAATATTCTATGCCATGCGAAATGCTACACCACTCAGAGGGCGTGTTGTTGATTTTATTGATTCAGTTTTCACACTAGTGCAACCCCATTATTGTCAGCAGAGCAAGTGGAAACTGCAAACAGATTCTAGACCGATAAACTCTGATATTTCTAATTTTCTGATATATACAGCTAGCTTTATTTCTGCGTTTTCATTTGGCTTTTCCTTTCTAATAAACCTACTGCTATGGGACACCTACTCAATGGTCTTCTATTAAAAAAGGGACAGAATTCAGTCCATTAGAGGCATTTATTAGGATTATTAGGATTTTACAACATGATAGCATAATCTGTCCTTTGCCTGAAGTAAACACTCTTAAACGAAAGTCCACAGGGAGAGTAAAACTGAAGCATTTTTTAAAGCGGTGAATACTAATCAGATATATCGCTGGAGGGGAAAATAACATCGTAACAGGAAGATACGGCAAGCAGACCACGCAACAGGTATGATAGCAAGGAATCAAAATATGACAGTAAGATATACTTTGGAGAGGAAGGTGGGGGAGAAGCAATCAAGGACAAACCAACGGGAGGAAAATATAACTATCATTGATAGGAGATGGAAAGGAAAATCAGGACAGAAAGGTGAACATTTGGATACTTGCACTGAAATCAGCAGACTGGGAAAGGCGACCCAGATGTTTCACAACTGGAGACTCCCCCAGGAAGAGGCTATCAGGGCTTTCTGCTACTACTCACCACGTAATGATTCACGCGCTGGAGGATAGCTAGAGTCTTAATCACCGTACCTCTACTATTCAAACAGGTCTGACCTTTCCTGTAATCTTCTCGATCTTTATTTTATGTTTTTTGCTGTGTTTGTACTGGGTTTGGTACTGTCAGATTCTCACCCACAGCAACATTAACTAAACTCAGGGCTTCTATAAAAAGACTTGTTAATAATGCAGCTAGTCATTTATTGAGCACAAAAGAAGAACTGTAGCATAAAGTGCACAATAACATCACCTATTTGGATTATGTGAGATAGTCTCATAAATTGTGACTGTGGCAAAAGCGATCAACACGGACTCTTTCTTAATAGGCCTTTTACAAGGTCAGTAATAGAGGATTAGGAAAAAAAAAGCCTCTATAGCCTTTACTTGTTTAGAAGTCACGTTTCCCATTTAGTACATTACAAGGCAGACTTTGCTATGTCAAGGAATTTTGTTCATTTCTAAAAAAACCCCAAAAGCCATACTGTACACATGCACTAGATTCTGAGGTATCACGAAACACAACTGAAGAAATCTTTTCATTTCTGCCTATTTGCATTTTACAAAGTTATGATGAAGGTAAAGAGCATTCAAAGCAAAAGTACTGAGCCCAGGGATTGTTTCTTTTCTCGCTAACACCTAAGTAAATTAGGAATAACTCATCTGAGGTCAACCAAAGCCAAGCAACGTAACACTGAAATAAAAAGAGGCTGTCTCTGGAGCTGTAAAACTGGAAGTACCACTTGGAAGGGTTTGTATATCCCGTGCTAGCTCCATGGAGCCGACACAGCTACAACAGAGTGAAGCTGATACGAAGCTTCTCTCTTGGAGGGAAGGTGTGGAAAGATGTCTCCTGGAGTTGTGCCTCTCTCTCTATTCATCCTATCTTTCCAAAACACCTAACTGGGGATAGAAAGAATCCCTTCCCAGGGATGCCTGACTGCCAGTTAAAAAAAAATTATAACATGTGAGAAATTATTATTTAGGCTTTGTTAACTGATCATCAGATCCAGACCGGCACTAAGAACAGAGAAGCCGTAAAAGGAGACACACAAAAGATTTGCTTTCCACCAGCCCAGAGCTTGTACAGTGTGAAGCTTACCATTAATTCTGTAACTTTGACTGCTTCTATAACTAAGAATCAGTTCTTGTAAAGCAGTTTGTAAAATTCGGTAGCTCTGATTCATTTGGAAGCATCTTCCCCTTCCTTTCAGTCCGTACATAGGCAATAGACAGCACAGTAAGCACGCTGCTAATCAATCTCATCCTCCAACGATATCAAACTTGGATTTGTATCAATCCATTTTACCTAACCTAAATCACTGCTTCAACAAAAACCCAGAAGATAAATATCTGAGGAGCAGTAAGGCAGTATAGGAGACTTCCTCCAAGACCTGGAGGAAGTCCAGAATAAATGCCCAGTAGGACAGAATAACAGATGGAAAAAAAACTTGCTGATAAACAGAGAAACAAAGAAAAATCAACTCAGCAAAAATGTCTTTGGGTAGTAAAAGCAAATTATCACATCGCCCCAATTTGAAGAAGGTAGAATGTCACTTGAGACACTTTTCCATTCAGCAAAACCCTATGAAAATCAATGACAACTATTACTAAAGGATGCTCAAGCTCTGTGTTTCCTAAATGGGAGAGTACCAGATGATGCAACGTGTGCATAAGAAAACAGAAAACGGCCGCTAACTCTAGGCATCAAAGTTAAGTGCCCCAATTAGGATCATAGGTTTCCTAAACAGTCCAAAGAAGAAACTTCACTCTCCACAGAAGGTTGTTCAGAGCGTCTGAATTTGGAATCTACATCTCTCCAGCAGCTATACAATGGACTCCAAAGCCCTGAATTAGATCTATAAATTACAGCTCCAAAGTTAAGACAGTGTGAGTCAAGGTATCCATCGACCCAGTGCCGCTGTCCCCGGAGTGAAAGGCCTGACTGTCACAGAAAAACACGGGTGCTCTACCTGCACGAACTTGCTTATTCCTGTTAGGAAGATTATAAATTTCACAGAGCGTATTAGGAATCAAACGTCCGCCTGCATGTTAGGAAGGACTAATAAAGTCGTGATTATTTTTTTTAAATAATAGGGATGAAACATTTTCACCAGCAGCGGTTAGCATCCAATTTAAGTACATCACTGAACTGTCTTGCTCTTTGCAGTTGTATAAGCAATCCAACAGCAATGATGAATGACTGCAGATGAGCAGGTACATTAAGCCTACACAGGCAGCGCCTTCTGAGTTGCTGCTGTTGTACGTATTTACTATAAACAGAAAAGAAAAATCAAGAGAAGAGCCTCTGGGAGAAACAAAAAATGGGGAAAGCGCCGCGTGAGAGAATGGGTATTATGCTGCATCAGTGTGTGTCTACCACAAACAGAATCAAAGAGAAATCCAGTACAACCTGAGAACAGACGGGGAAGGGGGGACGTTTAGACCTGAAGGCATTCCTTGGAACAGTATGCAAAGCAAAGCTAATTACTGTGAGTTTCAATAGTAGAAAGAAAGAGTATTTCAAAGCCTAACAAGATACATTGGACACTACCTGTGGGGTAGTAGGGGACACAAATATTGAACAAAGCATCGAGAGTGAGGATTCCGAATTACAAAAACTGTGAGACTAGTAACCCCGGATTAAATTAAGCAAGTGGAATAGGTGCGGGGGAAGATTTGGGAAGTATGGAAAGTAAAGGAGGAAAGAAGAGAAAAAGTTGTTAGCTAGCAAGATGAAAGACAGATCGATAGACAGACAGACAGAAGTAAAAAAATAAAAACATCATCGAAACTGTATCTATGGCAACACTGAAATAGAAATTAGTAGACTTTTTTTCTGCATTCAAAGTCTGAAGGTTGGAAGAAAATCAAGCCACGTTGCCAGCTATTTTTCCGTGGTCTGCATTAGAGAAAACATGTCAGGAGACAGGAAAGAGAATATCAATCACATCAAAAGAACGTAACTAGAACATCCTTCTTGCTTTCCTAACGAGCTTCACTTTTTAGTCCTTGTTTTCTAGACAAAAGATGGGTAAATCTTTTCAATGAAATTCTTTTTTTCCTAAGAAATACACATCTGCTTGGATTTTGGGGAATTAATTTGATTTAAAAGAATGACTTAGGTTTTATATGAAATTGTATCAATCTTATTTTAAAAAAACACATTTAACTAATCTAGAGTAAAGAATATAAACAGCTGTTTTCCTCGATTGCCTTTTCTCACAAAATAAACATCAGAATCACACATTTTTATTTGCGCACTGTCAAATTGGGTCTTTATATGTATTCTCAAAACTTGGTAGCTACATATACATAATTACTAACATAATTTGTAATCACTTATAACGTGCTACAATATTTTCCACTAGAGTTTTGTTTCTCTAATGTGTTGCCCAGCTCATATTTCTGGTTTTCTCTAACCAGTTATCATTTCTATTTAAAAAGCAAAGTTTGATTTTTCATTGCTTTGTCCTTTGTTCAGTCATTTATACATGAGCAAGTGGGTGTGAAGCGCTGGCAGATGTGTCATGCTATGTTACACTGCTTCCAACTACACAAGGAGAAAGGCACTGGATACTTAACCTCACTGCTTCTGTTTTACCAATTAGCCAGTAACGTTCAAGACTTGCTTATTGGACTCTTTAACCAAAGGAACAGACTTGGGAGCTGCCTGTCAAGCATACATGTTAACAGAAGAACTCTGTAATGGGATTTTCAATCTGTCCATTGAAATGAAAAATCAGGCAGAACTGAAACAGAAAAGGGGCAAAATGTTGGTGAACTGAGAATGCAAAAAACGTAATCTGAGACAAAAAGAAATTCATGTCCCAAGCTTCAAAAACTTTGATTTATATCTGAAGCATCAGTACTATTTTAATACGCTTCTGAAAGAAGTTTCATAAAATGACTGTTGAAATTCTAAAATTAAGTACTTCTTCACTCAGAGAACATTATTCATAGGAACAATCTGACAGAAGTGAACCAAAACTTCCCTGCATGATGAAGTACATCTCATATGTATACCCCGTGCATAAATCACATTCCTGGGTGCATCAGGAGAGCCCTTATCGGATAATTCTGCACTCCGTTGTTCAAAGTGCTCCTCCCCACTTCAGCTAACAAACATGCATCCAATGCGATTATTGTGCAGACAGAGCTGCTGATTCGAGAGTTCAGGACTCACAGCATTTCCACTACAGAATTTTTAAATCTGCATATAGTACTCCTAAAAATTTTCTCAGATGCCGCACGTATATAGAAAATGTGTTAGAACTCTACTTTGAGTAGAGTTGTAACTGTTATATCAACACACCGGTGCAGTAATTCCAAATGCTATATTCCAAATTAGTCTGTTATTTTAACTGAGGAACCTCTCTAAAAATCTTCTATAAACTGTAAATTCTACAATAGAGAAGTCTCTAGCACTTTGTGAGCATAAACTAAAAAACAACAGAGACATAGATCATGGGATTTTAAACCTCAAAAAAAGAAAAGGTGAAATAAAATTGGGACTACAAGGACAATCAAGATAAAATTTACAACTATTTGAAAGAAGGTAGCGAAACAAGAAGTCAAGATTTTAAAAAAACAATTAATAATCTATACGAAATTCTGGGCATATGGAGTATATCCCCATAGAAGACACTGGAAATGGTTTCTTCTCACACTAGAAATTCATGTGGCTCATATAGAGTTATCCCAAGCACCAAAAAAAGAGAACAAAGGAAGGAACTAAGAAATTATTATGCTCAATGGTGTTAATAAAATATATGGTAGGAGAAACTACAATCCTATGATAATAGTCATGCCTGTACATAATATCAGCCTGGGTGTTATACGCATCTTCAAAATAGAGACTGAATAGAGTTTAAAGCAACTGTAAACATTTTGGGAGGTGTTGTTAAGGAGAAGCACCACGCATCCCTTCCTGGGAGAACCTGCCATGTGCCTAGGTCTTGTCCTGGTCCACACGGCTACAAGCTCTTAGCTGTGGTCAACGCTCGTCAGCTGATGCACACTGAAGAAGCTGAACCGGAGTGTTAGCGACCAGCCAGCGAGCCTTCATCATTCATAAATCTGCAGAGCTGGCTTCAGTGGCACAACGTTCAGGTCTGGATTAAAAGACACCTCCGAACCCCTGGAATGTGTTGTTGTATGGAGCCTACGCTGCACTTGCCACGTCACACAGTTAGATTTGAGTCATCATTGCGTTTATGATTGGACTATGATTAATGTATTGTACTGCTCTTGTTAACACAAACCTTGAAAAAAAATCGTTCAGAGCGAGTACTGCACATCATTTTCCCATAACCATGTACAGCAGCTGTTTCAGACCAGAAAAAGGGTTTGAACAATTCTTATTTGTATCGCCGAATGGAGGATGGACATGTCAACAAAGTAAGAGAAACTCTCTCTCAAATTGTACCCTCGCACACATTTGTTGCGCTATATGAAGTTTATGCAACAATTGCTGCAAAGATACACAGTACAATGAGTGGCTTAAAGCTTCTGCTTCTATTTGGAATAATTTATCATAAAGCTGTACTTCAGTGACCTCTTTTCATAAGCTCATATTACAGCACTAAGGGCCACACTGTGACTTCCCCATGCTCACGCTGATGACCCATTATTCATACAACTAACCCTACTGTGATAAAAGTGAAGTGCAGCTATAAATACAGGGCAGTAAATTGAAATCAGAATTTCCGGTATTTTCCTAGGCGTCTATCGTTCTGCAACAAATATGAATGAACAATTTATATATGGTTATTTTCACACAAGGGATTTCTTCCTCACTACATCGCTTACGAAAGTTTAAATAGCTGCATTTTAACAGACTTTAAGTCACAAATATTAAACAATCTCCCTTTTAAAGTCAATACTCTCCAAGTGGGTTAGCTCAAAATGTGATTTCTATTTTTTGACTAGGTGTCTTTGCTGTGCAAAAGAGGCAAACATGTACTGATGTACATAGTGTCGGAGAGGAACGACTACTCATTTGCAGTACCTCCAGGTAGCAGGAAACCAGTTCTGCTTCAGCCTAGCTTCCATTCAAGTGGTGTTAACTTTGGAGTGAGGGTTTTCTTGTTGTATTTTCTTAAATAGAGCTACTTCAGTTAGCATGCAGAAAGAATCCAGAGATTGGGACGGCAGGTATCTACAACCTTAAAAAATAAGGATCTCCTTATTCCAAGCTACAAACGCTATTTCCCTGCTGCTGTTGTATGGCGTAAGATAAAACCCAGAGTAGTAAAGGAAATATTTAACCTGACTGCAGAGTACCAACATTGCTAGCTGGATCCGGGATTGTAATAGTTTCTAAGGAGCTGTTATAGCCTAACGAATCAATGATCCCCAACCTAAGGATTTACACGACTATAAGAACTCTGAAAAGGTTGTTCTAGTCTACCAAGTCACAGCTGCAGAGCATCACAACCTGAGAGACAGAAATGGCTCCTGTGGAGCACCTCCCGTTACTGAAGTGTATAACTGCTATTATCAAATCAGTGTACGCAACAACATACTAATTGATCAGTGAACTATAAAGGTAAATATTATGCCTAGCTGAATCTTTGCCCTGTCCTAAATATGTATAATTAAATTCACGAGTACAACATGTTTGCTGCATTGCCTTTTCAGTAGGAAATGACAGATCTATGTGATTTTTAAATAAAGACAGACAGAAACAGCTTTTCAAAACAGTGAGCCCTACACAAGCAGAAACGGAAATTTTAACACATGCTTTTTTATTAAATCACTGCAAAGAGGAACTTCAGATCACTTTAGTAGAAGCATGAATTCAACTATGTCAAGCTACAGTCTGCACTTCTTCTGTTACAAGAGATTTTTGACCTTAGAAAAGGAGTGCTCTGCTCTTGATACAGCAGCACAATACCACCCTTTTTAATAACATTTTTACGCTAACTTCAGCGACCACAGCATTTGTTTCCCACGGAAATAAATTAATCATTGTGCACAGGACTGCTGTGAGGTTTAAGACCTCCTGTGATCACTCAAAGCTTTTTAAAGAAATACTGATTTGTGCTGGTTTTTTGTTTGGATTAACTTCACCCCAATTTAATTCATAAGTGGATATGCTAGAAAAAATTCTCTCTTTCTGGCTCACACAGAATCACAGAATCACTAAGGTTGGAAAAGACCTGTAAGATCACCAAGTCCAACCATCAACTAACCCCACCATGTCCATTAAACCATGTCCCACAATGCCTCGTCCACACGTTCCTTGAACACCTCCAGGGATGGTGACTCCAGCACTTCCCTGGGCAGCTCATTCCAGTGTCTCACCACTCTCTCAGGAAAGACATTTTTCCTAATATCCAGCCGGAACCTCCCCTGGCGCAACTTGAAGCCACTTCCTCTTGTCCTGCCACTCGTCGCTTGGGAGAAGAGACCAACACCCACCTCTCTGCAACCCCCTTTCAGGTAATTGTAGAGAGCGATGAGGTCTCCCCTCAGCCTCCTCTTCTCCAGACTGAACAACCCCAGTTCCCTCAGCCGCTCCTCATCAGACTTGTGCTCCAGACCCCTCACCAGCTTCGTCGCCCTTCTCTGGACACGCTCCAGCACCTCAATGTCCTTCTTGGAGTGAGGGGCCCAAAGCTGAACACAGTATTCGAGGTGCGGCCTCACCAGCGCCGAGTACAGGGGCACGATCACCTCCCTGCTCCTGCTGGCCACACTGTTTCTGATACAGGCCAGGATGCTATTGGCCTTCTTGGCCACCTGGGCACACTGCTGGCTCATCTTCAGCCGGCTGTCGATCAACACCCCCAGGTCCTTTTCTGCAGGGCAGCTTTCCAGCCACTCGTCCCCAAGCCTGTAGCGTTGCCTGGGGTTGTTGTGGCCGAAGTGTAGAACCCGGCACTTGGCCTTGTTGAACCTCATCCAATTGGCCTCAGCCCATCGATCCAGCCTGTCCAGATCCCTCTGCAGAGCCTTCCTACCCTCGAGCAGATCAACTCTCCCACCCAACTTGGTGTCGTCTGCAAACTTGCTGAGGGAGCACTCTATCCCCTCATCCAGATCATCAATAAAGACATTAAACAAGACTGGTCCCAAAACTGAGCCCTGGGGGATTCCGCTTGTGACCGGCCGCCAGCTGGATTTGACTCCATTCACCACGACTCTCTGGGCTCGACCGCCCAGACAGTTTTTTACCCAGCAAAGAGTGTACCTGTCTAAGCCACGAGTCGCCAGCTTCTCCAGGAGAATACTGTGGGGGACAGTGCCGAAGGCTTTGCTGAAGTCCAGGTAGACAAAATCAACAGCCTTTCCCTCATCTACTAGGCGGGTCACCTGGTCATAGAAGGAGATCAGGTTCGTCAAGCAGGACCTGCCTTTCATGAACCCGTGCTGGCTGGGCCTGATCCCTTGGTTATCCTGCACATGCCCTGTGAGCGCCCTCAGGATGAGCCTCTCCATAATCTTCCCCGGCACCGAGGTCAGGCTGACAGGCCTGTAGTTCCCCGGATCCTCCTTCCGGCCCTTCTTGTAGATGGGTGGCATGTTGGCAAGCCTCCTGTCGTCCGGGACCTCCCCCGTTGACCAGGAGTGTTGATAAATGATGGAGAGTGGCTTGGCAAGCTCCTCCGCCAGCTCCCTCAGTACCCTTGGGTGGATGCCATCAGGCCCCATAGACTTGTGAGTGTCCAGGTGGCATAGCAGGTCATTAACTGCTTCCTCCTGGATCACGGGGAGTTTATTTTGCTCTCCATCCTTGTCTTCCAGCTCAGGGAGCTGGATTCCCTGAGGATACCTGGTCTGGCTATTAAAGACTAAGTCAAAGAAGGCATTTAGTACCTCAGCCTTTTCCTCATCCTTCGTGACGATGTTCCCTCCCGCATCCAGTAAAGGATGGAGATTCTCCTTGGCTCTCTTTTTGTTGTTAATGTATTTGTAAAAACATTTTTTGTTTTTACAAACACGTGGTAATATACAAACACGTAGTAATATAGAGGAGAGGGTGGCAGGTGGAAGACAGCCACTTCCACTGCCATCTCCCAGTCTTCTCCCATGTGGGCTGCAGAGAGAAGACTCTTCGGAAGACAGTTAAACCAGACCAGCATCCTATTATTCACTGAGGCAATACATTGGCATTCGCGTCACAACAGTAACAGGGAACAGAAAAGCTTCGCTACATTTAATACTGCCAAGTACAATCACCCAGATGACTGACAACAATTCCGGGTAACTGACAATCAGTGTAATTTTCCTATTTCAACCATCTTAAAAACAGACCTTCAGCTTTGAGAACGTTCAACTCGATGTTTTTTTGAACAAGCTGTTGCAAAGACCGTTTATCCTGGACATGCCTCCATGGCACTTTTCTCAGTGTTGACGATGATCAGTGCAGTATAATAATCTTGGGGTTTTAACTTCTTCAAGAATTTCAGATTCCTAGTGCAAAATGTAATTCCTAAATCAAGCTAAGGGAATCAACTTGTTCAAGCCAACCTGCTGTCTTGGTCTTACAGATAATCCATCATAGTGCAACTTACTTCCAGAAGAGTGTATTCCATATACATTATTTTATATAGTTTCAGTGTTTTATCAAGCTAATTTGAAGTCAACCCACATTTATTTAATGTTTTTTTCCTTTGAGTTACCGTATTTTTTTCTGATGTTTCAGTAATCCAGTAGAGAAAGATGTATTTTCCATATTGTGCACTGCTAATTTTCCTGCCTATAAACGAACTGGTTCTCATAATAATGAAATTGTACATTACAGAGAAAGATGCCTGCACAAAGTAAAATAGGCTAAAAGATGGAAACAGGCTGATGAAGAACAATTTTCACTCAAACGACCCTCAAAGGTTGTAATGTGGGTTTTGTGACAGGCAGAGGGCAAAAAACAGCGCCACAGAGGGAGGCCCGTCAGCTGTCTCCAACACATGTGTATTGATCCGTAAAATGTAGGGTTTCTTCTGGACTTAACCCTCCTTCCTCCAAGTTTCATAGCTATCTCTAGTGCTGTAAAGAAGAAAATATTGAAAATTGTGTTTGTCATAACAACAGTCCCCGAAAACTTTCTTGTCTAATTAGTTCGCTCCCAGATACCGCACATGCATTTTTTTTGTCTCTTAAATGCTCGATGATTCCCAAAGAGATTTTGGCCAGTTTTCATTTGAATAGTCAAGCTTAGTTAGCTTTATATTGGTTGAGACTAATGGGGAAATATGAGGAAGAGCAAATAGGTCAAAGCAAATTGCAGAAGTATTCCTCCCGACAGCATTATCAGAAGCGTGACCATTTAAGGACACATTAAGAGAGAGGACCGAGAGAAAGGGAATCATTTTCCTAAAGGCTAATGGAAAACGCAATCCTTGAAACAGAGCATTCTCTTTCTCCTCTCAGGCTGGGCTTACGAGGGGAAGAAAATATATTAATAAGTGCCATTACAAGTACCGTCGAGGCTTTGACTGGCACAAAAATCTGTACGGAACACAATTTATGAAGGATATTCTGGCTGACTGCTGTCTCACAGGATCCTTAGTTTGAATTCTTTAAAGGCCACTCCACAGTGAATGCAGAAATAACTGGCAAGGGTGCCACCAGACCAACATGCACTAAATTGGCAGATGACCACCAAAGTAGATTCCTTCCAGCAGTTCAGTAATTTTTAACGTCTTTGACAAGGCCAAACCTTGCCGAAGCCAACTGGACTATAAGAGCTCTAGGAAGTGTGACTAAGTACTCCTAAATGTCTATGGGCTATACTTCACATTACAAGACAGCGTATGTTCGCAAGCAATTCAGTGAGCGTAGGACCTCGGCTCCCGGTCTTTACTTTGTCTAAGGCAATATAAGGCAAGTGAAGTTATCAAGAATTTAAAATAAAACTCCTGAGAGTCTATCCCCAGTGCCGGTATTGCCTCGGTTGCTATTAATAGTAGTATGTCCACAGCAAAGACCATGATCATGGGCCACCATATCATTACGCCAGGGGAAAACAAAGCAAGCATCCCCCCAAAAAAACTTAGAAATCAAATCTCTGGAAAGCGTGATGGTCGTGATAGAGCCTGACCTTCCCTGTGGAAATGCTCACTTGCTATTTGAATTCCAAATGTTATTTCAGAATTTTGAAACTACCTTCTAAATCTCCTTACAAGAGTTTATTTTACTCTTGTTAATAAAACATTTTCTGTCCCAATGTTTTCTTCTTTTCTTGCCTGACACGTATGTAATATGAGAAATACAGCTAGGTCTGGCTACATTAATGATTAAAATAAAATGGGAAATAATTCAATGTCCTAAACAAACATAAACAATAAAAATATCAGAAAAAAACCCCCAATATTTGGGCTTTTGTTCAATTTACTCCCACAAATCTCTGTGTAAGATAAATATAAAAATGCTGCCTGTTCCATTATCTTTTGGGAATGGGGGTTGGACTAGATGATCTTCTCAGCTATTCCACAAACTTTCAGGTACAGGGAGATGAAGGAAAAAGCTTGATGCTCACTCAGCTTATTTTCTCATAAAGCAGGTGTGAAGAGAAACTACTGCAAAGCATTATCTAAAGGAGTAACACTAAGCACCAACACTTGATGCAATTTTAGACTGCAAAGGTGCTGTTTAATTATGGGTTGCAATGCTGTTTTCTTCTAAAAGAATACAGAAATGAAATACTACTCTAATCTGTGGATCTTCTCTGATTTTCTTGTAATCAGGGTATAGTTTGCTTTGCACCTTTCTGCCTGTGCTAGTCTAGGTATCACACCAAGCTTGCAGACACACGAACTGTCGGTGGTTCTCCAGGACACAGGGATATAAATGACGAAGAACAGTATGACAACAATAATGTTCCAGAACCATATGATACAAAGCATGAAAAATAAATTCTGGGAAAGTAACAGAGGGCAACATGATCCTACTTTGAAGGATCTATTAAATTTTCATGTAATATTTCTTTCATTTCTCCAGAAATGCGTATTGCCCTGAAACAACTGAATCATCACCATGAGCTGTAGTATTTTGCTCTTCTTTGGATACACGGCACCAGCAATTGAAGCAGTACAAAAAAAGTCTTAGATTTTGCATAATCTTGTGGCTTGCAGCTCCATAGCAATTGCAAAATCAGCAGTGAGCCATATATAACTGAAGCAGACAAGTCTAAGAAGGTAGCTGGAAAAACTGGGAAAAGGACTGATTTCAGTTTGCGTTTTTATTTTGAATTTTTTTATTATTAACAATCCTATTCTGAGGGCACCTCATACAATTTCCATTTGCTGGATGCTCAGATCCTTAAATTGTGCATCACTGCAGCTTCACTCCGCTACACCGTTTTAAGATCTATTCCGTGTCTTTACTTACTGCTGTTCACCCTAAAGCAAAGGGCCAGAATATCTTCTTACATCATTAAAAGATGCCTATGCCGCCTTCCTTCTGGCTTTTAAGTTTTAAAGTACAGACAGAGAAAGATCAATAGGATATGATGACAACTTATCAAAAGCACAATGGAAGCAATCAAAGACAACGCCATGGCCGTGGTGACCTTGGAACTCATGCTTATTTAAGCTCGTTACGGGTGTTTGTTATTAAGGCAAATGGCAAACTCGCTGCTTACTAACAATTTTAACAAGATGTAAGGGAATCTCCCAGCTGGTAGAATGGCAAAACAAAAGAAGTCTTACGATACCTTTCCATACAATATTGGGTCTAAAACTCTACAGCAGTGTTGAAATGACAGCAGTCACTATATCATATTCTTCTCAGTCACTATATTATATTCTTCTACCATGCTGCTATCAGCAAAGGTACTCTAAAGCCTGAAAAACATTATCTCCTACACAGCTGCCCAGATAGTTACATTTTTACCCATAAAGACAGAAACAACGCTAGAAATTACAATTCTCTTCAGGTTTTCACGCATCTCCTCTGAAAGTATTGTTTATGTTTTTTGGTATCAGCATGAAGATTCCCTGAGATAATGTTGCTGTGATATTTTGATCGAAATCAGTACAGATTTCCCCCCCTCCCCCATCATGACACTGTGGAATATGGAATTGCATGCATTGCCTGGATGTTATCTAGCCTCATCTTTTCCTGTAAGATTAAATGCAGCATGGAGGGCAAGAGCGGAAGTTGCAGTCCTTTCACTTAACTTATATGTCTTAGCATGAGGTTTTAGAATACTGTATTTATCAGATAACCTGTGTTTCTTCACGCTTTTAATGCTTCTGCTGGTTTTCATAAAAAGGATGATTCCAAAATAAGTGAAGAAGGGTATTCGAACAAGTCCTAACCAAGCTTCTCGATGTAGAACGTGGATGCAGCATGCACACAAAGATGAGAGCAAGGACAAGGGCGATACTTGAGTAAAAGCAGCAAAGAGATGTAGCCAAGGCTTTTCTAGCCTTCGCAGTTATCGATCGAAGTTGAAGCTTGCGCTTGATTTCCGCCGGGAAGAGAAAGATAATTCGTGAATCACTCCTTTTGCGTGGCATTTCAGGAGCAGTCCGGCAGGGAAGCGAAGGGAGGTTAGAAATGACCACCTTGGAAAAAATCCCGCCAGTCAGCTGGGTAGAAGACTTACAGAAAATTCATTCCAGCATTTTGGGTTGGTTTAAGTCTTACATTAGGTCAATGACATTTTTCATTTTTACTGGGAGGCTGATTTGTTACCAGGCTCTGACTCAGGCAGCACGGGGCCGTACGACGTTCAGGATTCCCCGGTGCCATTCACTGCTGAGCCAGCCGGTGGATTATATGCCAGCTGGCTGCTCACTGTCCTCCAGCTTTTCCTGCAGTGACATCCAGACGCTTTCCTCATTGTCACCATAGGTCACCACAATTTACACTTGCAACAAAAATCACGCTGTCCTACAAACACAGTGAGCAATGCGAAGTCCTTGTTCACGGACTGAATCATCGTCATTGTCTCCCGAAGGATTTAGGGTAAACGCTAAGCATATTTTATGTAAATCCGGAGGGGTTAGAGTACCGTCCTCTCCAATAACTTAGAGCATTTATTCCTGTCCTGGCAGATCACAAGAAATCAAAATTTTGAGACTACGATACAACAGGAAATAGGAGAGCTATTTGAGAAGCGCTAGCTACAATTTCAGTCTCTCCTTCAGACAGTCTTGTTGACAACACATATTCTAAGCCAGACCTCCTTGACTAGATAGAAGGATTTATTTTTTTTAAAGTAGACTTTGAAAGTAAAAATGGTATCCAAAACTCTGTAAGGCATGTAGCATAGGTAAAGTTTGTGAAAATAGGTATGCGTATCATTATGGTTGTATTATCTTCCCCCGCCCCGCCCTGATCTGCCTAAACCTACAATAGCCATGTCTCAAACCCAGGTTAACTACTTATTCAAGTTCGAAAAAGTAACATTTACTGTTTCTGTTCCGTGTGGGGGGCATAATAGCATGAAACCAACTATACCGCTTAGGTTCGCACAGAAAAACCTCTTACTCACTGCCTAAGTGTTGCGCAAGAAAATGAATTTTTTAACGATTAAGGGCACGTGGCCAGGACTCTGTTTTAATTCGTTATCATTTGAATGTCCATTTTTTGTTTCAATCTAGAATTTAGGGAAATAATTATGTTTCTTTGTATTCCACTTCTCTGTCTCTACAAGGAATGCAATATTAATTCCAAATTCCAGGCAAAATATTATGCCATCAGAACCCAAGAGTGAGGTGTGCTGGGAATGGTTTTTAACTAATAGTAAATTCATATTAAATGCAAGAAAATTTGCAGAGTTGGGGCTGTACAGTTCAGAAATTTGAGTCAATTCAATGAATAGTGTCAGTCAGAAAAAAAGATGGATGATTTTGTTGGGTTGCAAGAGTTGGGACAGGTGAGGCAAAAAGTCAAACTGAATATGAAACACTTTATCCTGATGTGAGCAAAATGTTACGCTGACACCAAACATACTTGGTGTTATTTTTTTGTCTAATTAGTCACTCCAACAATTTCTGTTCCATTTAATATAAATCGCATCCCTCCTTTCCTCGTGTCTCCTCCACTTGTTCAGTTCTATCACACTAATGAGCACCTAAGTACTTCTGAATAAAAAAAGATCATAAAGAATTTTCAGATCAGCATTAGGAACCCATAGTATCACCTGGCGAAAATATTCAGAATAAATCTAAACTATTCAGATACTAAATAAAAGTAAGAATGAGGAGAAGGTAAAAAAAAAAAAGTCAAAACAATGAATTCTGCAGGATGCAGACAAACACAACAAAGATACCGCTGCCATATAACGTCGCAGACAAACTGTCAGGAAAATAATGCATTTCTTTCCATACGTATACATACGTGTAAGAGACAGAAATTACAGGTAGAGAAATGCAGGTACACCACTAACATTGATTTCCAATAGAATCAAGTCACTTGAAATGAGCTGACAGGAAGGAGATAAATCAGTACATTTCACAATCAGTTAATCCTTAGTAAATTCATTAATTTTTAAAAAGGAAAAGAATTACAGCCAGAATTATGAATCTCAAATGGCAATGGTGTTTCCTGAACAAACCAGTTATTGTTAGCACTTACCACGCTGAGAGCCCATTAGAAATTAATTTTTAAATGAAAAAATAGAAGGCAGCTTTGCAAGACGATTGAGCAAGATCATTTCTAACAAGGACAGAATGTTTCCCATATTTGTTCCAATAAAGTAACAGCTTTTCTCTTGGCTACTTCAAATTTACAAAGAGCAGGATGAGATTTTACGCACACAGATAAAGTACTGGCATTCTGATGAGGTAATGGGAAATTTAAATTTACCCAATGGACTGTTTGAATATTCCTTCCTCCACCTTTTTTCCTTAATTAAAAATTCATGTTGCACTTAATTGCTAAGTTTGCCCAAAGTGTAATAAACAATTGAAGAAGCCATTGAGCACCAGGTAACGCATACATCACTTAGCATGATATGACAAGAAATTACTGGCCCAATTAGTGACATAGATTCTTTAATGAAAGGTTAAAAAAAAAAAGGATCCTAAGGAAAATAAGATGCTCTGCAAAGCTGAAACACCATCTCTGTATTGGTCGCTTTGAAGTCTAAGAACGTCCCCCGGGAAAACTGAAAATAATGCACTAAGCAAGTTACAGAGTAAAGCCATTTACTCTGTGTGACATTTTTTAGCTGTGTATTGCAAAGGTGTATTAGGAAGAAACAGTATCAGCTGTCCAGGGAGAGAGACGTCGGAAAAAGTTAAGATTGCAGGGATTAGAATGTAAACTACGGGGTTTCCCGCAAAATGTTGTTACTAGTGTGAGTAACTTCTTGGTTTATAAAAGCACGCCTGTACAGCTGGGTGCCTATTCAGCCCGGCACAACACGTTCACCATCACTGCTGTCCCTTATCCACTCTGCAGAATCAAAGGGAACTTTGAGGGACGCTCTCCTGTGATGTGCTGAGTGTATCCACCATCCAGGGAAGTCTCTGGGAGTTAAAAGCACCCAACTCTTCCCAAAAGACACCCAGCACCTCACAGCTTCGGACTCGAAAGAAAAGTGTTAAAGATCCAAGCAAAAAAAAGAAAAAAGAAAGTTTACTTGAAAGCAAAGTGTGGCTGGAAGGTCCATGAGCTACAAATCAGAGCAATTAAATTCAGCAGCAATGCTTCTCTCACTTAAAAGGAAATTGCAAGAACTACAGTCTCTTGAATGGCAGTTTTGTGGCTGTGGTGTAAAGTTTTAAATGTGTTTTACAGTCAGCCTTTTAAAGATACTGCTATATGCATTAAAATCCACCAAATATATAACTCCAGTTTTCCCCAATATCTGCATATATATAAGGTCTCGCTTTACGGTAACTCTGGCCTGAGAACGGGGAATAGTAAATCAGCTGCCTCAGATTATCTCCAGTCTTTTACGAAGCCACTTGAGGGATATTTCTGTGGTTTGGAATTCAGCCACTAATAAGGACAAAGTAAATGAGAACAGAATTTGCCTCCTCAAATCACACAGGGAATCAGTACCGAATTTTAGCACCTCCTCAGACTGCCACCTTCACACTGTGGAAAAGCCCTTTAACGCAGGAAGCTGCCGGTGTGGAATTTCTTGGTAACTGGATTTAAGGAGAATTATTCTTCTGCGGAGCAAAAGCCAATCCTGCCTGCAACTCTGGATGGATCTCCGTTTCCGACAGACCCGCACGACGCAAGCGTCAAAGAACCCGCAGCGATGGCAGGCTGAACGCCAGGACGTTTCTGCGACAAGCCAAACACATAAGCACAATTTGAAGTTTGCTTCACAAGCTTCATCTCCCCTCTAGTTCCCCTTTCCAGCTTTCTCTGCAGAAAGAGGGAGAGGGAGAAGAAAGCCAGAAAAGCTCTGGGAGGTCCCTTTTGTCGCAGTGAACTGCCACTAATCTTGCCCGGAGTACATGCATATTAATTCTGAAACATCTTCCCAACAAGCACGGGATTTAGCAGACGAGTTGGGGGAAAAAAGTCTGCTTATGAGCACACCTAGATTTATTTCACGCTAGCATAACTGCACTGACCGGATAGGCATGACAAAGGACTCACTTCGGAAGAAAACCTCTTTTTTAGTTCTTGTTTTGTTTTCTAAAGACCTAATTCTGTATAATTGTTTATATAACTTCATTTTAAGGACTCCATCGTAACAGCCTCTGAGTGCAGGTAATTAAATCCATATATCAATTTACTCCGACCGCATTAGGAAAGGAAAACTACCCATCCCACTGCCTAACTCAGCAGTGGCAGAAAAGCACACTAACACCTTGAGCTGGAACGCCAAACTAAAACCACATCTGTAAATTACCCTGTTAACACAGAGCATCCTTCTCCCAGCTCTGGCAAAGAGCACACAAAGCAAACACGGAGTGCACAATGTAAACACATCACACATACATAATAACGGTGGGACCTCACTGGCACAGAAAGTATTTAAAACGTGCCAAGAAAACTTAAAATGTTTCACTAGCCGGGCTTTGTAAAGGAAACAAGAACCTGCGCAGAAATTTTCCTTGGGGATAAACGACCACCTATGGCTAATGGCATTCAACTTCCCCACAGACCATCACTTCTCTCCTGGTCATTAACCACTAAGAAAAGAAAGGGTGTGGAGGGGGGGGAGAAGCCCCCACATTATCCCGTAAGTGACCAGAAAACTGTAGGCAACACCGGATTTTACAGAGCTGCTGAACGTGAGCAAACAGCTGCACAGAGAGAACTGGGAAACCCGCGCGTGCGCCGCTGGATTTTCTGGGAGTATTTGCTCCTTTATTTTAAATAAGGTTAACTAAAATAAGATGAAAGAATAGATTCATGTCCGTTACTCTCCATTCATTTTCTGTGCACACTTACTTACACGCTTCATGGATGCCTGCTCATTTCAAGCTGATGCGTATAAGCCAGACGTATAGAGGGCCGATTTTTCACTTGTTTTGGTTGATTCCTCTGCCTAATACTTTGTTGCAAACTGGGGACCATTTCAGATTTGTTAGAAGCTTACTTTTTTTTTTTTCCCCTATAAATACCTGTTTTGTGCAAACAAGACTCCAAATACCTTGAGTTGTAAAATTCCTGGAGTGGTTAACACTCTGAGCTGACCCAAGCCATCACAGTATTTTATCTTATCTTTGTCTCAAAGCAGAAAGAACATCCATCTACACTCCAGTTAAGCAATTCATAAATCTTACAGAAAGCTTGCGTGTATTTGGGTTTGTATTTATCAGCAAGAACCAATGCCGTCAAGGTTATCTGCACAGGATTTCTGAAATTCAAAGGAAAAGCCGGCAACCCCTGTTAGCCTTCTCCTAGAGGTGCCCCACTCCGTGTACACCACTTGGGAATGGAGTGATTTTACTGCACCAAATTTACAAACTACGTGTATCTTGAAAGGTTACATATTTGTACTATAAACCCCCCCGGGAAAGACACGGTTGATGTCAAAATGGGATCATTAATACATTACGCTGAATTCACTTTCACTTGAATTTACAAAAAAGGATGTATAGGCAAGTGTATTTGTAGTGATCCCATTACGCGTTACGTAGAACAATTGCTAGAACGTTATTTGAAAAAACCTCTTCAGGTGTTTTCATAACCTATACCACTTCTTTATGCGCAAAAGTACATTCCCCACTTTTGAAGGCAGAACCAATATTTTAACCTGAGACCTACATTTAAGCATGTCCGCCATCTCAGAGATCAAAGCCCCTAAAACTTACTGTTAAAATATTTAAACCGTTATAGACTTTACACATGCCAATTGCTAATAGGTGAAACATAGAAATAACTTATTATATATTGACCAGGTTATATACCTCAGATATAGTGTTAACTACTATACCACTACTATTAATAGCCATTGCTACAGAAAAGTGAATGAACAGTTGTCTTCCACTCCTCTTTTGTACGCAGTTTAGTTTAGTCGAGATTGAGAATGGTTTCATTATATTTAATTACAAATCCACTATACAAATCAAGTTGTTTATTCTAAGTATTAACCTTGTTAAACAGCATGAGAAAAGTAATAAATAAACCCACCAAAAAAAATGAGAAGTGACAGAAATAATAAAAACATGTCATTAAAAAACCCCAAACTATTGTACATTCAGGAAAATTAATTTATGTGGAGATGGCCTACACATTTTGGAACAGCACCTGTTCAAAATGCAAAGGCATATGAGTAGTCTATTTTTATCAGATAATGACTTCATGCAATATTACTGGATCATATTTTTCATTTGCAAACTCTGTGCAACAGATTTAACGATACACGGTGACTCCACACTCACATCCAGTTTTACTCACGACTCAAGGGTCTACCAAACAAACCACCTACAAAGCCCAGGGGTTTTTCCCTGAAGTATAGAGGAATAAACTCTTCTGCCTTCTAGAAAAAGCCAACAGACCAAAACTACACTGACAGGGGCTTTTGGTGTTACTGAATAAACCAAAATCAATACAAAAATTACAAGAGACTTCCATTTGCATCCTCTTCCTGGACAACCCTCTTGGTGGAGGAGCGGGGGGGCCGCTAACAAAACTGAACAGAATACAACAGATCGTGAGCAATACTATATGAAGAATTTTGCTGAAATATTTAAAAATCTTTTCAAAGTAGGAAGGATATTCTTCTTTCCAACTCTACAAGATCGCAGGCTGTTTGGGCCCCTCACTACAAGAAGGACATTGAGGTGCTGGAGCGTGTCCGGAGAAGGGCGACGAAGCTGCTGAGGGGTCTGGAGCACAAGTCTGATGAGGAGCGGCTGAGGGAACTGGGGTTGTTCAGTCTGGAGAAGAGGAGGCTGAGGGGAGACCTCATCGCTCTCTACAATTACCTGAAAGGGGGTTGTGGTGAGGTGGGTGTTGGTCTCTTCTCCCAAGTGACAAGCGACAGGACAAGAGGAAATGGCCTCAAGTTGCGCCAGGGGAGGTTTAGGCTGGATATTAGGAAAAATGTCTTTCCTGAGAGAGTGGTGAGACACTGGAATAAGCTGCCCAGGGAGGTGGTGGAGTCACCATCCCTGGAGGTGTTCAGGGAACGTGTGGACGTGGCACTGCGGAACATGGTTTAATGGGCATGGTGGGGTTGGGTTGATGGTTGGACTTGATGATCTTACAGGTCTTTTCCAACCTTAGTGATTCTGTGATATCCACAATCCACTGCGTAAGATTCTTCTCTGAAGGACTCGGCCACATCTTCTTCAAATATATTGGTCCGATAAGGTTTTCATGCAAGATAAAAGGGAGCTGGCTAGCTCCAAAGCTGCGGTCAAGACTTTGCTGAACTTTTCAGATTTGTGATGTACCCTACTCAGAACATGCAGAATGTCCTGGAAAGAATGAGACTCCTCAGTAAGAGCTAATCTTAACGCTGCGTGTTAAAAATAGGGCCAGCAGATTTCTGTTAATTGAGATCCCTAATCCTTGCACTTGGAAAAAATATCAGTGCTCACAGGCCATGCAGCGTGTAGGAGTAGGAGCTCCAGCTCCCCAGGCATGCCCGTCTTGTCCCTGTTCCTCTAGAAACCATTCATCTCCTTCAATGGATTTCAGTTAAAAATGAAAGGTCTCCATTACAACACAGTCTTTTAAAATCAATGCACGTTGCTCCTGAAGGGAGGACGAAATTGACCCCAAATTCCCTATTTAAAGCACTCTTTTTATAATATTGAAGGAATTGTATCGTTTTTTTAAGTGAACCGAACGACGTTTTCTGATGACTCAGGTAACTTTCAGAGCAGTCACTGCACAAAACCCTTTCTCCCGCCTCGCTCCCCAGCCATCTCATACAAACTCACGCACACCATCTCATTAAAATGTAGATCTACATTAGAACCTGGACGCCTAATTAACGTTCCCTAACTCCACCATTAATAACCATTAAGAGCTGAATATGTTTATTCCTTTGAAAAAGGCTATTTACACTTCCGGACAAAATTCTAAAGGGCATCAACAAGCCATTTTCAGAAGCAGCGTAGGCACTTAGAAAGCTATATGTATTCCTACATTATACATAAGGTGTGTCTACAGAGTCTTTTACCAGCAGCTGAAAATTCACACGCTTCCTGGCATCCAGAAACCATGCCGAGCACAGGGTGAGGCTACCGAGTCATGCTGCTAAGCCATATGGCTTTTGATCGGTTCAGAAAGTGAGCACACTTCACCTGGGTTTCCCATGTAGACATATCATCTGACTCCTCAGATGACTTTGGCGCTTTTGAAAACCTTACCCTATGCCAGGGTAGGTCAATGCAGTGAACCAAGAAAGCAGCAGATGAAATAGGGCACAGGCAGTATCCTTGTGAGACCGAGTGAACGAGCCTCGGCACCTCTTTGCTTCTAAGGTGGGCCATGGACTCAGCTCTGGTGGGAAGAGATGCCAACAGTGGTCCTGAATGACCTGCTTGTTACATGGCTGAAGGCACGGAGCTAAGAGGGAGAAGAAAGAGAAGAAAGGTAAAAGGCTATTCCTAAAGGTAAGAGCTGGAAATGAGGTGGAGTAAAACAGAAACAAAACGAAGCACACAGAGAGGGGGGAAAAAAGACTAAGGACTGGTTAGTAGCAAATAAAAATGCAATAGTCATGAGCAAAAACGTGTGTATTGGAAAGGGAAATACAAAAGCTGGGAGATGAAACCAGGAAAAAAAAGGCAAGCAGCCTAGTTTTAAGAACTACTGGCTTGGGTTTTCTGCAGACCACAGAGCTCTCCTTCAGGACCTTGATCCAAAGAGTATTACTCTGACTTTAACGGGCTTTGGATTAGGCAAGCACCCCAGAGTCTAAATTTATTTATGTAGAACAAGTATCTTTGTGTATAATTCAGCACTGGCTAGCAACTGCAAAGTATCCTGTCTACTCAGCTTAAATAGTTCCTTATTTTGAGCCTGCGCAGTAGTATACAAAAATGCTATTTGACAAATTCTTGCCCCATTTTACTCATCCCAAACGAGAACGCATGCATCGTTGGATCAGAAGGGCCATCTCTCTCAGCTTGCGGTATTAGAAACTCACTCGCTTTAAAGAACTCTCATTCAGAAGTTACATCCAGCTGCTGAAACAGCCTCATGTTGCCCTAAGACGCCCCAAATACACGCCACAGGTTAACCTGTTCTACAGCTGAATGCATCCACGCAGCTAATGAGTGGACTATCATAGCTGAAAAACTATGCTGACTGACAGTACCATCCCTAGCCAATATGAAGGGTATAAATATGCTTTAATGCTCTTTTTATAAGCTGTGCCTCTGTTCTTACAGAATACATTAAATAGGCTGGCATTTAAATTGAGTGCGTCGCGGGAGATGCATCTCCTGAAGCATTCAGTCACCTACACCAAGAAACAAGACGTCTCCCCAGTTTAGCAACAGGTTTTATAAATGTGTGAAAATTCTTTACGGATGTATTGTTAACAACGTGAGCTCTTTTTCACACCTGTAAAAGGCATTTAAAAATCCTTAGGGAGAGTTTTTCCAGTTTCAACAAGTAAGGCATTATAGCTGCTTTAAGTAGAATTGTAAGCGACTCCACCAGATCTTCCTGATTCTCTTGCAAAAAAAGAAGGTTCTTAATTAAGCTTACGTCCAGTTATTATAAATCAATGAGGTGGCATGAAAAAATAGTACGTAGTAGTTCAAAAAACTAATTGGATCCTGGATGTGGGCAGACTGATGCAGGGTATATGCAACCAATCACCAGGGAAAAAAATGTCTAGAGTAAACACTCAAAAATTAAAGCTTTTCTATTGACTGAACATTCATTCCACATAACATAAGCTCTCCTTGTGGATAGCTTACATCTTTCTTAAATGTAACAATTTTGATTTTTTGGAGCACCGTATTTGTCAAAAGATCATTACACAATTCAGAGGAAAAAAAAAAAGTATATTCTTTGATTGTGTCCAAGATTGATTTGACCCTGACGTTACTACTTTGGGAAACTAGTTTTCTTAATCACGTAGTCCTCTTTATCAAACAGCTCATTTATAGATTCTTCTCCTTTTGTAAGCGGAGGCAAGGTCAGCTACTCTTTAGCACGACAACGTATTCCATTATGTCCATGCCTAAGACAGCCTAGGACTGAAAGAAAATTCTCTCTACAGAATACATTATACACCCCATTTCAACAGTGCATTATACATCAGTTTTTCAATATATTACATTATCTACATGATTTATTGGTCCATATTATGCATCATGTATTCATTCCCCCGCAGCAGTTTCAGATTCTGTTCCACTGAATAATGTAATGCAAGTGTCGGTTCTTGTCCTGCATCACTTTATTTCATATCATATTACTTCATTCTACATACGGTTCTTTCTCTATTATGGCAAAGTTGCAATATATGAATCACCATAACTTCAATGTTCTCTCAATATATGTTGAGTGATAGGTCCCCTTCTTTGCGTAAAAGTACCGGTGACAAAAATGAGCAAGATAATATGTTGCAGGACTACCAAGTGCCCCTTCAACACATGTGACCATAGCTGGATTTTCACATGACTTAGGTTGCTCATCTTTACAACATGCATTCATAAAAAACAAACAAGAGGTAAACTGTTGCCTGTGAAATGTTTTAAGAGGAACTGATTTCTGCAAGTATTCTTCAAAAGCTCAGTGTTTCTGTATGTTAATAAGTAGAGAATAATCTATGAATAACTATTGCGTGAATAACCAAGACCTCATTAGAATTATGAATCATGGCATATGAATTAAGTGAATGAATCTTTTGATAGCAATACGCCTCAGGGTCTTGTAGAAAAGACCACCTTTCCTCAGACAGGAATAACTTCTTGAGCCACAGCTTTTTCTAGAGCCACGGTGAGCAAACTGGTGCTGAAAAATACAATTCCCAGCGAGTATGGGCTGCAAAGGGTTGAAGAAAGGAGGAAAGGAACAAAATGTGGTAAACTAGAATAGAACTGGAAAAGGATACAGATGATGAGACATTTATTCATCCACCTAATTATGTTAACCGATTTTTGAGTCAAAGTTTCCCCAATTCGCGTAACGAGGTGAGGAATGCTTAGTGACCTATCACTGTAATTTTTTTTAGATTTGCAGATGGAAAGGTGGAGGAAGAGAAAAGAGAATCTAAGTATTTTTATATGGCTTTTCTAATCTTTATTTCCCAACTCCTTCCTGGTGAAAACAGTTCCCAAAAATCCTTCAGAAAGAGAAGGCTGGGTGTTGGCCCTTCTAAACCCAATCTCCTCCGCAAATGTTGTATATGGGGCGTCGGCATAAAACGGGGCTTTGCAGCCCTCAGTCTTCCAAGTCTTGCAAGAGCAGAGATTAATTAATCTAGCAAGATTCCTCCATTTTGGCAAACCTCTTTTGGAGGAAAAACTATTATTAGCTTTAGATATTTGTAATTACAAGTTTAAGAGATGATCAAAGACAAAGGGCATTTCTCAGATCCTTCAGTCTTCTTAAAAATAACTAAGTCTTTGACTAACACACATTTAAAGGAAAATGATTAATTACACAGTCAAGCCAATCACAGGCTAATTCCCATTTCTACTGACATTTGTATGTGACAAAACCTACTGTACCAAAAAGCTAAGACCGGCTGGACTAGCAGTTAATTAGCTGCACCAGCTTTGCTCAGATGGCTCATGCACTCAGCCTCCTAGTTCCCTAAAAGAATTGCCTTACCAGGTTTGCAAACAAGAAGCATCTAGTAAAAACACTAACCACTAGTCAGTTGAAGTTACAGTTCTACAATAGGTCACCAGACAGTATTTATGTAGGAAAAGAAGAAAAGAACATAATTTATATTTATTTAGTTGGTGTATTTTGAACCAACAAGACTGACTATGTCACAAACCTGCACATGTCCTTCCCTGCATTCACTGAATTCACAGGTTTAAGAGAGGCAGCTTTAGGATACGTTTAGAAAAAAAAGCACATGGGTTTATCCTCCTGCATTTTGTAAAGCAATACATGTTTATGTAATATATAAAATTGGTCATTTCAGATATTCCGTACATTTCATATAGTCTTATATCTAAAACAAGTGTTCTTAAATGAGCAAAACGGTCTTCTTAACATCATAGAGATCTCGAAAGAACCTGCATGTTCTGCAAGAACATGAATTTTAAACAAACTGTTCTCCAATGAACTGATGAAGATACCCAAAACAAGTAGCAAATACTTTCGCTAGCAGTCACCACAGAAGTTTTCTTTTCCTCATGACACGAGCAGACTCTGAAGACAGAAGATTGCTTTCGGAAGGCTCCCCTCACTATTTCGTCATGACTAACACTATATGGCCGTGTTGTGAGGTTGATATGGGACGTGGAGGAGAACGAAAGAGATTCATAGCACATAAAATTCTACCATTTCATAGCCAGTGTAATGCCACATTTTTTTTCTTATTGCCATCATGACAAGTGCTAAAAGGTACTAAACATTTTTATTATACAATACGAATTCACATTTTTGCACATTTTTATAGCAGACAATCATATGCTATTCTTTTCTCTTTTGAAAAAACAGCTAGCCTGTTTTTTACAGTGCTAATTGGCCTTAAGCTTGAGGATATTATTGCTATCGCCTACCATCTCACCTAAGAAAGTACGTTGGAAGAGTTGGGAAGGAAAAGGGAGTGAGAAAAGAGACCATTCCAATTAGTTTTGAAGTAAGGAAGACGTAGGTTTGAAGAATGAAACGTGCTGTTTCAGCAGGGCCACTCATTGGCTGATATTTGGGACCAAATGAGGCACCTGAGCGGAAAAAGCAAGAACTTCTACTCTATGAAGATGTCCAGCTTCTTGCCGGAGCTGAAATACACGCCCTCCAGACTGAGCACAGGTGCAACAACGGATCACGTACACCTCATCCCCTTTGTTACTCTGTCATGCCAAATCTGCAACCCTCAGTATTAAAGAATGATTAAAATGCAGGAGCCTGGTAGCTTTTAAAAGTAATAAACCACTGACTCTAGGGAAATTTATTTAAAAAGTTGTGCACGCCACGCGCCAGTAGTCATACAGCTCCAACTCTTGTTAAATGAGGGTAAACCTAGATCACAACCATCAGGTACCAATTCAGGTCAGATTTATGTTACAAAAGTTAACTTCACCTAAGAAGTGCCACCATTTCCACCCAGCTGGGTGAAGCTGAAAGAGCACTGGATCTGCCATAGTCCCAAGAGCTCAAGTGGACCACGCCGCAAAGAGCCCGTCTCGCACACTCGGGGGTACTTCTTACCCTTGCAGTTCTCTCACCTCTGATTCACACGGGCTGAACCCTTCTCCCGGCGACCAGGAGGATGCAACTGCTTTGGATGAAACTATCATCGCAGACCCTAGGCTGAAGCAGCGGGGCACGTAGCAGTTTTTCAGCTGGCAGCCATGAGTGGACGGTACAGTCTTTTAACCATGTCTAGTCGTGTCCCTTTCAGGATTTACTACACCTGGATCTGGGTCATATCACCTCCACCAAATGCTATGCCTTAGCATAAACTCAGTAGAAAGAATCATCTCTAAAGCCTTAAATATTGCAGAAAACACCTGTGTTTGTGAAAAACAATGGTTCTCATCAGAGTACAGCAATATCTGCTACCATAAGGAAATCCATCAAAAATTATTATCGAGTTTAGGACAAAGCAGCCTTTTATAGACCGTAAGAGTAACTGGAACACACATAACTTATTCCAATTAGCTGGAAGTCCTGACATAGCAGGTGGCAGCAGTGCATCCATTACTATAATGTGGAAAATATATGGTGCATGGCAACAGGCAGTTGTATTTGTCTTGATTATGGAACCTGAAAACAGTACTTTCTATCCTATCTGCTGTGGAAAAGTGGCTTTTTCTGACCCTAGCACAGAAACGAGCCTTGAACACAGCCGACACTTTCATGTTTCTTCTGCTAAATGAATATCAGGACTATAACTCCTCTATGCAGAGAGTGACTACAGAATTGCATTAAATACCCATGACAACAGAAGTTGATTGTGAATAGAAGTAGAAAAAGGTCAAAAAGAATACAGGCACTTGACAATCTCCCGAGCTAGAGCAGTGAAGATGAAAAGATCCTTCTGACCACAGTACACAAGGCAACGGTAGCACGGTGTACTACTAGCGCATAAGAACTGATAAATATTCGTCTCCCTTCCAGAACCAGAAACAGTAATTATTTGCCATTATTGCTCTGCACCCGTGCTGTAATTACAGGTTTACCTCTAGTCAATTCAGCCATGGGAGAGCTCGATCTACATTCTGCCTGATGTCTCAAACATGCCTCTGCATCAATGGGAACGTTATGAACAGAGCAGTCACTGCATCTTTCCCACAGATGCCCAAAACATGGGAATCAAACATGACTAACAAGATGCATGGCTTACTACGTTCTGCATCTGTCTCTTGTTAGGCAACAAAATGCTTTTTAGAACTGGAAATGAGAGATTCTTGCCATAGAGTTGAGCACAACATTAAAATCTCGGAAGAAAACATAGCCTGCTGCTGCCACCGACCCTTCGGCTTTGCCGTATTTTAAAGCTGCGGATGACAATGTTGCAAGTGCCTGACCTAAGAGCAATACATGTAAATCCCTTTTTAAATAACAGTTACAGAATACCATTCCTTATCCACGCATTCACAAAATATTTTATTCAAGATCGTCACCAGCCCTACAGGAGGCAGGGAGGAATTCTTAATTTACAGATGAGGAGCCCGAGAACGACTGATAATAAAAGTAACTCCCCAGAGGTGCCATAGGGAGTGCACCAGAGCACAGGGAGATCTCTGCTCCCACTCCTGTGCTTAATGCCAGTCGTGCCGGTCAAATACTCCATGTGAATACACTCATGCAATGACTTAGGACTTAGAGACAGCTGAAATCACACCTTTATATACAAGGGCAGCTTTTGAGCTAAGACGATGGATTCTAAACGCGGGTAAATGTAGTCTAATTGTTAAGTATACATGAGATCCGAACCTGGCTCATTAAACTTTTCATGGGAATAGCTACATCAGTTATCTTCATTTTTTCTTTGTCTTTTAACAATCAAGAGCTAGAATGCACAGTAACGGCATTGTCTTAATGCTTGCAGTGTCTTATTAAAAGGAGAAGGTACGCACACACAATGTGCATATATATATATATATATTTTCACACGTGTGTGTGGGCATGGCTGAAGACTATTCTGCCTCAAAGGGCCGTAATTTGGAATCCATGTTGCCCGAAGGGATAGTTGAAGACAGCTGAAGGTTTATCACACAAGCAGGTGACTCTCTTAGCAAAGGGCTGATACCCTTGGTGAAGAAACTGGCGTATCTGGTACGTCCAGACAACCCTGTGGATAAAGAATTCCAGCCTCTCCTGCAGTCTCTGCTTTCCTTTAGGGCTGCCCACTCACCTTATTTACCACACCCAAAAAAGGCTGATTTTGGCCCTTACGTAGGTGGGGTTTTTTTGAGAAAAGCATATTTACATACAAGGTGAAGCATTACTTTCTTCTCTCAATAAAGAATTTTTGGTAAAAGAAAAAAAAATCAATTTATAACTGTTTTCCATTTAAAGTAATTTTCCCTGATAAGAACTGGGTAAATGACCAAAAATTGTAAGTATAATCATTTTGTTTCACATGCATGAACTAGTATATGGGACAGCGAAATGCCAACTGCTATCATCGTCATGCCTACCAAGTTAAAACACAGTGTTTTGTTATTCTTACTAAACATTTGTGGGGGAAATTTTAATTCTGAAAGCAAAAGTGGCCTGTCAAAAATATTCTGTTATAAGAAATCTTAAAAGAAAAAAGACAGGAAATGTTCTTGCGTATTGTTCATTTAAAGAAAAAAAGAAAGGCAATGCTGCAGAAGATAAGAAAAATTATGCATAAGTAGAGGACCATGCAAACTTTTAGCAAGGCTTCCAGCCTGTTGTTTTCATTTATATTTAAGATACAAAGACATTTTAATTAAATTAGCATTTATATAGAGAGTTCTCCATTTAATGGAACATTTAAGAAATACCCAGGGTATAAAATTACATCTTTTAAATTGCTAAAATACCTGGATAAGATTTCAGGATGTGTACCTTTCACTTCATGGATAATTCATTTGGCTGTCTTGGCAACAGTGTTCACCATATATAATTTTTATTCACTGAAGACTGTATTGCTACACGTGATTCACGAGAACATAAAATAAGCAGCAGTTTAGTTGCAGTGAAGGCTCTTTGTCTGCTTTCTTAATTTAAAGAGGGCTGTCCACGCCTTGTGTGACGTTAGCTTCCCACCACAGCTCCCAGTTGAGGATGCTGGTCAAGCTGAGAGCAGAGCATTCGCTCACTTGACACACCCGTAATGTTCTCCTAGTTTCGGAGCTTGTGACAATGAAGGACATATTTTATCCAATGGTCCCATCATGCCTTTGATTAGATAACCCTCACAGACATTTCAAGGGTCCTGCATCTTCAACGGATCTGCCAGCACAAATGCTGTAAAAAGCAATTTAGATATCAAGATGAACTGGCAATCTTCCTGGAAGGTACATCCATTAAGCACTGCACAATACAGCTTCCAACCATCTCTATCAGGAGAGGATCTGACCTAGCTAGTCCCGGCGCCTAACACTAGACCGCCGTCGACCACAATCCCTCTGTCTCTACTGGTACAGACACACCTTGCAGCTACGCCTGGTGGGCTGACGGCCGCGGCTGACAGCAGCATGACTTAGGCGAGAACCTGGTTCACCCAACCACTGCTTGACACACTATATGTAACAACCTCATGCAATGTTGAAGGTAACCCGCAGATCATTTTCTTATTTTCAGAGTATCTGGGTATTCACGCCAGAGAGAGGTTCTTGTGCATATTGTCTCGCAAGGAGGAGGCCAGAGGTTTTTCCTCCTTACGGTGTTCCACATTACAATATACGGTTAAGGGCATTCAGCTTAGATGAGTTTGCCTGTAGCTGTGAGTCTCATTCTCGTCAATTTTTTTTTTTTTAAGAGCTTGTTACTGTTGCTTGACTATTTTGCTTTCATACACGCGTAGGACCTAGATTTTTAGAAGCTGGTGATCCAGGTTAGATGGACAGTACCCGCATTTATACACCTTATCCACCTGCATTGTTTTACTCTTGTGACAAATACTCCATAGCAGCTAAATCATTTTAAGTTCATTAACGACCTATCCATAGGACTATATTAGTGAATCTGCAACACGTCCTGTATATTCAAACTCGAACTGAAAGCGGTTCACTGACTGGAATACAGCACTCGGAATGGGCGACACCGAGTGCCAGCGATGACGCTACCTGCAGACCCGCGTCTGAAATGCAAAGGAAACGCAGGGAACCGGAGAGTCCTCTCCTCTCAAATCTGCTACAAACCTGGTTTCCATTTCCTAGAAAACTGCTAATAAGGCATGAACTTACTGAGAAATTGTAATCGGTTTTACCCTTACCGGAATGTAATACACTCGGCCAGGTAATTAAAATCGCAAGACTGCAAGGTAAGTGTTCTACGGGGTCTTTGGCTGACTGGCTGCTAAAGAAAACACAGAGACAACGTGACGGTGATTTCGAGTTAAGATAGAACGGCTGAACACGGCAATACCTCCTGACTTCTTTAAAAGGGTTATCTATAAACGTTAGATGTACACCAGTAAATTTTAACTACTGTACCTTCATTGTGCATATTTAACTCCTTGACAATTATGCAATATAGCCCAGAACATTTGGATTGACGTCTCTACTGAAATCGAAGACAAGAAACATTTTATATATTGCTAAGTGGCCATCCAAGAATATTTAATGAGTTCTGAGGAAGACGTAACAAAGGTATATCTAAGATAATGGAAGAAGCTGTCCTCCAGCTATGTTTATTAGGAAATACATGACTATTAAATCTTAATCCATTCTATAAGAAAATAAGCAAAAGAGCTCTAACTGTAGCAAGAAGAATGGCCTTATTATAAAAAGATCTAAGAATACCTTTATTTCAAAAGTGGGTTAGAGGTGTGACAGACTGTGCCACATAGCAAAAAAGGTCTGTGCCGTTAATCAAGGAATCTAAAATTTGATAAAATGTGTGTGTATGCAGAAGGATCATTTCATAAACACATTTAAGTGAATATGATGTAATAAATTGAGCCTATGGACATGTGCTGAATAAATATGATAGCAGTAAAATGTGCCAGTGGTATTTATTATTTCAGAGTTTTCTCCATGACAGGTAATGATTTTTTTCCCTTCTAATTACAATTCGGTGCTACATCCTTATTTTTAGTTTTTCTCCTGCATATATGCACCGGACATACACTGTACCAAAAAATAACAGGTTTTAAATGTCATAACAAAGTCAAAAACTTCATGCCATGCTGCAAATCTGGAGTCCGAGGGAACATGTTTCCACATCAGAGGATACAAATTGACCTAGTACCTCAAAAAGCTGCTAATATATCTCATTAACGTTATGTTTCTGTTAGATAAGAGTAGTGCTCCCTGATTTCCCATCTCATATCAGTGAAGAAAATTATGAAGATGCTAAAGAAACAAAAGGATACTGATTCAAAGTTTATGCCTAATAAACCTCGCTCGGAGAGACTAAGCAGACTTTATTGATGCAGAGATTCTGTAGCGGACAAATTCCACCCAGACCACTTTTATGCATATTGTGTCAGCGTGCACTCATCCACTGGACTCACAGTACAACCTGGATTTCAGGGACAATCTTCACCCCATCCTCTGGCAAATCTTATTTGCAGCCCCTCCTCTCCACAGAGATCCCTCATGCCAATGCAATATGAAAGAGGATTTTCAGTACATGAGGAACAGCTTATTAATTTTACACAGCTCTTGAGCTATTTTGAAACCTACCCTGGAGAGTACTGTCAGCAGTAGAGAGTGATTATTTCCTCAGCTTTCTTGTCTTTTTCTATTCAATCCATCTGCTTAGCACAATGGGCTCACAACCTCTAACTGAAATTTCTAGATGCCACTGTAATACAACAAATAATATTAAAAATTATAACATCCGCAAAGATAAGAAATAAAAGACATGCGACGGGATGTATTACTCAAAAAAACCCCAGAAATTCTGAAGGAAAGTTAATGCTGACCTTCCCTCTGTGACTGTTGACTCTCCGCATCTATTGGCACTCCACATGGTAAATCCCACCGACTCACAGCAAACTAAAAAGCCTTGTCCCAGTCTTTCTCACAAATAACGGCCTGTGAAATCGTTCTGATGAACTGCTAATTATCCCTGAAGTCCTAAAGTAACATATGAAAGCAATTAATCCTTTCAAACAAAGCTAGACGTGCCTTCACTGCATGAAATCCTCACCCCCTTCAAGTTCACTTATGGAACAGAGAGAAAATACCTCCCGACTGCTGCCAACATTCAAACATCCAGAGCAATTACGTGGAAAGGGAACATTGAAATGGCAAACAGGATCTGTAAACCAAAATGATGTGATGTGAAGCCACCGGTTCAAATCTAGACTCAATGCATTATGACTGGCCTTCTCACTTAATAGACATCAGACACCATGAGCAACTGGAATGATAAGGCAAGCAGAGAACAATATTTAAGGGAACTGCCCCCCATACGGCCCCAAAAATGTAAGCACTGATGGGAGATTGGGAAGATTTGACTTACACCAAGTAAGTCTCGTCTATGAAGGCATGAGAGTGCTAGGGTTAGTGTACCGGCATACACAAAGATCAGTATTTTACACCTTTTCCACATCTAAAGTAATTACAGCAGCTCTATAAAAATCAAACCAAATAACTGAGAAAGTATTCCCTGTAAAAAAAATAATAAAATCTATCACGAATTTTCACGGGGAAATATATTTCCTTATTTCTGTTTTTCTTTTTCTTAAACAAAGGCATGCTCTGCCTGCTCGGCCCATTTTCCTTTTCTTCTTCCCCTCCCCCATTTCTCTGCATCACCCTTTTCCTTTTTTTCCACAAATCAGTTCTATTAATCCCACAGTATGACCTCCGCACCAAAGGAAGGAAGAATGGTATTTGTTCAGTAACTAGTACGTTGTTTTAACGGTCTTGGCTCTTAGCATTAGCACAATACAACAGAACGAAACAGCAGTCCGGAACTCAGCGAGTCTTTGTTTTAATTCCTTTTCCCATTTCAGGCTGCTGCGTGACTTATGGTTAGATGCTTGTCACATTTAGATAGGTAAAAGCTGCGTCCTCCTGAAATAAACTGGATGGCTGTTCGTTAACAAGCACAAGCAAAGGATGAACAGAATAATCCTTAAACCTCTGCTGCGCTTAGTTTTTTTGTTTGCCACATGGCTGTGGGAAAAGCACTACCCAACAAATTGCTTATGGAAGGATGACCGAGGCATGGCATACGCTCAACCAGCATGGAATCTGCTTGAAGCTATGCCGATCAACAACAGAGCGTTACACGCTCCGGCCGTGCCCTAGATATGTCTCTCGTATCCCGGGCAAGCACACGAGAGACACCGAGGGACGGCCAATCTGACCGCTGCGCGATTTCTTTGAATCATTCAAGAGGGAACACAAACGAGAAGCTGAGGTACCATGCCCCAGCTCCTCTCTGTGAAACGGGAACAACCATTCCAGGCAAGCCTATTGCCAAGATACGCTAAAGCGCCGGAGAGATACCGGGGCTCATGCAGGGCAGGGGTTAATGCACGTATGTGCCACTTTTCGATATGACGGTTAGAACCAGGGGGGATTTTGGCAATGTTGAACTGATTTACGCTAAGTATCATTTAGCAATAGTGACTGCTCCTTTTCTTCCCCTGCTTCTCCTAGTTTCCCAACTAGACTTTGGCAATTAACTGACCCCTACAGAAGACAAAAGTACCACCACATGCTATACGCATATGTAACTTTACTCCTCAACTACATGTAACTCTTTTTTTAGTTTTTCTGCCAATTCAAATAATTACCCCTGGAAAAAGGAATAAAAGAGGAGAGTGATTATCAAATAGCCAGCAGAGGTCAAGTTAATGACTTGAAACAAACAGAAAATATTTGCAACATCCTGACGTACTTATTTACTCACACCACACTTGCTATGATCAGCTCAGGATGAGCCTTTCTCACGTCTCCAGCAGTGACCTTGTACTGAAACGGTGACATTCGTCCCTAGTCCAAGTGCCAGCAAAAGCCATATGAGACGCACAGATTGCACTGAAACCCACCTTCCCAAAGTCTAAGGCACAAGCCCCCAACAGGCAAATTTTATCCTACGACAAATAGATAGGAGCTGAGGAGTCTTCAGTTGAGTCACTTGCAATTTATATCAGCGTTAATAACTGCCATATCTGAAGTAACTGCCTCTATAGATACCTAGCAGACGTATCACGGTTTTTCGCCATTTAATTATTTATCTTTGCTGACCTCAGGCTCTTTGAAACCGAGCCCCTGTACACTTGCGTACAAATTGCCTTTTCATTTAGATAATCATACAACTCCTGAAATCACTGCCAGCTACAAACTGAAATTCAAGTGGCTGAGTTAGATATTTAGAGGCCACTGTTGGTCTTAAACAGACCAACTCCTCTCATCTGCATGCCCAACTACAGTTCTGCCATGTCTTGCGCAGTAAGATATTCAAACATCTCACTTTAAGCTGTTTGTTTTTGCTGTTGTTACTGCAAAATAATGTTGTTACTATTCTTTCTTCACCAACTTCTCCCTCTAAATGCCACAGAGTGGATTTTACTATATTCATGTCAGACAACAGCTAAAGCTGTCAAATTGTGCTGAGTGACGAAAAGCAAACTTTATGAGCTAATGTGAGAAGATTTCTACAAAAGTTAAAAATCACCATTACAAAAAAATGTTCTGGCCTCAATCTTAGTGAATGCCTGGTTTTCTGTTAGAAGTCAGCACAGGCGAAGTGAGCATTTGGCCCACATACCCTCATACATAACACATTCTAGCCGACAATTTCTAATGAAACCATGCTGCGTGTTTCTTAACCGCAGTACTTGAAAAATAAAGTCTTCTAATTGATAGGGTATCAAGTGAGCAGTCGTACTCCTGCAACTTAAGTAAAGTTTGCAAGCGATACAAAATTGCTCGGAAAAACTTCCAGGCAATAAAATAATGGTAAACTTCTCCCTCACCTTCCCTTGCCCGTATAATGTTTTATTTAACCTCAGCTGATACAACAGATTGTTTAGGAAGATGGACATTCACAGCATTTCTATTTATTTTCAGAATAATCAGCAGCGGTATTCGAGAGCTGCTCTGGATGCCAAGGTTGGGGTGCACGCCCCAGGCGGATTTAAAACCCACAGCAAGGCAAACTGCAAACACAAACCAGCCGGAGAAAAGTATGGGTGGAAGGATGGGGCTTGGACAGGAGCCACGGTATGTTCTGACCAACTGGGACACCAGGATTTTAGGACTCATCCATTTAGACACAGCCAAAGGGGCCAATCTCACATCTGTTGTTTTGTCACAACTCCTAAAGCCCTCTCTGTGGGCACTGAATATCCAAACCCAAAATAACAGCGTGATTCAATTCATGCTCATATGTTTTCCATAAATATGGCAATTCATTATTTTTGCTGAAAGCCCCCTCACAATTCTCGTCATGTGAAATAAAGCGAACGCATCCACTGACTGCGTGAAACCTATTTTAAAAATACATGTCTTTGCACGATTATTTGCAATAATTCATTCACAGCTTAAAAAGTATCATTTTGGTGGAGGGCGACTGCATCAGAAGTGCAGCGTGTGCGAGGGACATCATATCTGACAGAGGCACAAAAGAGCAGGTCACGCAGTGGAAATTTTGTGCTTGACCTCAGTAAGAGCAAACCAGGCCCAGGCCAACGATCAGAACCAGTGTCTTCTTTAGCCCTCAATTCCTTCACATCTCCTCATCTCCACCGGTCGGTGAGGAAGAGCCAAGCCCACGGCCATTCCTCCCCACCTCCTTTCCACCTACTTCCCAGGGCTCTAGAGCTGCTGTCACCAAGAAAGTCAACCAACTCCAGTGATTCACCAGTGCAAACATGGATTAAGACTACATCTGACTCCTCTTCAAGGTAGAGAAAGTTTCTCAGAGTTTTTTGAAGTTTCTCCAAGTCTAGTCATTCTCTGCTCTTCTTTATTTTACAATTGCAGATGAGCTGAATTAATGAAGTAAATTAGAGAAGCCCTAACTAAGTTGCAGATATGCAGGGATAAAAGAATATGCTTGGAAAGCCGTCAACTTGCTTTAGAAGCATGTTGGCGGTTCTTTGCAGACACAGCTGCACTAAAAGAGAGCTAAAGAAAGAGTTAACACTTCTGTCATTCCTGAGTAGGTGTCTGAGCGCATCCCCCGCGAAGGCCCCAGCACAGCAGAATGAGCTGAGCAAATCTTTTATTGCTGAGCCCTCCGTCTCTCCGTGCTTGAGCAGCAAGCTCTTCAGGAAACACCCATCTATGTATTTAAAAGGAAGACTCATCGTTGTGCTGTTTACAGTTCAAATACGTGGAAAAATAAATAGGCTACGCACATTCCTCACCCCTTCAGGTAAACCCTGCTTCAGCGTCAGCCTTGCCTTGCCTTCCGAGATTCGGGATCACAGAAACCAGGTATCTATTCTCTGTGTACATTTTTCCTATCAACCAAGCCCCAGAAACAGTAAAGCTTTTTGACTCTTACCCTACCTACAGTGCGCGAGCCAGCCACACCCTCAGTCTGGGCTATTTCGATGGACTTGCCCCGTTTAGTGCTTACGGAAATTCAGAACCAATCACTACGGTTTTCTACGGTGATTCACTACTCATGGGCCGGAGACGGTGGCTGCTCCTAAGCATGGCATCCTCCCCACCGCCTCATCCCAGCTCTCTGGAGCGACATCCAGCAGCACTAACTTCTTCTCCCCCCACTCCTTTCCCACTTGATTTTCACTGGCTTATTTTGTATGTCAATTAAGGGGGACGAGAATAATTAACTATGTTGTTCTGACCAATTACATCTGTGGTTAACGAGCATTGTCACTGAGTATTTTTTAACATTTTCAACTCTTAGAGAAATGTTCTCGTTTTCAACTTAACACTATGGACCATTTTCTCATTATGAGGAAACATCTGCGAAACGTATGTGTGTGCACGCGCGTGCTTGCGCGCAAATGTATATAGAGTTACGAGAAAGAGGGGGGAAAATCTCTTCCAGACATCCATGTCGCTATTCGGAATGAAAAAAAAAGTCTAAATGATGCTAAGTACGTGGCCTCTCTTCTTTATGTTTGTTACTTTTAACTTTCTAGAACAGCATCTTTATTTAGATATACTTTCTTCCATCAAATATACTTTCTTCCATCAAATCAGACTGTTCCATTCTACTTATAATCACAGCTACATTCACAAGTCAACTTATTATCACAGCAAGATCTATCGGCTCTGCCTACACTGTATTTACAAGCTAGAAAGGAAGTTGTTAGCTTAGAAAAATTTGCCACAGATACTGTGGCAGACCTGAGGACATCAAACTCAGTAACGGAGAGATAAATTAACTGATACTGGGGAAAGACAAGAAAGAGGTCAGCAATGTCATCTTGATGACTCGGAAAGGTTAAGAACTATTGCGAGCTTTGACCAAGAAGAAGACAAAAGAGGAACTTCAGCGAACTACGCTAGGAGACCTGTTGAAAATCAAGCATGTCGTCCTACGGTTAACCACGGTAACGGCCATCAGCGTTAGAAAGCTGAGAAAATATTAGGACTGTAGAATTGGTCATGCTTACTCACACCGGGCATAGCAGTTGTACATCAGAGTTCTGTCTACAGAGTGCTCCTCTGGACTCACATGAAGAGACGGAAAGAAATTTCCCTTAAAGCCAAGTCAACTTCTTGCTATCAGAAAAAAATCCATCTTTGAAAATTAGAAACAGCAGGAAGTACAGTGTATTGAATGCTAAATTAATTTCTTCTGATAACTTATTTCAAACAGTATTTGATTAAAAGGCAATAAAACATGCTTTAAATCTAGAAAAACATGGTTACCGCAGGCTGAGGCAAAAGTGGTATTGCTGATAAGTGACAACAGAGCGTTGTTATTTATTTAGCTCTTGTAAAGGCACCCCAGTCAATCAATAGCTGTGCATGTTCTAAGGCAGTAGGGCTCGTATAAAGATGCTTATCAGAAATCCATGAGCAACATTCCATTTTGCTTATAGTGCTCCAGACTGTCCGCAACACTGTTGAAGACTGCATGCCTCTTTGACAAGCCATATTGACAGAAACAATAACATAGAAACCACACTTCCTAATACGCATAGCTAACTGCACAGCCAATTAACCACTATGCTGACTGAAATTGCTTTGCTATTCATTTTATTCCAACTGATGTTAATACTTTGGCAGCTGATGGGGATAATAACTGATGGAGCATATTGGAAATTTTGAAAGGGGATATAAAATTTATATAATTTACGGATGTGGAGAATGCTGCTGTGCTTTACAGTCTTGAAACATAACAACATCTCAGCTATGCGTAAGAAGTACTCAGAGCAGGAGAACTAGTAAGTGTTTGAAAATCCATGAATGAAAAGGAGATATAAACCAAGAAGATTGTGATGTACAAACAGGTTTGAAAAAAACCCATTTAAAAATATTCCTCTCTAAATAAAGGCAATTGTAACACGAAGATGAGACTTTTTCACTTCTACCTCTAACATCACGTTGCGTAACAATGTTGGAAACATTTACATTTGATGTTTTTATCAAAATATAACCCTTTTCTGCAAGGTAATAAGCACATTCTAACGGAAAAATGTCATTTCATTTACCCTGACCCCTAAAAATATTTGTTTTATTATCATCATAGGCAGAAACAGCAATTCCAGTGCATTAAAAAAAAAAAAAAGTAAAAGGCCACAAATTATTTTTACCTACGCTAATAAGTCTTTCCTTGCAGTTTTCTTACACGGATAAAACGCTATCTATACATCATATACACATCTTTCCAAGTTGTTTTGGTCGTATTTTTCACGACGGCGGTATAAATGCTTTTACTGCACCGTTGCAGTTCTGGTCTTGCTATCCTTACTTAGCGCGAGCTCCTGTGGAGTTCGAGGGGCATCTTCACTGCCGGATCCAGCCCAGGATCCAGGCAGGGACTGGAAGAAGCTGGCCTAGCTCCAAAGTGGGAGGTCAGCCCGCGTGTCCCTGCGGCCATGTCACGCGCTGGGTAGAAAAGGCTGGGGGAGGGAACGTGCTGTGGTAACACACCATCCCTGCGCTCAGCCTCAGCTCTCACCTCCAAAACACGTCAGCTTTTCTTCCCCAAAGCCTTCGTTTTCCTCAAACTCTTCTTCCTGCTCGGGAACTTTGCTGTTGAAGCACTTTTTCAGCCCGCTTTGCTCAACAGCTTAAATCCCTCTACTCTTCCACCATAAAGGTCCCTAGCACTTCCCCGCCCCAAACCACCGCTTTCTCATATCCCTATTCCCACTATTTCCAACTGCCTCCGCTCCTCCTAAGCCATTGGCCTCCATCTTCGTCGTAAGTCTCATCAAGTCAAATCCCTTCTGGCACCAACGTGACCCAGGTCCTTAAATGCACAACCCCTACACACACTGCTCAGCTCCTTTTGTTCTGCCTGTGAGGAAGGTTTTGCCTTCCCTTTCCATGCGCATGCACATACCAAGACGCAGATTTCATTAGTCACCTCCTGGCTCCCGCTCCAGCGGATTTAAAGAACCCAGAATCAACTTGTATTCATCAGAAAACAACCCGAACAAGATCCTGAGGGCGCAGCAAGAAGAAATAGCCAGAAGAAAAGGACACGCTGTACTCGTCGTTCGGTAGCTGAATGAGGAATTGGGAAGCAACACAAGGCCCAGCCCAGTAGAGACCAAAGAGGTGTTTGTGGGAAGGAAGGGGTAAATGAGGATGCTGACAGTCATCCACATGACACATTTTTTACTTATTCAACACGCAATTTTTGCTTCACACATGATCCGCTGTGTTCCTGGATTCTTAAAGAAACTGCCTTTCTGCATTTAAAGTTACCGAGAAAGTTGCCCTTTATGCGGGCTTTGCCACGGACAGTCCACGCTTCCGTAATCTAGAGGCACTGCAGTGTGAGCTACTCTATCTACTCCAAAAAAAGATGGTACGCAAAAAAAGATAACAAAAGCGACAGCCGCCTTCTTAAACGGAGCAAGGAGACACGAGCATAAACGATCAAATAACCCGCGTGCTGCAGAGACCCTGGGCAAGCACTGAGCAGCCTAGGACTTAACGTTTGTGACCATTAGTCTCTCACTTACTTCTCCGTACTTCTCTTTATGTTGCTGATGTCACGATCCAGAAAATTTATTTTCTTATTCCTTCCTGTGGCCAAACTTCCGATTCTTTCAGCCACCTTTCACCTTCCCAAGTTTAATGAGAGTCAGAAAGCGAAGTCGAAAAACCGTTTGGTCCAGCTTGAAAGAGGTTTCATTTTTGCTTCTAGGATGTTAAACAACTGTGTGCTGAACTTTTTGTTTAACAGGGTGAGCTAATTGCTTGGTTGGAACTCTGGTTATGTCTCTGTGAGGCACAATACTGTCCACTAAAACAACATGAGATCACACTACCAAGCAAAATCCCAGCAAAATTACCTGACGAGAGTGTTAGCAGCGAGACTGCGGTTTGGTTTTTAAAAAAAAAGTGGAAAAAATCCAACCCTGCTGGGCTTTTGGCTTTGCTCATACTATCAGCTGGAATTGGGTTGGCTCAAGGAAAACTGAAAGAATAAAAAAAATCAAAGCGTTTGCCGAGAGGATGGGGGTGGCAGGGCCAGTCGGTGCCAGGGGGAGAGGAGGAGGGTGTGGACGTCTGAGGACTGTGGTGACATTTATTGAATGTCTGGGCAAAGTGATTTTTTTTCGCCTTCCTTTGATACTTCTTACTCCCAATATTAGAAAGCAACGCTTTCATCGGGGATCGACTAATTGACCTACCCTAAAAGCTCTTTTCCACTTTTTACAGGTACGATGCTACGAAAAGCTGACAAAGTAACAAAAAAGCAGCTATGAGGTCACCACAAAGACTGCGACGTTTCCGTACGATCGTATTCGACTCGAGCGGAATAACTGCACGGAGCTAACGCTGAAGGATGCCAGCCTGAGAATCGAACTCTCCCTCTCACCTGGCTAAGCCAGGAGGGGCTGGGGACACTGGGGAAGGGTGCTCCGACGCCGGGGTAAGGAGTAGGCACCCACCACCCCTCTCCATCCAGTTCCCTCTGACCGACGCTTAGGCATGCGGTGACGGGCTCCACAGGAGCTGTGCCCAGCCCTGCTCAACCAGGAAGAGCAATACTTCTGTCGGGCTTACGGAAGCAAATGGGAACACCTCTCTGAAGAATTAATAATGAAAGGAATGAGATGTTGCAAAACACCGTCAGATAGCAGAGTATCTGATAAACACAGAAAAGCAAGGACGTTTAGAGTTATCAAGTAAACATTCTGAAATGCCTTCTTCCGACATGTAACATTCTTCATTTTGTAAAATCAGCTGCTTAACTTCTGGAGAGGCTCCTGGGCTTCCCTATGAAGTCCTGAAGGGGCAGCTCCACCACTTCATCTTTCATTTTCTTTAACAAGACCCGTTTCTCCTCCGAAAGCTGCCTTTTTACACCATCGCCCTTTGACTGGGTCCAAGGTAACGTTTTCCAAAATCGGCAAAAAGGTGCGATTTTAAAATGTGCTTTCTAAGGAACTGCAGCTGGCACCTTCACAATCGCATTTCTCTTCCCCCCCCCATTCCTTCAGCCTTCCCCCAAATGAATAGCAAGCTCCTAAATGATATCCCCATACAGGCAGAAATTGCAAGAACGAGAAGCACGGACATACATGTGCACACACACACACATCCTTAGTTTTCCCCTTTAAGCACATACGGTACAGAGCACGCAGCGTTCTCGATTTTGCGCTGCCTCCGCGCACTACAGAGGAGAGAGGTGGCCTGAATTTCCCAGTCTTTTTTTTTTTTTCTTTGGGGATTAGACCAGACATCTAACTTTTCTGTTTAAATTAACAAAACGCTTAAAAAAAGCCATTTCTGTGCACTTTGCCTCGTCCAGCAGTTGAGTATGAAAGGCTATTTGGCACGGCGGGGGAATTTTCAGGTAAACAATACTATGGTATCCCCTAACGCCAGCGTTGTTAATCACGGGGGAAAAAAATCCAATCGAGGCAAACTACCTCCTGCCTGCAACTAGGTCATCTTGCACGGAGAGGCAGAGGTTAAGCACAAGATCCGTTTTTGACTTTACAAAGCTTGTAAATGACATCGCGCGATGGTGCAAATGAAGCAAGGCGAGATAAGAAAATGAAGAAGAATGAAGCTGTGTAACCTCATCAGAAGCCAACGAGGGTTTTTCTTTATCTTTTTTTTTTTTTTTTCCTCCCTCGGAGACAAAGGGAGGCTTTAAATCCTTATAACAGTCTGGTGTTTCGCTTTCTTTTACAGCTTTTGGTAAGGCTGAAGATACGCAGACCCAGTTCGCGTGTATCCATGCACAGGTTCCCGTTCCCTACGCATGCAGGGGGGGAAAAGGCGGGGGGGGAACTGTAGCAGGGCTGTTGAAAGGGCACTGAAGCAGCTGTCTGTCACTTCCGAAACTAAGTACCGGAGCACTGTAATTCTTAAGGAAAACGTATTTGCACCTGCAAGGAATTTTATCCTTCCAGGATAATGCCTGCGGCGGGCATTGCCCCCCGCCCCCGGCGCGTCTAAGCGCTTCCTTCTCCCCCGACCCCCCCCCGTGTAACCAGCCGGCCGCTGCTGGAGTTCGTCCACTTCCGACCAAGGGAATGGCCGGGAAGGAGCCCGACCCTCCCCGGCACGGGGAGCCGCCCGCAGGCTGCCTCCCCGCCCCTCGCCGGGCTCCCCGGGCGCCCTGCCCTGCCTCTCGCCGCGGCGGCGGTTCGCTGCGGCGCGGACCCGCCGGGCTGGGGCTGGGGCAGGGCAGGGAGGGGGCCGGGCAGCGGGGAGGCGGCTCACCGCCCGGGGGCCGCGGCCACGGGGGCCGGGAGGACCTCCCCGCCGCCGCCCGCCCCGCGCCCACCGAGGCTCCGCGGGGCGGGGACCGCCGTCGGCCCCGGGGGATGCCCGGCAGCCCCGGGCTGCCCCGGCAGCGTCCTCCGCCCGCCCGGAGGCCAGCCGAGCCCCCCCCCCCCCCCCCCCCCCCCACCCCGGCGCGGCCCCCACCCCGCCCGCGGCTCCTCGGCCCCGCGCCGGGACGGCCCCGCAGCCCGTCTCCCGCCTCCCCTCAGCGCTCCCCTCCCTCCCTCCCTCCCTCCCAGCGCGGCAGCAGCCCCGGCCCGCGGGGTCCCGGCGGCCCGCGCCCGACCTCTGCGGGGCGGGCGGCGCGGCGCACAGCCGCCCGTGCAAGGGAGGGTACCGAGCGGCGGCCGAACCCACCGTGTCCGCCTCGCAAGGAAGCCGGTGACCTGTAGATAGCGATAGGCACTGAATGATGTTTGCTGCTGCCGTGGAAGTGGTGGATGTGGTGGGCGCCCAGGCTGGAGGCGCCCCGCGCCGCCCCGAGGAGGCCGCTGAGGGTGAGCGGGACTACCCAGAGCAGGGCCACGCGGCCCCCGCCGCCGCCGGCGGGCCCCGGCTGCGGGCTGTCCCTCAGGAGCCCCCCCATCCTCCGGGGCGCGGCGAGGCGGCCCGGGCGGCCTCGGGGGGAGCGGCGGCCGCGGCGAAGGAGGCAAACTTTGGGGAGAGGCGCGCTCGCACAGGGCGCGGGCTGCGGCTCACCGCACCAGGCGAGCCATCTCCTCCCCTCGGGAACGCTGGTGAGGATCCTTTTCTCCGGGTCGCCTTCTACCCAAAACAATCCGAGACATAGTCCGAGGCGGAGAATCCAGGCGGCTCCGAGCCCGCGGGAAGAGGTGGAAGAGGGGAAAGGCTCCGCGCTCAAACAATCGCTAGTTTCGGCTTCCCCGGGGCGGGTGCTCATTAACAATACTCCACACTTGCAAGGGCTACGAGAGTGGCGAGCATTCCCCCATCCTCAGTAATCCACGGCGGAGCCAATCATGCCACATTCCTGCTAAGAAAGAAAAAAGGGGCTGCCGCTCCGGCAGCCGGCGCCGGGCGGGCAGAGCAAAAGCGAACTGCTGCTCTTCCCTCCGTTCATCCCCGGCCCGGCGAGCCCTCGGTCAGCCCTCAGCGAGCCCTCAGCGAGCCCTCGGTCAGCCCTCGGCGAGCCCTCGGTCAGCCCTCAGCGAGCCCTCGGTCAGCCCTCAGCGAGCCGCTCGCTCCCGCCGCAAGCGCACGCCCTCGCTCCCGCCGGCGGAGGGAAAGCAGGCTGCTGCCGCGAGCCCGGCGGGCTGGCTGGTGACAGGAGTACCCGGGGGTGTTTGCAGGGAGAATAGTGCACCCTTACGAAAGAAACCGGGAAAAAAAAAAATATATATATATATATATAAAAAATAAATAAATAAGCCCGCTTGCGAAGAGCAGGGCTATGCAAATCTGCAGCCTCCGAGCGGCAAACCGCCGAGGCTGGGATGCAATGCAGAGGACGAGCCTATGCTAAAGAGGGAGGCTGAGGCCGGCTCCCGCCCTGCCTCGCCTCTGCCTCGCGGGAGCCGCACGCTGCCAGGAGGCGGCTCGGGGTCCACGCACACGCCGCTCCCCCCCCCCCCCACCACCCACCCGCGCCGCGGGGTCAGCGGCGGGGCGGGAGCGCTTCCCCTCCTCTGGTAGTTCAGCTGTGCCGGTGGCTTGAAAAAGCCCCTTTCATCTTAAAACGAGCGGTTTGGGGTCTATTGAATCGGCCTAAACTTCGCCCGTCGGATGTTTCCCTCCGCCTCGCCGAGCAGCGGCTGCGATCAACCGGTCGTTACACACGCACGGAGCCCGACAAAGAGTTACCGGGCTGGGTTTTGCCGGCACGGCAGCCGCAAACTGGGCTGAAAAACAACGTTTCTGGGCTCAGCCCCCCCTCACCCCCCCCGGCTCCCCAGCTGCAGGGCGGCGCCCGCATCGCCCCCCGGGGTGCGGGGCCCCGCGCCGCGCACCCGCCCCCAAAACAGCGGGAAGGGCTTCTCTACCCCCCCACACACACAGACAGCGGGGGGGGGGGGGGAGATGGCACGTTTAAAGCGCGAGTCTGCGTTCAAAGGGAAAACATTTGACCCCACGGCGGGTCCCGTGTCCCCCCACCCCCCCGGGGGCAGCCGCACCGCACCCTGCAACACCGCACCCGGGCAGGGCGGGGGGGGCGAGCCCCGCACTCCCGCCTCCCCCCTTTCCAGCCCGCCGGGGATCTTCAGCGGCGTGAGATCACGGCTGCGGATGCGTGAAAGGGAAGAGGGCGAGGGGTGGGCGTGAGGGTGCTTTTTTTTTCTACCTCTCGCCTTGATTTCAACGCAAACCGCTGCAATTTGCCCCAAGCGCTTTCTAATCCACGCGAAGGGAAGTCCACCCTCGCTCAGCTGCGTGGGCTCGGGAAGGAGAAAGGCATTGCGCCCTGCTTCTGCTCAGCCCGCGGCTGGGCGGGGGGGGGATTGCTTCCCCCCGGCGAGGAGGAACGCCCCTCACCGCGGCGTTGCGCCGGGGAGCGCGCAGGGCGGGGGAGAGACCCCCCGCGGAAGCCCCGGGGAAGGGACGAGGAAGCGGAGCCGCTGCGCTGCCCCGCGGGTGGTGCCTCCGCGCCCCCCCCCGCGCAGCTGCACCCGCAACGCCGCCCGCCCGCCTCGCTCCGAAGTTTTTGCGAGGACGCCGAGGGAATTTGTCCCAAAAAAAAAAGGGGGAGGATAACGCAAGGATGAAACCCACGGGAAACAGAAACACCGGCGGAGCGCCCCAGCCCCTACGCCCCGCAGGGAAGCCCGCAAGAGCGGCGGTGCGGGGGGAAAGGCGGCCCCGGGGGAGCGGATCTCCGGGGGGGTGTGTGTCCTCTGCCACCCCCGCCGTGCCCCAGGGAAAGGCAGCTCCTAAGGACCTCGGTGACTTTTCCAACCCGGCTCAAGAAGCCTTAGCGTCAAAAGAAGTAAGAAACGCCGGTTTTCCCAAGTACCGGCTTGCAAGCGCCACGCACCGCCGCCTCCGAGACAATGAACCGCAATAAATTCTCTACGTTTCAGAGTGAAGGGGAAAAGGGAAAATGAGAGAGATCCTAAAGAAACGTCAGCCTTTCCAGCTCTCCTGAAATTAAAGCCCCTGGTGTACATCTCCTGTTCGCGCGAGTAATACGCGCTCGAAATTTTCTCCCGAAATACCGCTAGGTTTTCAGCAGTCTGACTCAGGAAACAAAATACTTCACTCAGTCAATGGAACCAGTTTTTCAGTAAACTGTTCACACGTTGCCGCTGGTTTAGAAACATGCAGTAGTTAACTGCCTGTCCTTAATGATTCCAGACATCCTACAGACTAGTAACTTAAAATTGTTACCACTCCTCTGAAAGAGGAAGCCGGTATTGCCAACCATGGAACAATACAGGTGGCAACGCGGATGTTCAGATGCGATTCAGGTTGGGAAGTCCTGTCTAGACTAACTTCTGCTCGGGTGGGTTAAGGCCTCCAGCAAGAGCTGTACTCCGCTCCCTCTCTTCCGGAGCTTCCCCCTCGGCACCCAGGAAAGCACAGCTGGCACCCCGTCGCGGGGGTCCCGTTAGCCGTAACCTTGCAACAGCGGCTTTCCGCAGAGCCCTTCCAGCCCCATCCCAGTTTATTCCACTCGGCTACGCTACGGCGTGGATACAGGACGACTTGGTGTAAGCCGCCTTCTTTCTCTGTGGCGTTGGGTGTGTTTGTACCTTGAGCACCTTAATCTAAATTCTTACTCCATCTGCCATCGACCGTGTCAGGGAGGCCTAAATAAATACCAAGGACAAATGAATAAAATGTTGAAGTACTTCAAAGGTACTTCATTTAATATTTCACTGAAGGTAAAAAGGGTGTTTAAGTGCTCGGCGTTATTAAATGTGTACTATTTATGCAGTGCAGACGCATAACTGTCACTAAAGTTTCTAGTTCAAATCTGTGTTTGGGGACTACTTAGAGAAGTTTTTTCATCGGATAGATTATAATGGGTCATTTTTAGGTGTTACGTTACGATGTTAAACACAACTTAGGGACTGTTAAACTAACGGATTATTTTGCTGCTGCCTATCAAACCCAGAGTTGAGGACACAAAGGCCAATCTCCGCAAAGCTGTTTCGGTGCGTAACTCTTATTTAAGTACCCGGTTAAGACGTGAAGGGGGAGACGGACACCTAAATAGGCATCCCTTTCTGGATCTGGCAACGTGCTCAGCACCTTGTGCGTACCAGCTCTAATAACACTGGACATTTTCCTGGCTCCGCGCTCCGAACCACGGAGAGAAACAAGAGGGGGACTATCCAAGTTTCCGGGAGGAGAAAGGTGAGCTAATGCAAGTGCACAGGTGAGAAACAGGGAGAAGTAAATTGCGGAAAATATCATAAAAAGATTGAAAATGGAAAGAAGACCAGGAAGGTGAAAAGGCAGGTGGAGAAGGAAGCGTGTGCGAAAGGCAGATGGGGAGGGGAAGGCAAAAGAAGGAAATTCCAAGTCAAATCCTCTCTTGCTCAGATTTTTTGTGATAATAGCAAGCACTTCTTTCCAATTTGAAGCAAATCTTGGTAGTCAGATACTTCTAGTCTTTTCATGTTTTATTGAAAAAGCTTAATTGGGTGTCTTAGCAGAGTTAAGCTTTTTAATGAAAAGCAAAAGTTAAAAGCATCTGCAAGTAAACATTATGAAAACCGATGGTAAGCAGCATTTCTTATTTAAAATACTTTCTTTTTCACCCCCTGCTGACATAAGAGTATGAATCTTTGTTAACTGAGGACTAGCTGAAGTCAAAATAATCTGGGTTTAATCCCCAAAGGCACAGAATCCTGTACTCCCAACACAGTCAACGTTGTGGTATCAGTCTGTGAAGGTTTGCTCGAAGAAGGAAGAAGCGGTACAAAAGAAGGCAATAAATAAGAAGTTGTGTAAACAAATAAATGTCCCATTGCAGGCATAGCAAATAAAGGGTGAAAATAAACTATAGTGTTCACAAGGTAGTTTTTAGTGTTTTGGAATTATTCGGTGAATTTAATGGGGTTTTAACCCCATTTAACACTTACCCTGTGCAGGTCGCATTGGTAGGAAATGTGACTTTTAATCAAGTTATTTCCACCAAGTGAACTCTGTTAATACCAGTAGGTTCCTAAGTTTACGAGCAAGAATATCCTTAATTGTAAAAACACATCTTTCCCTGTCTTCTTCTAATGCCGTTGCCCTATAAACACCAAATGCCCCTAAAGCAGAGCTATACAAACAGAAAAAGTACTTCCATGAGTATAATTTACATTACTTCCTCGGATAAAATCAGATACTACTTGCCGGTACAGCCATCGCTCTCTACACCCCAATTCTTGTCAATACAGCTGTATCAGTTAAGACGAACAACTTTGGTGACCCTAGCAAAACCGAGGCGCAGACCGTGCCTTGGGCTAGCGGAAGTTGTCAGTTAAATTCCGGGCTCCTCTAGGTTTCCGCGCCGCCTTATGCAACCAGGCTTTCTCTGGCCACCGCTGCTCTCCAGAGATGAAATCCTGCAGTCAGTGTTGCGACATTCACCCTTAAACTCCTGAAGCTCAAGTGCTGTTCAGCAAACTCAGAATAAAACCCTCCACAAATATGTACCTGTATTACAGGGAATAAATACTGTTCAATGAACACTTTAACACACTTCCTACGTTTTTCTAGCAGAGCTTTTCTCCACCACGGGGTATGGAATCTTGCTTCATTGGAAAACCTGTGGACATTTTGTGATTGCAATTAAGGAATTGCAAGAATTTATGTTTATCTGCCCTACAGACAGCGGCTTAGAGAAGACAACATTCACGCTAATATTTTCACTTACCACTACAAACGCTGATGAATTTAAGGACCCACACACCTGACCTGTCAATACTAAAAATGTCTGATTTTCAGACATTTCAGTGTCCGATGACATTGAAAGCGTTAATTTTCCTCTTTTAAATAGCTGAGAATGTTTCTTTCAAAAGCCAATGAATTGCAAGATACTAAACCTAGGGCTGTCACCCATAAGGAACTATGGCTGGTTTGTGTCCTAACCCTACATAACTTAGGGCAGAAACCCTTTACTTTAGAAAGGAAGACAATAAACTATCGCGTGAACCTCTCAGAGACTTGGAAGGTAAAAAAAGAGAATTCTAGGAGAGATGGATGGAGTATCTGTGCAGTCCTAAAATACACAGAAATTCAAATTTTTGGTCATCATGTGAAAAAAAGGGAGTTTACAATGGAAACACTTAGGCTGCTTTCTCTGTAGTGCGGCTGTTCTCTCTATATGTACAGTACAAAATAAATCCCGGTACAGTTAATATGTCTTTGTGTCGATAAATCTGTCCATCCAAACAAGCTTAAATCTTCATATTAAATGTTGCCTGACTCTGTGTGTATAAAGACAGAACTAATCTCTTTCTCTCTATTCCTTGCTGTCAAAAGCCAGCTGATTTTTATTTTGTTTCATTTTATTGAAACCATGCACATAAGCCAAATCCCTTCAATTTAGACTAGAAGGGGCTGGTTGGAGAACATTTTCCAATGGGGAATTTTGACTCTGAAAGGAAGCTCCCTCTTGCCCTGCAATAGCCCTGGCTGGTCCATCAGTCTTCAGGGCACTTTGCCAAGTCCAGCTACCATCACTTGCGTTGGCCCTGGTTTGACCTGCCTTGAGGAGGATGGCTCGTACTCCACTGAGGGTTGTCTTTTGCTGTCTGCCAGGGCTGCAATGCCATTTTGTTTCCTATTTTCTTCTTTTTCTTTTTTTGTCTAACTTTGCACAAAGGGTGCTAACACTTTGGCTAGGTTCCCCCTTTCATTCCAATAGAAAGCCACGGGAATTAAAGCCAAATCCACATGTATGTACATGGAGGTATTTAAGCGATTTTTAGTCCGGTATCAAGCAGGGCAGGCTGTACTCATGTTCTCTCTGGACTACTGCATGAGCAGTTAATTCTATGGGCAATTAGACTGCTGCAGAACCTGCAAAAGTCTCTCTGATTCCTACCAGTGCTGCTGCAGGAATTGGCACTGCATTGCCGCAGAAAAGAGAGATCCCTGACTACAGCTTAAATGCTACTAATTTGAACTCCTCAGCAAATACTCCAGCTAAGGACAAAAAAAAAAACCAACCCACAAAAATAGGTTGCAAATTAGTCATCAAGAAGTTTGATGAGATCAGTGACAGATGCCAATAACAGACTCCAGCGTCATGCTCTTTTGTATCCGGTACAAGCATACAAAGTATATGCAAAGCCTATTTGTTTACAAAGGCCTCCAGAAATAGGAAAAGGGTGTGTATCGGGTTGTTTGCAGCTCTTGTTACTGCTTGCCATGCGTAATATCTGAGCTATTACATGCGTGTCAGGGCCAAGCTCAAACTAGACTCGAAGCGCAACGGCCCTAAAATGGGGAAATTGAGTTTAAAGACCTTGCAAGGCAGGGCTGGTTGCCTTTTTTTTTTTTGCAGTGGGAAATCCAGTGGCAGCTAGGAGAGCCCTAAAGGATATTTGCGGAGTGCCTAAAGTTAATAACAGTCAGGAGCGCATTTTTAAGAAGATTTTGGGGGTTGGACTAGATGATCTCCAGAGGTCCCTTCCAACCCCTGTCATTCTATGATTCCTGGCAGGATTTCTAAGACATCACCCATCGTGATTCATGATTGTCACCCCACTCTCTTCCTGGCCTTGGTGGGGAAGAGGATGTACAGTGGAGTTCCACCTCCCGCCTTCCCTGCCCTGAACGCGTTAGTCCTGTAACAGTATCGGCAAAGAACGGGGCACGGTACAGCCTGCTAGCATGCTGTCCGCTCTTCTAGTTCAACACATTGCTTTAGACTCCAGACCGCAGAAGCATTACAAGTCCACTGTAGAAATAACAGAATTTAAAAAGCAGGGTTGTAAGAAGATGGCATTAACTTTTGGCATTTGTAACTTTAAAATGTCCAAATACTTACTTAGGTTTAAGCTTCCCTCTTTCTTTCTTCCCCACCACCCATAAAATGTCACCATTGTGCGGAAACTATTTGTTCGTAGCGCCAAGCAAATTTTCTATAGCTGAGTTATGAACCTCGGAACATACAGGTTTAAAATGGAAATGCTGACATAATCTTAAATGCAGTGGCACAAATACTGCCACTACAATAATCCTTGTAATCTAATATATTAGCCCTGGGGGATGGAGACTCAATTGCTGGTCTCAGACAGCCTTGCCGAGGCTCAATTCAAATTGCATAATTATTCTACATCCTTCAAGTTCTTTAAAATACATTTCAAATGCAGTATGGTACATTCCAAAAATATTTGTTCTTCCGAGATTGATTTGACTTTTTTTTCCCCCCACTTTAAAGAGATATATATGACCTCAGAGGCACGTGAAAAATCATTAATCGAGTTTATACTGTGTAACACACTTTTGTGTGTGAAAGACTTACTTTTTTCCAGATTTCCTCAGTTACGTTGCCAAGATGATTCCCCTAGAGAGCCATGTGTTTGTCTTGACAGGTGTTAGTGAGATCTGCGGCGTCTCAGTGGAATTGTTACTGGTTGCTTTGAGGTACAGTAGAAAACATTAAGTCTGCAAACTAATGAACTTACCTTATTACGTTCTAAATAAAATAAACCACGGAGTAGGTTGGATTAATCTACTAATGGCTTTCTAATGAAGCTTTTATTGGGCATATGGTGTGGTCTTGCTATTTTCCTCATACAGCTAATACACGCAAAAACTCAAAATAAAACCTACATGTATCTCTTCTGTCACATACCAGTATCAAAAACTCGCTATCACAATTATTTTCAGATTGCTATTTTGCTAGCATCACCTTTGGTTATGACTTGCAAGACTAAATGGATTAAAAAAAACCCAAAAAACGCAAGCAGATTAAAAAAAAGAAACAGGAGTCACTACTGATAGGAGAAGAGAAAAACACAACTTCTACTGCTGTTGCTAGGGGGAAAATATAAACCGCTGCTGCTAACTTATAATTACTTTAACATGCATTCTGTGACCTGTCCTGACAATGTCAGGGAATCATTAACTAAATGTTGTAACTTCTGAAGTTAAATAATCATTCCTTAGTTACAGTCCATTAGTGTTTTCCAGCCCTGAGCTGTAACACGTTATGGTTTTGTAAGGCCTATTAGAAGCAATAAAACAATAGGTGCTTTTAACAAAAAAGAATGACTTTTAAGCCAGGTGAAACAAGATACCATCACTTTCAGCCAGCTATGCCTTTCGCTTTTAATTGTCATTTTCCTTCTCTCTGTATATGTACAAGATCAGAACACAAGAAAAACCGCTCCTTAGCAACATTCATCTTCTGGGAACGCGCTGCTGAATTTAGGTAGAAACCCGTAACGGCGTCTCAAAGAATAGCAGTATCTCATATACTTCAGCTTTGATACACTATTTCAAATCCTTAATTTCCTTTTTTCACTTCCCCACATAAAGTTTTGCTTTGCTTCCATATTTGCAAATGGCCATTTGAGACAAAAAGATCTTTTCATAGCCAAGCTCTCCCCTCCCTTTATTTACTTCGACAACAAATTAGCAGCCAAGTTTTTGTAGAGGATAAGAAAATAGATACAGTGAAAACAGAGTGAGAACGTAGTTTTTCTTTCCTTCAGCACCAGCAGCCAGAAACAGTATGAAAGCAATGGATCATGAAGAAAAGCAATTTCCTACTTCAGGGATTAAGCAATGCCCTCTTTTGTAATGTTAAATGAAAGTTCTAGTGTTTTTTTTTCAAGTAATAGTGATTTTTTTCGCCAATTTAAATAAATAGTCACGAGAGAAGCTCCAACAGGGCCCCCCACACATCACTTTCTAGCCAATCAATAACAGAGATAAAACCCTTTCTGTTGTACTTCTTTGAGCAGGCCTATCGACAGGGCAAGAAAAAATAAGCTACTACAGAAGCCAAAGATAATTAACTTAACGAGGGAGAATATCTGGTGATACATGCGTTCTGGTTTTTCCCTAAGGACAAATATAGGGGTTTTTAATATAGAAAATACATAGACTTTTGTTGAAGCATTCAAATAAAGACAGCTACCTACATTCTACTGGCACAGCACGCATCCCTCATCCAGTGACGCCGTAAAATTAACCACTTCTGTGACGACACATGGCTAGGCTATCGGGTGGTGTGCCATACCCGCACCTAAAACGTTATCCCGCGCTTCCCTTTGGCAGCAGGGAAGTGATGGGAGTTCTACATCCGCCTCTGCCACAGCTTTTCAAGTGCAACCTCGGGCAAATCATCTACAAACCATTAGTCGCTTAATAGCTAATTGACAAGCTAGGTCAACGTTATCAGTCCCAAGGATAAAGATTATTTGCATGAGTGAGGCTTGGTAGAATTACACCCGTCCTCACACCAATGCTGAAAGGTTTCCAAGGCTTTCATCTCCAAGCACTATTAAAGAGCACGTTGCAGGATTACGTCTTCTACACAGAATCACAGAATCACTACGGTTGGAAAAGACCTGTAAGATCATCAAGTCCAACCTGGGAAAAAAAAAAAAAAAAAAAAAAACCAACCCACCACACAACAACAACAAGCCACAACCCACCCAACACCACACAGCACCATGTCCATCAAGCTACATCCCACAATGCCACATCCACACGCTCCTTGAATACCTCCAGGGAGGGTGACTCTACCACCTCCCTGGGCAGTCTATTCCAATGTTTCACTACTCTCTCAGTAAAGAACTTTTTCCTAATATCCAGCCTGAACCTCCCCTGGTGCAACTTGAGGCCATTTCCTCTAGTCCTGTCACTCGTCACTTGGGAGAAGAGACCAGCACCCACCTCACCACAACCCCCTTTCAGGTAGTTGTAGAGAGCAATGAGGTCTCCCCTCAGCCTCCTCTTCTCCAGGCTAAACAACCCCAGCTCCCTCAGCCGCTCTTCATAAGACTTGTGTTCCAGACCCCTCACCAGCTTCGTCGCCCTTCTCTGGACACGCTCCAGCACCTCAATGTCCTTCTTGGAGTGAGGGGCCCAAAACTGAACACAGTATTCGAGGTGCGGCCTCACCAGAGCCGAGTACAGAGGCACGATCACCTCCCTACTCCTGCTGGCCACACCATTTCTGATACAAGCCAGGATGCCATTGGCCTTCTTGGCCACCTGGGCACACTGCTGGCTCATATTCAGCCGGCTGTCGATCAACACCCCCAGGTCCTTTTCTGCGGGGGAGCTTTCCAGCCACTCATCCCCAAGCCTGTAGCGTTGCCTGGGGTTGTTGTGGCCAAAGTGTAGAACCCGGCACTTGGCCTTATTGAACTTCATCCGGTTGGCCTCAGCCCATCGATCCAGCCTGTCCAGATCCCTCTGCAGAGCCTTCCTACCCTCAAGCAGATCAACACTCCCTCCCAACTTGGTGTCATCTGCAACCTTGCTGAGGGAGCACTCTATCCCCTCATCCAGATCATCAATAAAGACATTAAACAAGACCGGTCCCAAAACTGAGCCCTGGGGGATTCCGCTTGTGACCGGCCGCCAGCTGGATTTCACCCCATTCACTACAACTCTCTGGGCTCGGCCATCCAGCCAGTTTTTTACCCAGCGAAGAGTGTACCTGTCTAAACCACGGGCCGCCAGCTTCTCCAGGAGAATACTGTGGGGAACAGTGTCAAAGGCTTTGCTGAAGTCCAGGTAGACAACATCAACAGCCTTCCCCTCATCCACCAGGCGGGTCACCTGGTCATAGAAGGAGATCAGGTTGGTCAAGCAGGACCTGCCTTTCATGAACCCATGCTGGCTGGGCCTGATCCCTTGGTTATCCTGCACGTGTCCCGTGAGCGCCCTCAAGATGAGCCTCTCCATAACCTTCCCTGGCACCGAGGTCAGGCTGACAGGCCTGTAGTTCCCCGGATCCTCCTTCCGACCCTTCTTGTAGATGGGCACCTACAAGGCTGTATCTACAAAGCTCTAACAGGAACATTCAGTGCGGCGTTAAAGCCAATACTGTGTTTAAAGTGCTTTGAGATCGCTTCACGATAAATGCCAGTGTTTATGATAATTACAGACACATGGGCCTTCCTCAGTTTTCATACATAGATAAATGGGAATCCTGTAAATATCGGATCAACTCTGCTTAATGGAGCAACTTGGATGGCAAAGCATTATCACTGTAAAGAGACTTTGTTGGACCAAGCTCATGCTCCTTAGCATATATGCAAATAATAGCTGCAACTATCAAGAGATTGGAAACAGAAAATCATTTAATTCCTACCTGTGTTTTGGTTTTTAATGAATTACATTAAAAATTTTCCTAGCTAAGACAAGGCACCTGCTATATAATTAAAATGAAGAGTCACAACCAACTTATCTTTTAAAACCAGGTTGTAACAGGAAAGAAAACGCAAGACTTCTCAGCTGCAACTTTATGGCTCTATCAAAACTTGCTTCATTTTACCTATTTATTGCAGTGCATAATAAAAGATGTACTCAGAGAAAAATTATACGATGCATACATATTTTTAAAGGCTTAGAAAACTAGCAGTTTTCTTTTAACCCCCTTGGATCTAATTTTGTTTCTTGCAAGTAAAATGAGAAGAATGGGGCCCTAAAAAGGATAATGGTCTGAAAGCTGCTCTTTGAATCTTCGCACATGCTACAACTATCACAAATTTTGAGAGAAAACATGGCTGCGCCGCTGGCCATCTTCGGTTACGCGGTTCAGCATTACTGCCCAGAAAAGCTTAGGGGCATAATTCATACTGGGTTTTCGTTAAGAAGTTTTCAAAACCCACCATATTGAACCACCAGCCTATAATAGCTCTTCCACATTTAACAGGATGTCAGTTCCTGGAGCTGTTTTTCTTTTGATGCACACTGCCAGTAATTTTAATCAGAATTACGCCACGCACGGGAGGAAGACAATTGCATAATATGAATTATCACGGTTTTTCCATATCCCTGCCTCTCGCAGAACTGTTGTTTTCTTAGTGGAGTTGGTACTGCATGTGCTACTGATTTGTGGCTGCTTTGTTTAAAAAAAGCCTAGCACTAGTGTAGTCCTTCTCATCCAGATATATCAAAGTGCTTTATAACACAGTGAAAGCAGTGGAGCCGAGACAAAATTTGCAGTGAAACTTTTTTTTCATTTGGTAACATGAAAAGGTCTCCAATTATTTGTAGCGAAAAATAAAGAAAACACATTATGAAAATTAAAGCATCACATCTTTAAAAATTATTTCATTTTAAAAATTATGTTCCTTTTCATCCTTCTTTGTTGTCTTGGTTTGAAAAAATTAAATGCCTTTTCTTTGTCACTATTTTTTAGTTGGGATTGAACAAATCTTCTCTCAAATACTTTCTTTTCAGAACTGCCTCTAAACCTAAAGTTAGTTAACTCCTATAGCTTAAATCAGGGCACTTTACTCAATAAAACTCCTACTCTAAGTAGTGCCCTGAAAGCCTTCACCTTATTTTCACCCAATTCCTACTCAAGGAACACAAAAGTACTGACGGAAGATTAAATATTATGACACAAATTTTTAATGCTTGGTACTAAGAACCGCAGTTTCCATTTACTTTGCTCCTGTAAAGTAGCTTTAATGAAAATATAATTGTTCTACCCTAAATATAATCTCTATTGCCAGATTTAAACTTAGAATATTAGTGAGGAAGCTCAGTGCGAGATGTGGCCACACCACCTGCGTCAGGTCAAGCGGTAGGAGATAAACCCTCTGTGTGAAGCACCTAACAAGGATACAGCCTGTGCGTTGGGTAGGTAAGAGGGCACGGGCTCTACGTTTTGTTGCATAAAAGGGGGACGTACCTGCCTTCAGTCACCTAACCTAACACAAAGCTTGGGATCAGGATCCCCGTTTCTTACCTTCCCATTGCAGCAGAAAGAAGCATTTGCACTTGCGCCCTACGGGACAACGAGCAACCCTCGTTTGGCTCAGAGTGAACTTCTACATTAGAATTACAATAGCACGAGAGGTTTATGAATTACAACTTCAGCAAGAGTAACGCTCATGTTGCCACATGCTTTTGAGCTCTGTTACGCATGCTCTGGTTTAAAGCCACAAAGCGAGAGTTGAAGGACAGGCTGTTGGATGGTTTCAGCCAACATCCCATTGACCTGAGTGGAATTTAGACAAGCCAAAGACCTGGACACTACCTTAGTGCTAAAACATTCCAGCAAAATCAATATGAGGTATAAATTGTTAGAAGCTATTTTTAATTCTCATCTACTTCACATTAATGATCAATTTATCATTAATGCAAAAAGAGATTTAGTGCAATGTTTATGCCATTAAAATGAATATCCACTAGATATACAGTATATCCCACAAGTCCACTTGCTTCTTGTGGAATTCCTCCAGAACGCTGCATCTATATACAGTATAATATAATTATATTTAAGTGGTCATGAGCTATTGCATTGCACAGGGGAAAACAGCTTACAACCTTAAAAACTTCTAAAGTAACTTCTCTAGTCAAGACGGGCTTCAGTTATACAACTCAGTATATGAAAAAGTTCTTTTGCTATGTAAAATGCGTCATTGCTAGTTTGTGCTGCTTTCATTTTTTTCATCAAAGGAGATTTATCATGTGTAAGCAATACAGTAAGGGCTTTCTTCCACTAAAGCAGCTCGGGAATAAGCAGATTCACAAGATTCATTTTCCAGAAGGAAAATTCTAGTTACGCATTTGAAGAAGTTTGCTTCTTCCTTTCCAGTACTGCTACAGTTCAGGGAAATGTTGGTTGTAAATACGACTAGCAGCAGGGAACCCCTACGGCGCTACTCAATACAGACCCAGGTGGTAAACAACAGTTAAGTTTTTGTTAATTTATTTAGAATCTCTGATTTAATCTCTTCATACAAAAAGGACAAACTTGCTGTACCACTGAGGTTTTTGGTCACAGCGATGAGATCAGGAGATATTTCATCAAAGTTTAGCCATAGCTCCATAAACCTCACTAGGAAATTTTCTGACCTAGGTGGCTATAAACACAAGGACTGAGAAAACCCAGAGCCTTAACACAAACCTGGCCATTAATCTGCAATGCATGATTTTTCTCTTGATACGAGTACCAAATTACCAGTGGTTGGTGAATAGGATGAGCCAGGCACTCTGAAATGAGTAAATGTTGATCACTGGTATCTTCTTGTGGTAAACAGCAAGTGTATTTTTCTGCAAGGTGTTTCTCTTCAATAAACCTTGATCATATTTATCTAATCGATACGTGGGAGGGTAAAATGATTGGTACTTCTTTTCTCTTCACTTGCCTAGTTTTAGTGTGAGCCTCCACGCTTAAACGTGGTTCAGGGTGACACCATGAGTCGGCATCTGCTCACAGCACATTGCAATGTACAAACACAAGTATAGCCTGCAAAACCATGAAGTAATTCTTCCCTTCAGCTCAGCATGGATAAAGCCTCAGCAGGAATAGCAGGTACAAATTTGGACATCGCACTCCAGGAAGACACGAGCCAATTGAGAGAAATGTGAGGAGAGCAACACGACCAGAGTCTAGAGAACAGGAGCTGCGATAAAGCTTGAAAGAATTAGGCTAGAGAGGAGACAACTGAGATGGAACATGATAATGGCCTTCAAATACATGAAAGGCTGTATCAAAAGAGTAAGGAAATAACCTGTTCTCAATAACAACGATGGATAGGACAAAAAGAAAGGAGCTAAACTGAAGCAATTAAGATTCAGGGTAGATATTATGAAAACCTTCTCAATAGTAAAGATAGGGAAGCGCTACAAAAGATCACCTAGAAGACAGTCAAGTCTCCGCTGTTAGAATTATTTCAGAACAGCATAGACACAAGTCTTTCTAGAACTACTCAAATATAATTGATTATCTTTTCAGGAGTGGGATGACGTCCTGCAGCCTCTTTCGTCTTTGTATGTCTACAAATAGGACTCCTGCGTGCAATCATTTGTGCTGGGAATTGTTAACTGCAGAAATGAAAATATTCTCCTCTAGACCTCCCCTTGCCCAGACTTGGTGCAGAAATAAGTAGGACTAAACTTCTTATCAACACCCTCTTTTGCGGCATATGTGATGTTACTAGAGATGACAGGTCTATTGGCCCCAGTTGAACCATTTCTTAGAAAACAAAAATGAGAATAACCAACCTTATCTACACCAATAGTAAACAAATGAATAGGAAAGCAAATATCACTTCACTTTAAATTCCTCTTCTAGATCACAAAACAAAACAACTCCTAATGAATTAAAGAAAGAAGAAAAAAAGCACAAAGGTTTTAGATGAGTAGAAAAGAAAGGAAGGTGCAGCATCCACTTTTGGTTTTAGAATAATATCCTGTGATACATGAACTTTTAGCTGACATACACACACGTATGTATGTGTGTGTGAGTATTTGCCAGCTTTTGACACTGACAAAAATTGTCACGAATAGACCTTATTTCCTAAAGCTGGACCATATTATTTACTATGACCTGGAACAGGAATGAGATTCAAACACTGTCATGCTCCTGGACTCAGTGGGCTCAACACTATTCATTCAGTAGTCCATTCCTGTGGGATTTAACCCTCAATCACCCTGTTTAGGAAAACTTCCAGTTTCAAACCTTTTTAATTCTCTGCTAAATTACAATGTCTTATTGAACAATATTCTCCACATCGTGCTCTAAATGATTTGCTTGCAACAGCTACGAGACTGTAGTCTCAACACAGGAGAGGGTTAGGGTTATGATCTATTGTTACTGAGGATAGGAAGGAGTAGAAATTCCCTGTCCCTTCCTTGAAGTTACGTCTCTGTAAATCTCCATCTGTTACACCCCTGACAAGTCTCCTAATATTCCTGATTTCTTCTCTCTCTCCCCGGTAAGTCGCACTGAAGCGAAGAGTGAAAGAACATCTCCACAGCAAGTTCCTACTGCTTACATCCCCATTTGGAGAAGACTTTGCCTTTTGGCTAGCATGTAAAGTATCTCAAGATTTGTCCCTCATTTACTAAACTCATTAAGAGATCATCATGACTGTTGAATTTCTTTTCAGCAGGACGCTGTCTTGTCAGTAATTCCCTGACCGCTGTTCTTCAAAGAAACAGTTTCCTTTGATCCATGTTGTAACTGAATCCCCACAACTTAAAAATAAACCTGTTGAAGCTCACTCCTCCACTGCTGACAGCTGCATTCCCATTCAAAAAAATTATCTCAAAATATACTACTCAAGCGTGCGAGTCTTTCCTGACACCTTTTGCGTTACCCTCCTGCTTCATCGTACTTTTCTGCAATTTTCTAAATACAGACTTAAAACCAATTAATCTTGGTTCACGGTTCTATTCCAGATTCTTCATCAGGATAACACATCTGGAAAATATAAAGCATCTAAATAATACAAGAATTGTGATGAAAAAACTGAGAACAGTTGGATAAAAATAAACCTCGTTATTATCTAATCAAACGCACAGCTGCAATGTCATACCCATCAAATTCAAGAATCAGCATCACTAGAGGAACGTGAAAAACCTATCCAACAGGATGCCAACACAAGCTCTAGGAAATATTGAAGTGGTATTGAAGGGATGTGCAGAAAGTAGAACCAGGGAATGAAAAGAAGCAGAGGACCCAGAAACCGAAATCCGTAATCTAATACAAAATAAAAGCTAGGAACATTTGACTTACCAGACTGTAATTCTATCAATGGACTCGAGTGACTGCAGAATACATGACAGCAAAATCTAGTCATTCACAATTACTTATTCTCTTAATATACTTATGAAATAGATGTTTAAATTTGGTGCTGCTCTTCTTAAAATGGAAAGTGCAGCTTTTTCCATCATATTTCAGAAAAGCTTCAGGACTGAAATGGAATACACTTCAAATGGAAAGATCAAAGTTATCTTGTTCCATCCCAGAACACAAAGAGTGAAAGAAATTAATTCTTTTGTTCTAGAAGTGTTCTGATCCGGATTTCTTATACATAGAAAGCTTGACTTTTTGCCAAGATGCATGAAAAAGTATACCGTTTCATTGATTCGTAACTGTCCAATTGTATAGAATTTTTGCTTACTGCTCCTGAACAAGGACAATTTTTATGTTGTTATTTTCCTTCTGGTTTTCAGCAAGCCAAGCATCACTTGTTTCAACAGAACATCATTATGGGTTGCTTTTCTCTCCAAATGCATTTTCCAGTGGATCGTATTTTAAAAGAAAAAAAAAAAAGACAACACAAAAGCAACCAAACAAGCAAACAAACCCTCCAAAAACACCAAAACCCACCCTCCCAGCAGTACACCTAGGTTGTATTGCTTACCCTTCTATCAAAAAAAGGCTTCTCCGCCTTCCTGAGAGTTCATCTAGCCTGCATGGGGAATATTGGCTGCTGGGCAGCTCACCACAGCTGTGGAACAGAGCACGGGGAAATGAAATGAGGACAAAGAGTGTGAGCGGGGTGTGTGTGAGAGAGCCAAAAGAAAAAGCCTTATCGTTGGGTTTATGTACCCTTTGCAACATTTCAGAGGTTCTCGGCAGGCTCCAAGAAAGCTTCCACTCATATGCTTTCCTGATTAAGGCAATACATATTGAAGTAATCTCATATTTATAAGTAATTTACTAAATGAAAAGAAGCAGCCATTTTTAGAAAGACTTTAGCTAAATAATCATGGAACACTTAGGACGGGTCAAGTCTCCTTTACTAAATACATGCTTTATTGCAGCTTTCTGAAACCTCTATACCATACTTTAAGCATCCAGACCTACTACCACATGATTAACGCTATGAAATTGTATTTTCAGAACAGTCCACTAGGAATGCCTTTTTTTTTTTTTTAACCTTAAAATGGTTTACAGGTAACAATGTTGCTAGCAGATTTAAATTGTTGATAGCACCTATAATTGCATCACTCTGTTTCTCCTCTTTACCCTCTGTTTTTAAGGTTTCCTAAGGTTTGATTTCGGGAACCTCTCACTTACTCCTTTACAGCAATGTGAAGTAGTATAAATCACAAAATTATTCCATATACTGATATAAATCCATAATCCTCCATGGAGAATGACATGTATACTTTTGTAAGATACAGTCCCTAAATTATCTTTATGTTCTTTAGTGACATAATATTTCCTTGAATTTTAAGTGTTTTTAATTATTTCCTATTACTGTACTGCTTTCTGCCATACAAACCCCAATTAATAAAGTTGACTTCTCCTAGAAGCGAAAATATTATTATCCCCATTTCCAGCTAGAGGGAAATGCAGTCCAAATTAAACGAGGGTAAGAGGAAGTCACTATTTCCAGATTACAAGATTAAGAAAAGGAGCTCAAGTCACAGCTGGAATAATGATTTTAGGAATTAAGACTAAAATGTATATAGACAAATAGTCAACTGATGTAAGTCAACATACATACAACACTGATTTCAACGCAGCAGTAACAGTTTATACCTGAGGAGCCACTGGTTGGTAAGTCAACAAAGTACAAGCATTTTGGTAAGTATTAAATATGTCTGTTTATGTAGGAAACAAAATCTTTGCATTGTATTGAAAATAGGCAAACTGGCTTTCTGCAGAAAGGCAAACGTGGAAAAAATTTAAGCCAAATGCTTGCAATAATCTCATTTTATCTAATCCTAATACCGTCCAGGTAATGTCCCAAAGAGAAAGGTTCTTCCGGCTTTGCAGACTAATACGATACCATTTGAACTGAAAGGCAGACAGTCATGCCATGACAAAATACCTACCTATTGGTAAAACAACGTAAACGGAACTGTATTTCAACCAGGCTATCTTTCAGCAACAACCTGTCCAAGTTTCTCTTCCTCCCTTCCTTTTTTTTTCTCCTTTAAAGATTTCCTGCTTATTTGCCGTACAGTCTTCAAGCCTAACTGCAGCAACGTAATTAATGAAAGGGTTGGGTTTTTTTGCTTGGGTCTTTTTTTTTTTTAGTTTTCTTTTAATCTGGAATTTAGAGGGCCAAATTATTCTCCAAGTACAAGGAGGGTCAGGAAGCGGTTCGAAGGGCTTGGTGGTTCCATTCATCTCTACGGGCTCACCTTCACGGGCCGCAGAAACCAAGGCGCGGGCAGGAGCGGTGCACCCCGAGGGGCCAGGGTGAGAGCGCTCATCTGAGAAAGAGGTGATCTGATCCAGAGATGGGAATGCTCCCAAGTTCACTACTTGGATGCAATCTAAATTACGGGGATTCCCGCCGTTACTCACATAGTGGTGGTGTTTTTAAAGTTCTTATTTTTACGTTCAATGCCCGAAGTTAAAAGTTTCTCTTTGTCTGTATATTCAAATTAACTCTGAAAACCTAGTGGGGTGAAATGCAGCTAGAATGGACTTAGCCAGAACAACAGGAAAGCATTCTACCTTTCATTTGGAAATGAAAAAATAACCCAAGTTGCCTGACAGGTTTAGAAATCATAGCGAATCATTTGGGGATTACAGCCTTAAATTTACATTCGAATATGAAGCCCGCCACAAGGCAAGTGACTGGGGCTTACAAATTGTGTTAAGGAACTTTCTAATGAACAGATCTGATATTTTATTATCATGGAACAATCCGACTATAAATCGTTGTAGACTATTAAGGAGTTGGAGTCCAATGATACTGTAGTCACCATCACAGATGAATTAACTGTTGGGTTTTGTTCTGTAAAGCTTCTGTTTGGGACATGGCTTAATGGGCATGGTGGTGGTTTTTTTTGGTTGATGGTTGGACTTGATGATCTTACAGGTCTTTTCCAACCTTAGTGATACTGTGATTCTGTTACCAAATTCAGCAGTGCCACTCCATCAACAAAGCGGCCCTCTCCTCTCCTGCCGTGTGAAATACACGGTATTGGGAATAAGTTCTGAAAGATTGCACAGGGAATGAAAATCACTATCCACTTCTGCTTTCCATCACCTCCAGGTGATAGCAGTTTGTATATGCAAGAGACCTGATGGAAGCATGCCAGCCAGCGAAGAGGGAGGGAGAAGAAACTCTGCAGCACTTCTCAGCTGGGTTTTGGTGGGAGGGATATTGATTGGCATTCCCATTTGATGTCTTTCAACGGTTTGCACAACTTTTGAGTAGAGACGATTCAGGCTGGAGTCGTCATCTGAAGCCTAGTAGGTCTGATTTATCCTTTAAGAACACATGTACTCAAAAATTGCGTTCCTGACTCATTCCATTAGGCTATTTTCACAAATGCTTTCTTGGGATGTTTTTGAAAAAACCCCTGCAATTCTGTTAGTGATGCTGAAGGCTAAAATGATATCAACAGCATGAACAAATAATAAACAACCGAAGAGCACAGTCCTAAGAAGCTCTCTTTAGCAGGCATACAGTATTTTTTCTAATAGCATTTTTCATAGCAGTCCTGTTAATTTTAATGGTATTTTTAAATCCTCAAATAATTGCAAACAAGTCAAAAAACCATAAGGAATTCCAAGGCAGTTTTGAATTAAGGAATCAGTAAGTTTGCACTATAAAATATTTTACCAAATATCAACTGTGAACAATGAATAGCAAACAAACCATCGTACTGAGAGATTTGTAATGAATACAGACAAAGGAAAATATTAAACAGTTAATCATTTCTTATATCTGTATTTGCTTTGAAAGGTAATATGGAAGTATTTCTCTTGATTTCCACTCCCTCCAACTCAGACACACAAATTTTAACCAGTCACTTCAGGGAGATGACACTGAAGAGGCCACTCTGGGAAACTCGACAGACAATAGATACAAAGGCAAGTGCTTAAAAAGGCAAAACAATCGGTCAAGTCTAATCTTCACCTACGTGAATTAGGGTCTCCAGATTGAGCGTGATTTGTTTTCGAGGAACAATGAAAGCCCTATCACTGGTGTTGAAAGGAAAATATACTGAAGAATACTTTTATCTGCCTACACCCCAAGATACCAAAACACAAGTTGCACAAATTGATTCAGTCTGCGTCAGAGAGGTGAAATGCGATGGCATCCTTTTATCAGCTAACCCACCTGTAATAACCTTGAGAGGAATTACTCGAGAAAAGATGAGGGCTGCTATAGCCACCTTCTTTTATACCTTCTCCACAGGCAGATGTTTAGGCACTGTTAAATCCTGGTGTGACTATGCAAGTACCCCCAGAACCGGGCCAGCTCTGCGGATTCGGACTCTCTATGAGAAGGACGATGGTGAAGCATCTCCGAGCAGAAGTACCGACCTTTGAAGCAGTGTGTGCCTCTGCAGCCATATGGAAGTTAGGGCTATTTTCTGTCGCTGCAAATAGAACTGAGCAAATAATTGACTTGCTGGCTGTCTTCCAAAGTCAAAAGAAATGGTTGTGGTTTAACTAAATCATTTTTTCCTAACCAAATGAAAACACTTAGTATTTTATGATTTTAGGTTTCGTTGTACTTTCAAGGCTTGAAAAACACTGCTTTAGAAATAAAGTTTTTAAAAGCTGTGATTTAAAAAATAAATACTACATTATTTTAGCTGATGGGTTTTAAACTCATTTACACGAACTAATGAATTGTTTCAGCTGGGAGGAACTCTAACCCCTCTCTTCATCTAAAAGACTTTCCAGCGTTTGGGAGCTGTGGATTCTGGACTTCACTTGGCCTGCTGGATTTCTGCAGGCTAGGTTGGGTCTTTAATGGTTCAGATTTGCTTGTGAACATTTGTTCCTTTATTGCCTTTGATGATATAACCATCCACACTGATTTTGGATATAATTGTAGGTAAGCATGGTGTTTGACCATCTGTTGCAGTATCTATAAAAAGATTTGTTCTCGTATAATGCATTTAAACTCCAATAAATAAAGTTAAAGAACTGAGAACATGCCTGTAAAGGAATTTCTATGGGTTTAAAACCTGTTCTTCTTACTCATATAAACAGACCTACTACTTTGAAATTGTCTTGCATATAATATACTGGACATTTTGTGGTTGTCGCACAGTATATGTAATATTTCAGTGTATGTGATGTTGCTCTCCTCCTCTCACCCTGCTTTATATCTTTGTATCTAATTTTATGACTTTTTCTCTCTTGATTTAGATAAATCCTGATGATGATGTTGCATATACTGCAATGCAAAACAATGGTGACCATAAGTTCAGGATAAAGAACTAGATGAATAAGGTGGGTTGTAAAACTATGAAACAAACAACCCCCCTTACTGCTTTTACTTCTGTAAATAAAACCAGAAAATTACTAAGGGAGTAGAGAGAAAAGATCAAAGCAAGAAGATAATTGTATTATTCTTCTGCATAAAAATAGTACTAGTCAACACAGACTGTGGTTAAATCCTCCCACAATTAAGCACTGAAACACTACAGGAAGCAGAGTTATCGAGAATCATATCAGTAAACCTTTAGAAAAAGTGAGTATTTTTGTCATCGCGTGTCATTATTTCACATTAACCATTGTGGAGTTTCCTTTGCATTCACGAATGACAAGAGAAGACAGTAATTTTAAAACCTGGAAAAAGTACATTAAGTTTGCATCAAATGTTGTACAATCCCTGAATTGATTCCACTCACACACAGATCCATGCTAGTCACAACCGACTTATTTTTGCGCCTATTCTTTTTTTTATATTAGGTAGCGTTTTTTTTTAAATAAGGATTCCCTAATTGTAACAGCCAAAGTTGAAAGAACTAGTGATTAAATAGCTTATCTCAGCATGTGAGCTGGTACTTTCCCTTTTCTGCTTTTCATCAGAATCACCTTTCAGTAGTAACTTGGAACAAGGCAATGACAGAAAGTTTGAAAGCTTATGAAAGCTTATGATAGTAGCAAATAAGACTACAGATAGAAGCAAAGACAGACAGCAAAACCTGTGACATACCAGAATACACCAGAGAGCCTTCAGGATAGGGGAAAGCTAGAGAATTAGAACCGATTAATGCAAAGTGCACTGAAGGGATCTGAAACTGTGTCTACTCAGATAGCTTAACTTGCTCTTGAAGTCTAAAATGTTCCTTGACATACCTTGAGTTTGCCCACAGAAGTATCTTGTGTAATTAAGAACTGAGTTCCGCAGCCTGAGCTTTGATTTCCTGGGGATATTGGGTAAGTGCCTAAGACCAGAGGCTTAGGGCTCCCCACAGAGCTCTTTATAAACAAGACCAGGATTCAAGCTCTGGGCAGAAGTATCTACTAAGCAGAATGCATCGGTGTGAAACTCTATCCCAGAAATCAAACTTACGTTAAAAAAAAACCCACAAAACCCCACCACCAACAACTACTTATCAGCCATTCTATTAGCAATCCTGATCAACCTATTACTCGTTTTTTAGACTAGAAGCATTCCCACACCATAACAAATCTCTTCATTCGTTGTTTTGATGTCTGTTGGAAACTGTTTTCTCCTTATCTACCTATTCAAATTCAAAAACAAAAAGATTTTTTTCCGCTAAAAAAACTTAACTCTCATGACTATCAGTAATTTGCAAGCCATTTTCCCAACCCTGGCAAGTAAATTCGCTACGAGTTATTAGAGGAATGGGGAGCCGCTCTCACACTCCTCTCAATGTTGGTGACATTCTTCCCCCTGACAGTATACAGCGACTGACAGTCAAGAATGCAATATAAAAATACAGGAAGAATAGTGCATTTTTATAGGTACAGTAGAAATGTCAAATAATCGTTAGACTCGTTGCTTGAAGGGATGAGAAAGCTGGTGGTATATAACGATAAAGGAGATATTCTTCTACTCAGCAGAAGCAGCGCTTAATTGGCTAGCCTTAATATTGCCTAATGCATGTCGTACAATGTTTTTGATCCAGGGAGCTGTCTGCTGTGCAGAACCTTAAAAAACAGATAAAATTGCATGGAGAAGTTGAAAATTTAGCAGAAACCAAGTTTGGGAGGTATATGGCATGTCCATGTAGAAAGCAAGGCCAGCAAAAGGTGGATTTTGGGACCTTCAAACCTTGATAGATCTCTCAGTAATAGCAAAAAATATTAGAAGAGAAATTATTTAGGGTCTGGGTAACTAAGATCCGAAGATAATCTCAAGAATATTAAAAAAGATAATTTTGCCTGCACACCATCAGAGTATCTTAAAAGGTCCAGAACAACTCAGTGTGAAGAGCATCAAAAATGTGTTTCAGAGCTGAGTTGTCACAATTAATGACACAGTATTTTCTGCGTGATTTCCAGTGCTTATTTAAGCTCCTCTGATCTGAATGCTCATAAGAAATAACCTGGGTTACCCTTGGAGCATTGACAGTTTGGCAACCAGAGCCTGAAAAATGGGAAAGATAAGTCTGTTAAGCCAAAAAAAAAAAACACCAGTGTTCTCCTTTAGGGTTTGTCACTTTGCATGAACTTAGGAAATGATGGTTAGCCGAATTATAAATTGCTAGATCTTGATTTTGACCATGAAGCTTCCAAAAGGAACTTCAAAGGAATCTGGCAGACCCCACAACTCTGAAAGAAGCTAGAATAATTGGTGGTAATTTGTAAAATGGCACATTTTCTCTACTGTTTAATTGATCTCATTGTACTAAGTACTACCCTTCTGTGCAATTGAGAGATGGACAGCCAAAGGAACTGCTTCATTTGGTAATAGATTTGTTATTATAATTAAAAAAAAAAATCAATGAGCAATTGACTTGCTCTTCTTACATGTAAACGTCTCTGCAGATTAATTTCTACTTAATGAAGCAGGTTATTAAACTTGCTTATCAATTTATCAAATGGTTGTCATCTTTTACAATCTTAGAGGTGTTTCTTTTTCGAGTTACAATCTGTACGTCATTGATAAACCAGTTACAGATTTCAGAAGTCAAATCATCATGAGAAATGCATAATGAGTGGTAATATTTTAAAAATTCAGACTTTTTGTAAGACTAAAGATCAGGACAAAACTTTATACATTCCAAAATAACAGTGCTAATCATACATGTCACCTTACAGCCATAACCTTTCTATAAAGCAATAGACAAACTGGCACTAAGGCACTAAAGACTTAAAAAAACCCCAACAAACAAACCCAACTAGCTCACCAAAGAATTTTTTTACGGACATTGAGTGCAACAGAGATTTGTAATCAGCCTTAGTAGTATTTGCTGGCAGAAGGTCTATCTGTATGAAGAGGAAAAGCAGCTATGCAAAAGGATCAAAAAGAACTTGTGTTTAAAGCTGGATGAGGGAGAACGAATGCTAACTGTGATTACTGACAAAGGTTTCCTATGACAAGTCAATCGCTGAAAAGTAACCATGTTTAGGCAGGGTCGATCACAGCATTAAAGGAGAGTATAAACAACCACTGTGCAGAAGAGATTCAACTGGAGAAGAGGAAGCATGCATAAAATGAGTAAGGACAGTATTAAAGGCTAGAAGAGCAAACTCGCTCCTCTTTTGACCCAGGTGCTCATTCTTTGTTTAATTTCCCCATTTCTGCCTTAATTTTTTCCTTTCCAAGTGGCTTCCACATTCAGCTATCTGACCAGCCGTCTTCCAGACGCTACATATACTTGTTCTCTTACTGTAAATTGGCCAGAGTGTTGTGGAAGTGGCGTTATTTTGACCAGCATTTCATCCTCACAGAGTCCCCTAACGCAGGCGAGTCTGTCTACCTAAATTATTACTAGGAAGCTGTTTGTCCAAATCTCCCTGATTCATCCAGGTTTATGCTTTACTTGGTTGTTTCCCCCCGCCGCGTTTTCACTGCTGATGGGGTAGTATTACTGGGCCAGGGCGTTGAATCATGAGAAACTCAAGGCAGACAATGCCTTGAAAAGCTCACACAGCTTAATTTAATACTCATCGCTGTGCAATATATATATATGCAGATGGGTTTGCACTGATTGATGTGTAGAGATGGACATGCATGGATTTGGAGATTACTAGGCGCACAGTTCCTAGGCAAGGGATGTTATTCCTCTGTTCAAGTCAGCAACAGTATGGGCTGCACTGCTTAGCCTGGATACCACTTACGGAGAAGTAAAACCTCTTGGCTTGCTGGCAGGAGACACTCAGTAGGAAGCACTTTTTCTTCTAGTAGAAGCATTTAGTAGAGAAACGTCTAAAGGCAACTGAATTTGGTAAGCTTGGTCTGATCTAAACTGACTCTGGAAAGCGGTCTTGATCGGGTTTCTACTATATTTGTCTTCCTGCAAAAAGATCTAGGCTACTGCTATAGTTTTTTGAACTCAAGTTAATACAGGGACTTCTCTGAATCCTTCCAAGCTGGTTAAAGGATGACTAAATTTAAGGTGTAATGCTAATTCTGAAAGTTTTCAATGCCAACATAATGCTTTCTCCACTGAGGGAAGCAGTACCTTGTCTCGAACAAGGTCAAAAATACTTTTAAAAAGAATGGCTTCTTAAATCATTTCATGTGACATAACACTGCCACAGCTTAAGACCTTTTAAACCCTCAGCTAATTGTGTTTTACTCAAGCACTGAGAGGAGATTTTAGTCTGGCATATTACATGAAGAACACATCTCTGCCACAAAAAGGTGTTATTTACAGATAAATAGCTAATATGAGATTGTAGCTCTCTTGTGAAAATCGGTGAAGAAAAGGTAAAACTATCTCTTTGTCTTCTGAAAGGCTTTCCATTAAGGTATCTTCAGTGAGAAGTCTACTTGTAAAAGGTACGCCATTTTTAACGATGAAGACACAATGTAAGGCTGCATCCACAGAAAGACTACTGCGCATTTGATAAAACATATGGTAACATACGGCAAACTAACATATGGCAAAGGCCGACTGTGGACATGAAAGCTGCAGTTTCCACTCACGTTGTCAGCCCAAGGAAGTAGAAAAGAAAAAAAAATGCAAGTCTCCTGCATTTTAGACATTTTGATAAAATCTTCTTCTTGCAGCAACTCTGACAATCTTTTTCTTTAATCTATAGGTTTTTTCACGTAAATAAAGATCAAAGTCTTTTGCTATTGTAAAGAAAAAAAAAAGTACCTTGGCAGTATGAGCCACATGGGATTGTGCTACGAGTATCCAACATTAGATACGGAACTTAGGCTTTACTGAAGCATATGACAGCGAGGATAGGTGGGAAAATATGAGAGGGGAGAAAGCCCTGATCAGCCCTGATGTAAGCCAGTGCACTGAAACCGGCAGGCTTGGTTGGATATAACCGAGATGAGAATTTGGCTCAAAGTATCTTTGATATTTACTTTAAAAACAAGGAACGTCTGCGAAAACTGAGAGAAGGAAAACATTTTTGATATTTTATATTTCAGCATTTGAGTAATGAAGTCCCACTTTAAGAACATAAAAAATGTCACATGTGCCCTATAAATGTATATATCTCGAAAGCAAGAACTGATGTAACTATAGCTACTATTTCCCTATTATTTTCTCTTCAATGTACATTAACTGTATCACTGTAAGACAGCAGAGAACCGAATTTTCCAATTTCCTCAAAAAGGCGGTTGAAAAGTCTGAGGTGCATTTACTCTTAAGAGCTTCAGACTGAAATCTAATCTCAAAATTGCACCGTATACAGTTATTTTTGTATAAGATTAAGGGTCTTATTTATTCTATTCACATGCATTCTATTCACAACCAGCATTTTATCCCTTTGCTACATGTGGACTATGAAAGAAAATAAATTGATTAAATTAATGTTGATAATAATTGGCAACGATCCTATATGGACTAAGGTATACAGAGGACTGTATATAACCAACACTTACACCTTCTATTTTTCTAGGCATAGCTGCAGTTAATATCTAGTCAACCACTGTTACTGTATACGGGTTGTTTCCAATATTCTTCAGATCCAGATCTTTTTGCTATGTTTCATCTAAGCGGGATGCTCGCATTGGCTAAGGTTTACCTCATTACTTCCAACTGACATAAAACTGTTTACTAATCTCACGTTATTTGGAGTCTCCATTTAAATGCAGCAGTTAGCACTGATTTAGACAGCATGAGACAGTGCTCACACTAAAGCTCACTGGCCATTGTGCTTGGGATATTATTATCTCAGCACTGAGCAAGCGTGACATTCTTATTGTTTTCTACCGCGAGTGCGTATCTAGTAATGACAGTTAACTACAGAGCGTGTGCAGGTTTTAGCAAGAAGCCACTCAAGTATTCTATCTTTCAGAGAGAGCAGAAAAAACCCCCCTGTATTCTCTCATCTTGTCACTACACACATTTTATTTAGAGGATGGTTCAATTAATAAGAGAGGAAAGGTTGCCCAGCGTCTGTTCACTCAACTGTACCCAAAAGCTGCGTGATTAGGTGAGAGACCTGTTTCAGATCCCTATTGTAGCTGATCTGCTGTGAGACCCTGAACTAAATTTTTTCTCATCCCAAAGGAGTGCTCTGTGTATCGACCTGTGAGGTGTTTCGTAATGGAACTGCTGAAGCTGTCTCACTACGTAAGAGTCATTCAATACTCACAGAAGAAGGGACAAAGGACTTGAATTTGGATCTCCTCTATGAATGAATGCCTTAATTATCAAACTATAGTAATTCCTCTTTTATTTCTCCTTCCCTCACCCAATGAATATGGAATTACTCAAACAACATGGAATAATTTCAACAGAGAGTTTTATCAAGACTATCCAGTAGCCAGATGACTGAAACACCCTCCTGGTATGTGGGAGACCACGGTTAAGTCCTGCTTCAAATGAGACTGGGATAATATTCAAACTTGGTCTAAGGGATATAATACAGAGCGGTATATCTGCTTTCCCACACAAACTTTTCACTCCCAGCTACCTTTGATTGGGCCCTGCAAGTGAGAGAAACAGGGAATTTGGCCAGGCCATAAGCAGCACATCTTGAAAGCTCTGCAGTGAACGAAGAAGTTATACAGCAATCACCGTTTCAACCAACACAAGCTCACTGCCAAAACCAACAGATACTTTTCACATGGGGTTGGGGGAAAGAAGAATCTAGAGGGACAGATGGAAAGCTTACCTGAAGAGCGTATCAAAAGACAGGCAAACCAAGAGAGTCAAGTACAGTCTTTTGTCCTGAACCTGTGAAGGCTCACACAACTTAAGAGTGCAGAGAGTAAGAATAATCGCCAAGTTCTGAGTCTGTGGATCCCTCTGCAAGATCCAGGTGCACAGCTATGTTTCCTTAGAGAAACAAGACCTCTAACCTGAAGACCACATACTCCGTGCGGTGTTACAGTTGTAGGCTCACAGTGGAACCATTCCGCTGTTGTTCCTTTGGCTACCCGGATTAATGACAGCATTGGTTAAATGTCTGAAACCTAGAAATTCTAAAATCACTGCATACACATGTTATGAAAGTACATTCAAACGTTTTGTTTTACACAGGAACCCTAGAAACCTTCAACGTCTGTAGAGGCTCACAAGAGTCTCGTGGAACTCACATTGGTCCAAGGCGAGGAGCGTGACGGATGCTTATAGGTGTGAGGTCTTAACTGCGTTCTAAGCAAAAACTGCAAGATGGAAACAGCACCCTTTTCCTTTGGTACAATTTGGAAAATTGATATACTAGATTTGCTGTAGTTAAGACTTCTTTAACTCCTTTCATCTGTTCTCTTTAATGACAGTGGAATTAGGTCTACACAATAGAATAAAGAAATGAAGTTATCCCAGGAGGAAGCTACTGAACGACAGTAGCTAATTGAGCTAAACCCTTTTTTTTTCACTCGCTTTTCCAAATTCCCAGCTGTTACGCCTTTTTTTCAAAGGAAAAATTACTTTTCACCCTATGGGTTTTATTTTGCTTATAACAAAAAAAATAAGTTAAATGCATACAAGGTTCTACTTTGTTTAAATGTAGACATTTTATATGGGAAGTAGTAAAGCAGAAAAATGCAAGAGTATAGTCAGAGAAAGAAATCTGAGAACTGGCATGGAGAGAGTATTACTGGATGCACGGCCCAACAGTGCTCCCTGCCAGCGCGGCTCCTGACTCACCCCGCAGTACCAACTGCAAAGCTCCGCTCAAGCTGGTAAATACTGCGCACCTTTGTGAACCCTTTACTGCATGCAACATTACTGCCCGCGTATTCGTTGACCCTTACCCGTACTTAGGCCTACGGCTGGACCTTTTGACTTGAATTTTGCAAATTTTGTGCTTTCTCTCCCGTATTTTCAACCAATTTCTAACAGTCTTTCAAGACGAACAATACGTTATTGAACAACAGAGCTATCTAGAGCAAGGCTAAGATGCTGAAGACTGAGCCGCATGGAAGGTATCGGAGAGCAGCAGTTCTTCACAGGAGCTACAGCATCATAAAGCCTCAAAGTAGTGTCAGATTTTAGGTCTTGGGAAAGGACTTGCATAGTTTGCTTTTTCTGCCTCCCCCACTATTTAAAAAAGAAAATACCAAAGCAAAAAGCAGATGTATGGACAGTCCTTCATATTCTGTGAAGCTTTAGTTGAGCTACTGTGCCGTGGTTTTACTATAATATAATTTAATGCAGAAACCACTGTGTTATTTGAAATTGTTCCTCTCCAAAACTAGTATTTACCCTCTTCTTATACTTTCAGACAATGAAACTTCTCCTAGTTGCAACTGATTAAGTTACAATTTACGATTTATCCCTCCATAAGAAACAAACAGCACTAGTGTTCACTATTGTTACCTCCTGAAATTCTTACATTTTTCAAAAGCTTTTTAGCAAATACTCACCAAAAATTTAGCAGAATATCATAAGATTTAGACATGATAATACCACGGTTCTTTAGCACATTATCCTCCTCTAGCTGACATAGTTTCTCTAATTTAGACACCCTTAAATTTAAGATGGTTTTAAAAATTAAGTTTATGGTTCAACTTCTTATTTTCTGCACTTTTGCCCTTTTCATCACAACCTTTTGTTCTGTGCAAGTAAAGAAAAAAAAATTAAGAAAGGGAAGTCCCTCTGGCCATACAGGTTATTACACTGTTAAGCAGTCAAATATGATTTGGCCTTCTAGCAGTATTATGACCCTGGAAGATATGAGGTCAGTATTTAAAAAAAAAGGAAAGGAAGAGAAAAGGATGAAGACTGCTGAGAACAGTCACAGAAGTGGCAAAGTTCTGGAGTCATCGTAATAGTGATGAAAAGTCACCAATAATCTAGCATAATACCAGAAACTATTGGTGCTTTGTCATGTATTCACTATGGTGTTCACATTACTGAGAGTTATATCCAACTTCTATATTGGTACTAAATAATAAACGTGCATTTATATACATGTGTACATGTATGATTCAATATATCTAACACTTTGTCTTTTATGTTGTGCAAAACTAAATGCTATAACCATGTTTTTAATGAGGAGAGTTTTTTTCCAAAACTCAGGATAACAATCACCCAACGCTAAATCTTAGTAGAGAATTTTTAAATCCTTCTACAAAATATCAAAACAAAACAGTGCTATGAAAAGCTGGAAATCTGGTAGCCTTCAATATTCCTTTTTGATTAATTATAGCTTTAAATGTAGTCAGAGTCAGGGACATGCCACTGCTAGAAAGTCAGGGACATCAGATGATAAAAATACACTTTCTGTTATGCAGTACTAAGGAAGGAGAGCGCTAGATAGCATAGCAATACAGCCTAAGTGTAATATCTCAATTGAGATTATTGGAATCACAGAGAAGATAATAAAACAGAGTCAGACGCAGGTCTTCAGAGTTGCCAAGTTCACCTAAATGTTCTGATCAATCTTACAGATGCTGAAATTAAATACTTGTATTCATCAAGATGGGACAGCGCAGCAAGATTTAGACCTAGTTTCCACCTGTGTTCTCATTAGTGACTTATATCTAAGCCCTAGTGCGTTAAACTCACCCTTACTGCTGTGGAAAATATTGGGCATTAATTTGCACTCGGACAAAACTCCCACTGAATGAGCCAGGGTTGTTTCCTCCTATACCCCATTGAACAAGATTATCGATCGCTACAGCCCCAGCCTTGCTGATAAATATTAAATTAACGTCAAAGGTAACAGGAACTTAGTTTTAGGTCCAAAGGTTCAGGGAATGTTAGGCAGAAGCACAACTCTGGAAAACCGACCTACTTAGCACACTGGTGTCTGTAACAGAGAACTCGGAAGAACAGTAAAAATGTTACCCTTGGAGATGTAAATACATAATTCAAGTACGCTTACCCAAACGCTAGCTTTGATTTTGGTACGCTGTCTTCTTCACACAAATCTTAGGAAAGAATCCCAACCAAATTCAATTTTTATTGCCTATTTTGTTTTCCGTCTTTCTCAAAATTCAGGGAGAAACCAAGCTTCTGCCTGAAATAAATACATTAGAATATTGATCGCTGTCTGCATCGAGTTGTGTTACGTTGAAAGGAATGAGGTAACCCTCTGCAGGCTCCCCATCCTGGTCGCCTAGCTGTGAGCAGGCTTCATCCATTTAAAGTGCTGAAAAAGCCCTCAGCAAATAGGTTCGGCTGATCATCATACCATCACCCACTAGTGCTATTATGTTGTATCAGCATTTACATTATAGATTTCTATTTTCGGTCCTAGATTTCTAAACGGTAAAAAAAGGCTCTAAACAGAAAGTTGATATTCAATAATGAGCAATTTTTGCATAGATTTAAAATGAGTAGCGCATTCATTTTGTAGTACGATGGAGAAAAACGGTATTTAATCCCTAGTTCAAGCCACATTACTGAATAAAAGCAACTTGGCAAAGAATGTATTTTCCCATTTGTTTTTCCTCTAAGAGGCAGAATTAGGGTGACGCAGGCAAACCTCTGTACAGATCACTTTGCACGTTGGACCTTTTTCTCACAGCCAGGGTGTCTTTAAGTACATCTCTGGACTGGTTGCACAAGCAAGGCTCTGTACCTATTGCTAGTGAAGTTCCTTATTCCAATGAGCATGATACAATGAGTGGAGAGTTTTGATGCAACAGATAAATCCTGCAATATAAATACATTAAAAAAAATTAATTCTTTAATATTTCTGAGACTATGAAAATGAAATGGCTGGGACTGTTACCTTTGATTTAAAAATCCTACTTTATAAATCGCTATTTTTATTTTGCAAATCCTTCAACAAGGGGGGGGAAATCCTGGCTCATTAAAGTCAGTTGAGTTTTGCCATTGACTTCAGTGTAACCAAGATTTCACTTACAAAGTTTTATATAAAAAAATCTAAATATAGTAAAGAGCTCTGACTAACAGCAAGTACAATCTGTTTGATAGATGACGTATTCTGTGTACCTATATACATTACAGTCCATAGCAGTCCAACGAGAACAGCTTTAAGCTACTGAGTAATTAAGAAGTGATGCATTTGTTTTTAAGAACTGATTAAATGCAAAATATTGACATTTGGGTTGGCCTGTCAAATCCATAAAGTGCGTTTTGGAAAAAAAAAAGTAAAATTGACTAGTCCTTTAAATTCAAGTTTTAAAATCTAGATTGACTAAGCTAAAATTTAATAATACCTAAAAGTGCATTAGTAAGATAAGTCCTAAGTAGCACTGAAAATGGACTATATTGGCAAAAATAGTTGTCTGTTTTGCTCTTAAGCTTATCGTGTATTCTTGTTTCTGCCAAAGCTTTCAGCAAAAATCTATTTGTAGATATTGTCAGATGTCTGTCTTAGAGTTTTTTCTACAACAGATCTAAGATTGTGTATCATAAGAAATACATTTTTTTCTTTTATAAAAGATGGTTTACGGTTTAATTAATAGTAAATACAAGTAATTAACTCTTATAATGAATTCGTTTTTAAATGTGTAGCTGCCATGTATTTTACCAGCATACATCCTCCAAAACTTTACTGAGTGTTGCTTTGCCAACAGCAAATTTGCAAGGCCAAGGAAATTGCACCACAGTGAAGCTAATGCTATGGTGAACTGTTATTAATTACTGTTAATGCTATCATTTTTTAATTTATAAATCACAGGATACATCACCAGAGTCCAAAAAAAAAAGTGGATTATTATTGTACTAAAATGGTACTTGAAGCTTTTATTATAAGAGAAATGTTGTTTTAACAGCACATTCTGGAAATTCCATTCATCTGGTTCCTGTCGAGCCAAGGAAGACAAGAACAGAATAAGAAGCTTCTAGAAGTTTTATTTTGTTAGGATAATTTACTTGAATTCGGTATACAGTAAAAACAGTAATAGAGAATGTTAAATCTTTACCTCTCAATTCATATTCTTGTTGCAGAAGTAAAATACTCCCTGTACTAAAATACAATACTCCCTATATTAAAACTTTGATAGTTTTTTGCACTGCTGCTTGGAGGAAAAACCTGACAAGGCAGTAGGTATTTAACTGGCCTATCTTTAAATAACAGTGAAGAGGGTTTTTTCCAATCTATTCTGTAATAGCACCGTGGCTTATGCTTTGCCTCTTATTATAGAAGAGTAGGATGAATCTGTTAACGCTGACCACTGCTAAACTAATCTAAATAGTCTGGAGTACCTAAAATGTCATTAGACGTTTTGATTAGATGTACAATAACCATAGACACAGACAATTTAGCTGATACAATACAATTAAGATTAAATTAGGATTAATACAAAAGGATTAATCTCACCCATTGATATCTGTGCTCACAGGAAGGACCAAAATTACTTATTTAAGAGAGAGAACTATTTTGTTTTGGAAACATCTAAGGATAATTCCAGGGTTTAAAACCTCAGAATGAGCAGCTTCTCTTTATTTGGATCAGGGTTATTAACATCATACGGCAGATTTTTAGTGCGGTTATTATCTTTTATCAAATCAATTATTTTGCAAAAGATCCCAAAACCTGTTACTTCTTTGAATTAATGTTTTCTCTCTCCCTCCATTTGCTTTCTTGAAACAAAATTAAATACAATGAAACGTAGCCACTAGCTTTTTTCTCTTTTTCATTTTATGCATTTAATCCACTTGCAACCTTTGAAATGTGTTGGCTCCCGAAAGCCAAAGTAGAATTTACATGTGCATTCAAATTGCACTAATTTAGTTTTGAAATTTTCTAGTAAAATGTCATCAAGGGATATCTTTCCTGTCCCAAACCTGTATTACCCAGAATTTAATAGAAAAACATATTTCAGGCAAAAATCATAAACCAGTTTTAGTAATTACAGTTTTCATGTTGTAATTACATCCTGTCTAGATCAACATATTCACTAAGGAATTGTTCAGACGTGTGATAAGCATTTCTGAGAGATTTGTAAGCTAACGGTATAATAGGGTATACCCTATCCTCAGTGGATAAGCTCACAGGAATTACACTTGCACGTAGGAACAGACTCCCTTAAATCCTGAGTCGTATATGTAATAGCATTAACCGATAACTGAATTTACACGGGGCAGCAAAAATCAAACTCACAAAGACAGCGCTTTTCCCTCGCAAGTCCAAAAGCCCCCCTGCTAAGCTCAGTCAACAGGGAAACCAGCAAAACGTGGAAGCAGGTCTTCAGCATTTTTGCGCTAGAAGGGCATTTGCGCTCTTCTTTCCATCATACAGAGAGCCGGACAGTCGAACGGTACAATGGCTCACGCACACTACGCACGGGGTAAAACGGCGACGCAGACTGCAAGATAGTAGCTCTCAACACTCGCAAACGTTATCCCGGGAAGTGGACCACCACTTAAAGAAGTAAGGTTTACATTCGTTTCTAATACAGTTCAACCAAGAACAAGCAGGTTGCAGTAGCAGTTGATTGAGATACAGGATCTTTTACAGGATTTTTTTATTCCTTTCTACCTAACCACAAGTGATGAAGAATATCAGAATTGCTTTCTTGGAGATCAAGAAAAATGTAAATGATTGAAGCCTGTTGGCTTTGTGGCTGAGCCAAGACAATACTCAGTGTTGCAAACAAAGCACTAAAAACTGCTGCTAAAAATACTTTGCAAAACATGGTGAGAAATTTTTTTTTTTTTTTTGCATCTCAGATCAACTTTGTTCTTCTGGAAGATTACTGAGCAAGTGGTATTGTAAATGCAGAGTGATGCTCAATACAACAAAATCTTAACATCTCTTTCTTGATTTGATATTTTTCCACAGCAAATTAAAAATTCATCAATTGATAAAACTTTTCATATTAATGCATCACACCACTTGATTCATTGAATGGCATAACTAAAAAGCGTAACGAATCGATTGGCCCATGTAGCATATTTTGTCACACAGTGACATAGTGAGTAGGTGTAATTTCACACAATAGGCTGGAGTTTCAAAATCAGCCACTAACAAAATTCGAAGATGTTGTACAGTAGAATCAAATCTATATTTGAGTTTCATGCTCGTTCTTCCAGGTGAAAGTAAATGGAAAAATGCTTATCTAGAACTTCTTCCTTGCAGAATGCATGTGTGCATTTTTCCATCATTTTCCATCATGGTAGATCCTACAAGACACAAGGCGTAACACGGACTCTATCCCCTACAGCCTCTATACGAGCTCGGGTTTACATTGCTTCAATCTTTCCCATTTCCAACTGCCAATAAAAGCGAAAAGGAGTGGGAGACTGGCTGACCTGATCAGTTGTAAGTATCTTAAAGTAATTTTAAATTTTGGGTATACTTGCATGTACTGTCAAATTCATGCTGTGCTCTATCACAGTATAAAGCAGTAACAGCTCCCTGGTAAAAACAGGTTTTGGCATGTCATCTCAACTCAGGCAGCAGCATCCCCAGGTGGAATGGTGGTACCGTTACATACCCAGTCAAATATTGGATTTGGGGATTTCATTTGCAAGACTTAGAATAAAACCTAGTAAAGGGCCTTGCAATCAAAGCAATATACATTAGGTCATTAACCAAAGGAAATGCCATCCATGGATGTTCTGGAACTTAAGTTTCTGTCCCTGTGTTTCATTTTACAAAACCCTACAGATGGAAGAGAAGAGCCACAACCTGACCTCAGCTCCATGCCTGCTCTCAGTCAGAGGAATTGCAGTATCCTTTGAAATGCGTGTAGCACATACCCACCTGCTGGGTTTAACTTCAGAGTCCAGCACTATCATTAACAGAAACATTTTCTTTTTTTCATCTATGTACTACCTCACATTCATTCTCAGCAAACACGGAAAGCTTTTCTCAACAGGCATATGCCCGTAGCTTCCCCTAGAGAAAGCAAATGATTCATCCAAAGGATACACGAATGACATGTATAATGTTCAAAATCTTTTTGGAGTGTTTTAAACGCTGCTTCTTTCCCTAGGAATGGGAAACATGCACGTAGTCTAAAAATCAGCGCCTGAAGTTACGCTCGGAAGTTTCTGAGGTATCCAAACCCTCGTTCAACTTCACAGGCATCCTCTCCTTTAGTACCACCATAGCTTTTGGGTAAGTCAGATCACTAAGGTAGCTAAAAACGTGTTCTGTTAGGCTCTTTGCATCTGCAGAACATACATCCTTCATAGTCACTCCTGCATAAACAAGATTTACATTCAGTTTATTTTTAGATTTACTAAAGCATGAACATGAAGAAGAGAGCAGGATGGGAAGAACTGAAACCACTCTTAGCCTTGTAGCACAGTGAGTCCAGATCATGCGCTCCTGCATAAACAAGATTTACATTCAGTTTATTTTTAGATTTACTAAAGCATGAACATGAAGAAGAGAACAGGATGGGAAGAACTGAAACCACTCTTAGCCTTGTAGCACAGTGAGTCCAGATCATCCCCAAAGATTAGGTCAGTTCACATAAGAATATAAATTACATTACTCAGCTTTTACTAGCTATTGAGTAGAAATAGAAACCTTTCCTAATGTCGTCTTACTCTTTGTTGATTCTTCTCCTCTTTCCAGCCCCAGCTCTCCCTCACATAAGCATAATCAAATTTCGAGAGCACTATCTGATCAAATTCTTCTTTGCCCATTCTCGGCTTCGTCCCTATTATGAGAGTCTCCCCAGTGCCTTTAATTTAATGAAGAGCCCTGCAACCTAAATGTCATTGCCACTCCAGATTTCCTACTGTAAAACTTCAGGCCCTGCAAGGCCTCACAGAAAGCACTACATCAGCTGGAGGAAGCGCAGCTGAACGCAGGTTTGAAGCAGGTGGGAACAGTGACCGATACCTGAGCCATAACTCTCTAAAGACAGGAAAGCGAAGCGGGAGCATCTCCTCAAAAGGGGTGTGTGAGGCCTGGAAGAAAGGCTGGATGGTTGCAAATGATACTGGGCCCTTCTTAAGCAAAACCAAAAAGATTAAAAAACTAATGGATTTTTTTCATTATCAAGCTTTTAGATAGCTGTATGAAAGCGTGGGATTTTTGCTGACCTTTGGGAACAAATCATTCTGATGTTGAAGTTAGATGACTATTTTTTTAATTTGGCCTTGGGTTTTCCTGCCCATAAGTCAGAGAAACAACTGTGGGCAAAAATTTACGTCTGCAATGAAATACAGAATCACAGAATCACTAAGGTTGGAAAAGACCTGTAAGATCATCAAGCCCAACCATCAACCCAACCCCACCATGCCCATTAAACCATCTCCTACAATGCCACGTCCACATGTTCCTTGAACACCTCCAGGGATGGTGACTCCACCACCTCCCCGGGCAGCCTCTTCCAGTGCTTCACTGCTCTCTCAGGAAAGACATTTTTCCTAATATCCAGCCTGAACCTCCCCTGGCGCAACTTGAGGCCATTTCCTCTTCTCCTGTTGCTAGTCACTTGGGAGAAGAGACCAACACCCACCTCCCCACAACCCCCTTTCAGGTAGTTGTAGAGAGCGATGAGGTCTCCCCTCAGCCTCCTCTTCTCCAGACTGAACACCCCCAGCTCCCTCAGCCGCTCCTCATCAGACTTGTGCTCCAGACCCCTCACCAGCTTCGTCGCCCTTCTCTGGACACGCTCCAGCACCTCAATGTCCTTCTTGGAGTGAGGGACCCAAAACTGAACACGGTATTTGAGCTGCGGCCTCACCGGTGCCAAGTACAGCGGCACAATCACCTCCCTACTTCTGTGGGCCACACTGTTTCTGATACAGATACGATATGGATCTCAAAACACCTACTTCCACTCATAAAGACACTCAACTTCCCAAGCAATCTTAAATGCACCAAAAAATATCTGCTAATGCCATGCTTTCCTTTTGTAGCTAGTTGCAGTGGAAAAACTGTAGGCATCCGATGTAAGCCTTGTCAAAGATGAGCTAAAAATGTATCCCACTGCCTTTTCCTCTGGCAATTTGGACATTCATGTCGAAGTTATGTAAGGGGCAGAGATAAGAAAATCCACATATGGGAGTTCATACACCCAGTTTACTACAACATATGGCACAGTGTAACGCGAACATGTGTTCACTTTCCTCTTTCTATTTTTTTTGATTTGGAAGCCATATAAGTAATTTCTGAATGTATGTGAACTTTTATATGTAGGTATGGAAAGCACAGCAGCTAATAAAGAACTCGTTATAATGGACAAGTACCGTAAACCTACGTAGGGATAACGGAGGTAGCTAGCTAAGCTAACTGTTCACGTCGGATGCTAGTAGAAAAGAAAACGGTATCTTTTGGTGTGTTCCATCAGCGGGCACAGGCTTCAGGCTGCACCAGTCTCGAGTCTCTTAGTTCCACCTCCTTTGCAGGACTTCAGTGATTGTTTTGTAAGGCTTTTTTGTAAGAACCCAGTAACTCACTGCAAAGCACTTTCCTGAGTAGAAAATTCCTGTTGAATAGATGGAATTTTTAAGTCCTACACGTACGTATGTTATATACGCATCATATTACATGCATCATTATATATATGATACAGATATACATACATATCTTGCACAGGTACAAAAAAAAACGCACATATTTCCTAAAATTAAGGGTGTTTCAATGGTATCTAACAGAAATGGCATCCAAACATATGAGGAGGCTCATCAGCTGCCTAGTTACACGACAGAGCCGGAGGCAACTCCAAAGCATCGACACAACTGCCTGAGGAGACTGCCAAGGAGCCAGCTGCTGCTACTGGAAAATCTTCCAAAGCCTCGCATCTGGGTCCTGTTACTGCTGTCTAAAAAAAACCCCACCCCAACAAACAAAAAACAATATAATAATCAAAATTTCATCTTCATTATGAAGACCTCTTTATACATTATGTAATACATTATATGCATCACGACAAGCTCTATCTTTCCTCACAGATATTCCTGTAGTCTCATCACACGATGTGTTATTCCTGACTTGCCTCTGGTCCCTTCCATGAGCCTCCAACATCCAAGCAGTTAAGACATTAAGGAAGCAACTCAAGCACCTAATCATGGCTGTGTAGTGGCATTTTAGACACCTAGATCCCAGCTGCCACTCCTGAAGGGCACAGTTGTCCAATAGGTCCTGCAGCTGTCTAAAATCACTTGAGACGGTTAAATACAAGCAACAGAATCCCCTCTCAAGTAGCTGTCACGTGCTCTAGTAACAAGAAAGTTGGACTTCATGCAAGACAGTTTTATGGGACTTACAAGTGAAAATAGCTATCTGACTCGCCCCTTCTCTGTTTGCTCTTGAGTCACTGGGTTAGCGTAGTTGCAAAATGTCATTATACAGGATAAATATCCAAACGGGATTCCCTTGTTCTACCCATTAAGCAATAAAATCCCTTCTCTAAACCTAGCAGTGGAAATAAGCAATTAGAATAAATTCCTTCTGAGGAATGCTTCTGCAAATGACCTCAGGTGTAGTTTGTTATCCTTAAAGGTCGACAGATGACCTGATGACAGTTTTTCACCATCAGCCTTCAGAAATGATTGAAATTCCGAATACCCAGAATGTTGTGATGGAACATGCTGAATGGGCTCTGGTCCCTTCTGGTACCCGTGATTTACAGCTGTGCAGGACTCAGCAATGAAGTATTTAATATACCTTCTTGTGGAATCCTTAAAAATCTATCAAATGAAGCAATTATGACCAGGGGGAAAAAAAAAAAACCAAACTGCCAAAACCCACGTGAACAGAAAATACACTTGTGTGGATAGCTTTATTTTTCTCAAGTAAAGTAGAATCTCTCTTCTGTTAAGCATTGCCTTTTCTTTATACTGTTGGAAAGCCAGACAAGATTGAGGAAGAACAAAATCTGTGGTGTACATGAAAAGGAGTTAGCCCTAGTTAGCAATGCAAACACACCCTCACAGAAAGTTTAAGAGGGTTCTTTTCTGCAGAACACAGAGTTAGAGAAATGCTTCTGAGCTACAGGTTGCTCAAAGACAACATTTGCTTATGCAAACCATTATGTGGGCAAGTCTGTTTCATGAGGTTTAAAAGCTGAGTCGTAAGAGTCTGCAGCACACGGAGATGAGGGTTGTAGCTGGAGGACGTACGTCTGACTTAGTTTACGTAGAAAGTCTCTATGGGGAACCTCAGCGACACGAAGCAGAGTGTCAAGCATTTGCAAAAGCCTATACTTGTAATGTTGATTAGGATGATACTCTGATATTAGGTGCTCTAGGAACAATATAAGCCATCCTTCAGAACCTACAGAAAATCTGAAGCACCTGTTTTCTTGGGATTAATATTACAATTTATCACTTTTGCCTTCCATATGGAGATTACAGGGAACCTTCATAAATGCCTGAATCTAAAAATCATTCCATGAGTTGAGCTTTTTAAAAATTTGGAGACTTTACACATACTGAATTAGTTTTAGGTTCTCAAACATTAACTCAGTGAATGATTTATTCTAAAGAAGGATATCCTTTTTTCCCCAGATGTTTATAAGTATTTGAGAAAGGCTTTTAAATGAGCCTTTTAAAATACTGCATTATGTTTCTTGAAGCTTCACTGTGAAGTCTGACGAGAGGAAGAACAGTGATTAATTGTAGTTTGCTGTCTTGCATTCCAAAATAGCAATTTTCCAATTTCAATCTCTTGTATATTTTTGTAAGAGTGTAATTTATATTCTCCCTCCTGTGACTTTCCAAGTTAAGACACAATTTAGATATAATTCCACAATATTAGAATGGGGAAAATGAAGCTCTTTTGACTGAATATTCAGGCAAAGAATGTGTTTTGGGCTATGCCATAAATCATGCTTGTCAGATCCTTCAAAGGAATCACTCTGTACAGTTACCTTGTCTATTATTTAGAAAGCGCAGACATTGAACAAGATAATTCAGCAATGCTGTATCTGATTCACATATGGTTGTCTCCCTTTAATCTAGGGCTTTGAAAGGACCATCTATTTTCAATTTAACTTCAAAATTGTTAAGTTTTATTCTGATTACCTCATAATTGCACTGCATGTGAATATTTAGAGCCTTTTGGGCTTCTGCACAAAGATGATCTGGGGGTTTGATGATAACTAATGAACCATGTCAACTGAGTGGTGCTGAACTATTATATTCAAGACACATAACTCACCATGAAATTACTGACACTTTAGGTTAGACCGTTCTCTTGTTCTAAACGTTTTTCAGGAAATTTCCTAATGGAAATTTTCTATGAAACCGACAGACTAATTCACAACAGACAATCAAGGATAAGGAAGCAATCTTGCAACGTGGACTTGTTCCAGAATTTTAAATTACAAGTACATCTTTAATGATGTATTAATTCACAAACTCTGCCACTGGACCCTTCATATCTAAAAATCACCTATGGTCCACTTTCCCACAGAGATTCATTTCAACAGAAATGTTTGTTTTCAAGCGATTTATAGTAAGAAACATCACATTTTACATGGCGGATGGAAAGCTGAATTCATTATTTCTAAGAATGTATTGTTTAGTGAAATCCAGCTGGAAAACCGAAGAATTTAAATACGCCACTATGATTTAAACTTCTCTGTTTCAAAGGTTTAGAAGATTATTATTTTGATTTCTTAAACCACTACTTATAAACTGAAGTATTAATTTGCAAAACAAAAAATTACCAAGAAAAAGTGGAAAAAACCCACAAGATAAGAAAAAGTAGAAGTTATTCTGCATAGGAGAAAGCAAATAATTGCAAAAACAGATAGAGGAGACTTGAGACAAACCTGAGAGTAGAACTTTACTGAAGGGGAAAGATGAAAACAGTAGTACGTACCAGCTGGGAAGCTTTAATCGGGCAAATACTGTGGAATATCTGTTCATAGTGTGTATATGATCTGCACTAATACTAGTTATGACAATTGTCCAGGAATTACCATTCAATTATGCACTTTCTTTAAGAATTAAAGACTTAAAATTTTGGGTAGCATTCAAAACTCACGCTGTGCCTACACTACTGTCTAAAATTGCAGTCACAGCAAGATCACAGAATCACTAAGGTTGGAAAAGACCTGTAAGATCATCAAGTCCAACCATCAACCCAACCCCACCATGCCCACTAAACCATGTCCTACAATGCCTCGTCCACACGTTCCTTGAACACCTCCAGGGATGGTGACTCCACCACTTCCCTGGGCAGGTTATTCCAGCGTCTCACTACTCTCTCAGGAAAGAAATTTTTCCTAATATCGAGTCTAAACCTCCCCTGGTGCAACTTGAGGCCATTTCCTCTTGTCACAGAATCACAGAATCAGTACGGTTGGAAAAGACCTGTAAGATCATCGAGTCCAACCTGAAAAAAAAAAAAAACAAAAAAAACCAAACCAGCAAAAAACACAAACACAACACCAAAAAAACCCACCAAAAAAAAAAAAAACCACAAAACCCACGCCACACAACAACAATAACAAGCCACAACCCACCCAACACCACACAGCACCATGTCCATCAAGCTACATCCCACAATGCCACATCCACACGCTCCTTGAATACCTCCAGGGAGGGTGACTCTACCACCTCCCTGGGCAGCCTATTCCAATGTTTCACCACTCTCTCAGTAAAGAACTTTTTCCTAATGTCTAGCCTGAACCTCCCCTGTCGCAACTTGAGGCCATTTCCTCTAGTCCTGTCACTAGTCACTTGGGAGAAGAGACCAACACCCACCTCTCTGCAACCCCCTTTCAGGCAGTTGTAGAGAGCGATGAGGTCTCCCCTCAGCCTCCTCTTCTCCAGACTGAACAACCCCAGCTCCCTCAGCCGCTCCTCATCAGACTTGTGTTCCAGACCCCTCACCAGCTCCGTCGCCCTTCTCTGGACACGCTCCAGCACATCAATGTCCTTCCTGTAGTGAGGGGCCCAAAACTGAACACGGTGTTCAAGGTGCAACCTCGCCAGCGCCGAGTACAGGGGCACGATCACTTCCCTGGTCCTGGCCACACTATTTCAGTGGACACACTTGAGTGAATCTGTCTTGTGACATCAATATACATGTAGCAAAGTATGCTTCAGACCGGACTATACAGTTTACACGGCTCCACACGCACATACAGGTTTGACTCAAGAGCCTGTACACCTACAGGGCTTAACAATAACCTCACCAACGTGTTTAATGCTAGCTGGATAGGTTTATACAAATTGCAGTCACACCTTTGATTCAGACTCATAAATCCCTTTATTATCACCTCAGTCTCAGGTTATTTAAATGCTAAAACAAAATACAATGGGATGCAAGAACCTGAGCCACCTAAAACTTGGAGAATTCTATTCTACAAGCCAATTTTGCTAGTCAAATATAAGTCTAAAGATAAATTAAGAAACATAAGTAGGATTTTTACAAATATTTAAATACTTATTATTAAAACCAATAGGACCTAGGTTCTTTTGAAAATCTTACTAGGTATCTATAAGCATGTTTAAGTCCATAAGTGTATCTATTTCTCTCTCTCTCCCACTCTCTTCAAAAATAAAGGAAGCCCTGAAGTGATTTCTGTGCCCATTTGGAATGATTCACCTGTGTATGTAATGCTTATTACTTCCTAAGCCCTAAGAGGACTGTTCCAAGAGCTTATAAAAATATTCCTAAAGAGCAAAGATTTTCCTTTGGAAAGACCAAACTGCACCAGAGAGTAAACATTTCAAATTTAATTCCCAGCTCAGTATTTTAACTCCTGTTCTATATAGTCTATTGCCTCAATATACATCTTCAGGACTACATATAAGCATTTCTAAACCGCTGCTAAACACTACATATTTTTTTGTACTTTTTTTAACACTTCTTGGTGTTGCCTCTTTCTCCTGTGTAAAAGCCAAGCGTTTTTGTCGGGAAAAAAACACAAATAAATCCTCTAGTCACTGAATCCTCCTCTTCTTGAACACGTTCCCTTATGACGCAGGCTGTATCATCCGCTCACTTGTTAAAATACTGGCACTCTGTTATTCACCATAAGCTACTGAAATGCCGCTAACTAGTCCGTTAGCTCCTGTTCTGCAAGTAAACTGCCAGTTCTTTGCACCTCCCCGCGTTTCTGATACGCATCTAAGGGGGTCTGTGAGCCTGTAGGAAAGACATTGGTTGGTTTAGAAAAAGACAGACAGAAACGAGGCAAAGACATCGTCTGGAGAGTTTGCTTCGACATTTTTAATTTTTGATGAAGCGGGCATGTGTATTTGTATAATGAATACATGAAACTGAGCAACCATTAGCCAGACAGTGATATCCCTCCAGCAAAAGCAATCGCTTGCTGTTTGCCTAGGTGTTACAGCGCAAAGCACTGACATCTGAATGTCCTCACCACTATTCCGGGCAACAGTGGTGAGAATTACGTTTTTCCTTACAGCTTACAAAAAAAAAAAGAAGTATATGCACAGGAAAAGCTAATTACAGTGACTAATCAAAGAGAATACTGAAATGTGTATTTGTTGGTTGATGGGAACTTAAAATTAAGCAAAAACCATGGATGATTTCCTGCTAGAAAGCTGCAGAGTATACATCAGACTAGCAATTCTGTGCATCTTTTCTGTACTGTTCTAAAATCAATAAATAATGCATTTTCCATTGGATATTACTTTGCAACATAATTTTCTACACTGGAAGTTTCTTGATTGTATATGTCCTCATATAGCAGTACCCCGTTCAATCCCGTTTGGCACTTTCAGGTGAAACCGTAATCCAAAAGAACTGCCAACAGAGGTAAATAGAGGACAACCTTTAAAATAAAGCAGAAAAGCAAAATGACAGCTAGGTAAGCCATATGCATCTAGCAAGTAACTCTTTCGACCAAACCTCAAAGACAGTACAGGAATTCTTCCTAAAGAGCAGTCCCTACCTCTGTACGCAAACAGATCACCTGAGTGCCTTTAACAGATAGCTAGGGGAATATGGTTTTTTACTTGCACGTACTGCTTTTCATCTACACGAGAGATACGTTCATCGGCAGGGGCGTGTGAGTTGACAAACAGATAGGGCCTCCTCATATTTTTGTGTCATCAGTCTGATCGTCCACAGCATTGCATGCAGTTCTATCTCCTGGAACCATAAACTTAAGGATCCGTCACGAGACGCAAAACTTCCATCATAGATACTGAAGGAAAAAGCAATTTTTTCCCGCACTTGCTACAGCTTCATATCATTAATGAAAGAATGTGAGGGAACAATCTTGCTATTGTGTATCAAAAGAGCTTACTGTCTGTCCTTGATGTCTTTGGGTATTAATAAATTCTGAAGTAATAGGTAACTAGACAAACTCTGTAGAGAACTTCAGCGCCTTCTGACCTCAAGGACTTTCTTGATAGCGATAATTAGCTTTAAAATATTCCTCAGAGATCTTGAGATTCAACACTTAACTATGATGGCTTCTGTACCGCACATGGCAGTTGTTCAGGGCAACTGGGAGACTAGTCCCTGAACAGCTACAACCTACTTTTTGTTTCAATTTGATCAACAGAGTGGTTGCCAGCAAAATCTAACTTATGTATTAGCATAAATATATGGAGATCTGAAAGGGCTGCTGTATACAGCACATGTAAATTATTTACATCTAGTCAACCCAAGTGACTGCAGACATTGTAAGAAGCACAGCTGCTGCTGGTGCTAGAACCTTGAAGCTGTTTCTTAATGTGAATATTCATTATTACACTCCTGGAAGACTGTAGGGGAAAACATAGTCAATAAAAGTATATTCTGTGTTTTGTAATCAGTAAACAACAGAAGCAAAAGAGTATGTGGAGGATATAGAGCAGCTGCTCTTTCCAAACGAATGCCTAATTGTGAAATCTTTAGACCTCAGCACTATGATTTCCTTAACAATTCTTTTTCTTGTTAGGGTAGATTGGATGCCCTTGTGCTTTATTTAGATTTTCTTTTTTTTCCACTCACATGGTACCACAGGGTCTAAAGCAAACAATCATGGAACAAGGGATTCAGATAACATAACTTAATGATAGTGACCTACATTTATACAGTGCTTCTTATCCCAGAGCTTCCCTAGACACAGTAGTTATATAGCATGTGTGGGAATTTCCCACTGATACAGCAAAATATACTTAAGGGGATAGGTAATTCATTTGCCACTGACACTTTTTGGATTGATGGAGAAACCCGTAATATATGCACCCCCATCTGCCTCTTGGCCTTCAGACAGAAGAAGGGTTGTCCAAGAGCGTTGTATTCAGCAAAGTGTACTTCAAGCACTCGCCAGTGATCTCCTAAATGTTATAAAAGTTGACATCCAAGAACTTAGGACTTGTAGTCAAGAACCGGTTCTGACATAAAAGACGTCTGGAAACAAGATTTGCTTGCACAGATGCAATTCAGTAACTGTGGCTCTGCACAGGTAGATTCTTAAAGCAGCGTGTAGTCATGATAGGGATGCGAGCTGGCAAGAGACATTTGCTCTCATGCGGCAGCTGGCAGAATCTGCTCTATAATGAAAACTCTCCTCTTCAGAACTATACTATGCCTTTGAACATCCCCAAATAGTCTGCATCCATAAAGACAGCGGCCACAGGTCTAGACTTTTTAATAACTTCATTCTTATTCATTTCATATTTTTCTTCAGACAAGGATTTGGTCTATTTGAATTATACTGGCTCTCTCCTAAGCAACAAATACAAGCAGTTTTATCAGCGTGACAAAATAAAAGAGAGAAATTTTACTGCTCCCAATACCTTCTAAGGCCTCCACAGGAATAAAAAAAGTACTATTATTTATAAAAACACCTTTTATTTTCAGAAAATTCATTACAGCATTTAAACAATTTTTATAGACCTGAATGAGAGTGCCTACACACCCCACAGACAAATTAGAAACATAATCTTTCATCAGAAAATATTAGGGTGCATATCCTCTTATTACTCCAAAAAGAGAAATTTGCCTGCACAACTTCAGGTATTGCAGTGATAAGGAATTTTTATTTGTATTTGCAGAATGGAATGAGATTCCTTGACATTCTAAAATACGGAATGCAGGAAGTGTCACGTATATGGTACTAACTGCTGTGTGTATCTTCCCAGCTGAAAAGGCAAACTCTGTAGTACAAGTAAATGTTGATGTTCACCATGAGAAAACTGGAGTGAAGTGTCTGAATGTCTCAAAATAATCTGATCTCAAAGTACAACCACCTTCAGGCTGGTTTTTACTGAATTATATCACCAGGTTTCATTTATAAGGAATCAAGAGCTTTTGCGGTCAGAGATGACATTCTGAAAGAAAATCATAGTTCTCATATCATTAACATTACTAGGAACTTCTTTCATCATGCACTGTCAAGGGCTATTTACTGGTCACAGAATCACAGAATGACTAAGGTTGGAAAAGACCTGTAAGATCATCAGGTCCAACCATCAACCCAACCCCCCCATGCCCACTAAACCATGTCCCGCAGTGCCACGTCCACACGTTCCTTGAACACCTCCGGTGATGGTGACTCCACCACCTTCCTGGGCAGCCTCTTCCAATGCTTCACCACTCTCTCAGGAAATAAAATTTTCCTAATATCATCGCTTAGCACCGCTGATTGACCTGTACATAGCTTTACGCTCACACCTTCGGACTCTTGCCATTTTGCCCTCCTAAGTACTATCTATCTACAAAGGTTAAGAAAAAAAATAGTAGATCCAAAGCTGTGATTTCTCGCTACCCATTGATAATAGATTCATATTCTATCAACCTATACCATACTTTCTACTCAAAGTGTTTGCAAAGAGTAACAGAAGGACACATATAAAGCAAAACAGAAAGGGGTGGGTGGGGGGGAAGCTACAAACAAGTCAACTAATTGTTCCGGACCAAGCTTTACTTTTTCCTGTACTTACTAAATGCTTCAGGTAAACTTCCATACTGCATGAATTCTAATGCCGTTAACAGTCAGTTTCTCCTTCCCATTCGATGGACATGTTGAGTGTCACCTTCCGGATCTTCAAAAGCCAATCGCACAAACCCACTGTTCTCCCCGTCCTACCGGAGTTACTTTTCATCTAGCAATATTCATTCTGCACTGGACATTTTTTCCAAATGCAGTTTCTGACCCGTGCTAGGAATAAAGCCGCATTCGTAGTCATCCAGGAACACATTAACAGCACGACATGTTTCATGTGCAGCAGGCTTTACATGCTACTGAGGTACAATGCCAGATGTTCCGATGGATATTTAATGACGATGACATTTCATTTATATTTATTTAGCCATTGAAGGGAATTAGTAGCAGAGATAATTTTCAAACTATTAGAGCACAGCAAATGCTGGTTTTCTTCATTTTTTGTTACTAAATGATAACAGCACGGAACATTTGATATAGCTTTACATCTGCTGTATCTTAAAATGTAACAGAGGAATTAAAATTTAATAAATAATGGAGTTGTCTTGCCTTGACAAAGAAATATGTGGTAGCTCTCTTTTTTCTTTGCTTTAATTTTAAAGAGAATAAATGCTCCAAGGCATAGGTATCATAAGGAAACTGCTGGATGAAAAGCAGAAAGGCTACTCAGCCTGAATCTTCTATAATGAGTTTTCTAGAAGCAATTGAAGCCTTTCACAGTTTCTATCCTTACAGTTACTATGCCATTTGGGGGGTGAGAGGCGGGAATTAAAACATTTCACACATGTTTTCCTGGGGGAATACATCCAGAAAACTAGAAATACTTCTTTATAACGTGAAACTTCACACACATATGCTTCTCTTTGTTTGCTTTAAACCCTGGTGATAATGTTTTTAGTATTTACTTCAAGAGCTTGGAAAGTCCCTATTTAAATAAGCAAAAAATACAGTTATTTTCTATCAATAACCAAGTAAAGCCATAGCTACATTTATTTCCTGAATCTTTTCAAAAGAATATTAATGCATCTCTACAGACAATAAATATTTGTCAATCACAATGAAGGATAATCTATTGAAAGATATGGTTTTAACTATTTTAATTCCCTTTACTAACATAAAGCAAATATTTAATTGTAAGAAATGGCTAATCTGTTCCCTCTTTTTTGTCTTAGCCTTGTCTTCTTTGTTTCAGACTTTTCATTTACTGAATAATAGTTTTTAGCGTTACCTGTTCCTTATCAGCAACAATCCTTCTATTATCGGCCTTTTCTTTAATCTTCTATGCTTGCTGTTCCCTTTCTCTTCCTTTATTTCCACCTTGCCCATCCCTGCTTTTCCTTCTCCGTAGAGCTCGCCATCTAATCTGTTCTACAGAAACTTTCTCTGTAGGATTTATAAGTCCTCATTTTCAGCCAGATGTTCTAAGCATGTGCTGAGGTGCCTTGTGATTCAAGGCTCTACAGATACTAAAGAATTAAAATTCTCCTAACGCTCCTTTGGCGTAGGTTATTATGGAGAAACAGAAGCTGAGAGGTTCTGACCTCCAAAATAAACGAAAGGATCCCTACAAAGGCAGCGCTGGAGTTGAACAAAGCCGCTGTTGTTATGCTTTCACAGTTAAATAGGTAATAAATACAGAAAAGAAAGGAAGAGCACTCTGCTACCACATGACTAATCAGAGATAATCTGGGTCAAAAGCATATGAAATACAGATTAAAAATGCACTTGAGTGTCAGTGCAGAAAAACAAGGTATCGGAAATGTCAAAAGGTAGCACTAGATGTGGTTGTGATCAGGATCTAGTCAGCATTAAATATAACTTTGTCAGATTCCTCAAAGTTCACCACCACTACAGACAGGGCCAGTCTACGTAGCGGAAACCAGAAAGGAGGTAGAGGTAAAGCAGTCATGCCATGCACCAAGTGTCTTCAGACTCAGAATAAGCTAAATAGTAATAAATAAGGCATCAGTGATTTTTTTTTTTTTTGAGGCTAGGCACAAAGAAGAAAATGTAAACAGCACTACATGGTTAGAAGAAAGTGGATTAAACACATGGAAGCATCCTTGAGGTATGTGGAACCACAAGTTTCTGTATGGACTGGGCATGCTGGTGGCTCAGATCCACGTCAAGTTCCAAATTCTCTCTAGATGGAAGAAAGCTAAACCGTAGAGGCTTAGTCCTGTTTCTTATTGGTGAAAATGAGGGCTCCTCAGAAGTAATTTTCACCAGCTAGGAGAACCTTGACAAAAAAATTCAACTTTAACTGCTTACAATCAGATATGCAATGCATTCAAAAAAATGCAAGATTTAGGCTTAATGGAGAGAAAGACATTTATTTCAAACCTAGGTGGAGCCTCAGGTATAATCAAATCTGAATTTAAAAAAAGAAAAAGGTTTAGAAAAATATTTCAGAATAAAATGTAATTGTGACCCCACTTTTTAATAAAAAAATTTCTGTTTTCGTAGCTTTTTACAGCTGCCAGTTTAGCAGGGTCATTCAAGATGCAAGTTGTTCCATTAAAATAATAAACAAAGAAAGGAAGATAATGATGTAAGATTGTTTAAGATACAGGTTGGCTGAACCTCTCTGCAATTAATGAATGAATTAATTAAACTTGACAAAACCCAAAAAGCAATAGACAGCTCTTCCAAGAAGCAGTCCCAATTCGGCAGATGAGTATAACCCAAAGAGCAGTTAAGGTTACCTGAAAACTACCTGGTCAAAAGGAAAAGTTTACACCACCGAGGCTGGGACTTGCACATTTCTGCTTTGGTTGGACTTGATGATCTTGCAGGTCTTTTCCAACCTTAATGTTTCTGTGAATCTGTGAGTAAGCCAAGCACAACTTCAAAACCAACTGAAAGAGGGAGCTAAAGTTCATTGGAACAGAAACTCATCAAACCTGCAGAAGCCACTACTTATTTTTATGCAGGATTTGCTCACCCACAAATTAACTGTGCCATCTAAGGTACTCGTCACGGAACTATGATCGTGCAACGTGAGCTGTTGCTGTTAGGTGTTGCACATCTAAGATGAGCATGTTCGTGCATCAGATACCTTCAGAGCTCTAAATTTTCTGCATGTTGGCTGGCTCTGGCCTTGACAGTTTGGGTTAACTCTTTCTTTAACTCCAATTTGGGGGGGATAAAAAAAAATCTCAGGTGATAATTCCTCAGCCCAATCAGCAGCTAATTAACAACCTGGATGGAAGCACAGAAAAACTGTACTACACAGTGAAACAGAATGGCCCAACAGTTTCCAAATATAATCCTATTTGCAGGGTTGGCTTGGTTGTTTTCCACAGGAAAGTTGTTTCAGAACAAACTTCATTGTTTTTGCACTGAGAAATACCTCATAGCCATGTTCACCTTTAATTACAGTAATTTCTTATTCAGATTGATGCTTTCTCTAAATGGCAAATTCTTACTTTGAGTGACGAGTGATTTTGAGTAATTTGGGTGATCGCAATAGTCTTCTCACATTCCTTATACAGGGCTGTTTTCCTGTTTGCCTTATCTATCTACTAAGGAAAACAGAGAGTAGATTAAGGATTGCAGTTTTGCACTTTTTTTGTTTCCATAAAAAAAACATTCCTTATGAATATTGTGGATCTTGGGAGTTATACTTGAGATTTTTACACAAATGCTTTTAAGAAAGCCACAAATAAAGGAAGAACATGTTCATTTTCTCCAGAGTGCACGAACATCGGCCGACCTCTTTAACATCTTAAGTCAGAGAGTTGGGGACGTATCTAATAAGGACTCCTTAGAGAGAAACTTATATCTATCACTTCTCAGATGAGTAGTGGCAAGAAGAAGGAAAGAGACTACACGGCCGTTTAAATGCGACCGTGGCACGTTCTTGGGAGTACTTGCGCCACATCCCTGCCTGAAATAGGTGGCTATCTGCTCTGTGCTGTCAAAACTGAAGTGCTTTTGGACACATCCAGAAACAGGATTTTAAGTATGCTGCAGAGTGCTTCAACTCATGTATCACATTCATAGTTTCAGCCTGCCTTTTCACTTCAGCCTGCCACGTACACACCCCGAGGCTACGCTACGGATGCGGCTTCGTCCTGTCTCCCAACTGCTCGTCCTTGCAGCTGCGCACTTTTTTCTGTCGCAGTCCCCTGAGACAGTGATTCTTTTCAATGTCTAAATTATACTGTTTCTCCTCTGTCTCCTCACGTTGTCGCTTCAGTTTCTAGCTCTGCACTAAGATTCCCACCACCACCCATCCTCCTGCGAGCTTCTAGGCTGTTAAGTGAATCTATATTAGCACTAGCAAGGTAAGTGAGTAACAGTCGTTCCAATATCTGATAAATGTTACCAAATAACACGTGCAGAAGGCTGAGCAGTCAATCAGTGTGCAGCACTTCCGCTCTAATTAAGCAAATTCCAATCAGAGTCAAAATGGCAAGAGTGGCGTCAAACAAAGACCAGCAACAAGAAGGTTGAGCAGGTATTGATGAAAGGTATCATCTGACTGAGGGAAAAAATGGTCACGGTTGTCAACGTTATCGTGAGTCCCTGCTGCGCAGAACGGGACACCCAGGAGAGCATGCTCACCTGCGGGCACCCACCGCTTCTCTGCCCAGCTGGTCACTAGAGAACTTTCCTTTCTCTCTCTCTCTGCCTGTTTTTTCCTAAGGTAACATGGACGTAGATGTATGTCATCAGCTGCACGTCCCTGGAATAAAGAAAGCTTTGTGCACGTCAGGCTGCCTCAACCTTCAGTGTGCAACAAGGACCATTTGTGAAACTGTGAAAACCTGAAACCTCTTCTGCTCTAGTTTATTATACCAACCCCTAAAATACATTCATTATTTCTGCTTCTTCATCTGCTACTTAGGAGCTGTTGTCTATTTCGTGTTTTCTGCAGGGTGGATGTAGGAGGTCTGAAAAAATACTCGGTTGAGATTCGGACTAAAGGAGCACATTCAGATGGGTAAATTCATGTGTTTCCTCGAGTTCCAAACCCAAGCAGAAATGGCACATAGCTGTAATGAAATCAGAAGACAGAGTGGCGACAAGTGCTGCCCTATGGAATGCTATGAGACGCTACAAGAACAAATCACCTTATTTCAGTATTTGTGTGATCAGGGTCTCTTTGGAAACCAGTTTATTGCCCCTTGTAGAATTTGCCTTCTGAGGCATCTTTTAAAATAGGGATGTTGGCTCCTTTCTGTGGCAATGACCTTCTGGGGTGAGTATCTTGGTTGATGTCTCTCCTGAAAAACAACCAACCAGTCAGGAAAACTCTCCCACAAAAGCAGGTGCTTCCTCTTTTTTTCCCTCGGTTGTTCTCAAACTTATTACCTCAAATTTTAACACTTAGGTCCAAAAGATATTGGTAATACAGACAACAGAGTGTGGGGGTTTTGCTCAGTTGGTCGTCTGGTTGTTGCTTTTTTTAAACTAAGCGGAAGAAGGGATAGATAAAAGAAAGGAAAATCAGTTATCCTTTCTCTCCTGTGAATGCAGCCATGGGAAACTGGGCTCCACAGGTCATGAGACTTGAATTACAAAGGCTAAAGGCTGGTTTCAGTAACCTCACATCAGAGCACACGTCTGCACTTTTCAATTCATATTCTTCCCTCAGTTTACAGAAAGCTGCCTGAGAGCAGCAGCATCCTTTGATCTCCCTGAAAGTCACTTGTCTCTAGGTAGGGACACCATATGTATATAGTCACCTCTTTGTTCCTCTCCCAGCATCCTGCTGTTTCGGTCTTTCAGTTGTTTCCAGTCCATCTTTTAGAGATAAATACGTTCTTCCTAACCAGCTCAGCAAGCTGTCCTGCCTGGGAAGCATGGAACGTCCCTCTAAAACGGCTTTTTAACAAGTTTCGCGAGGATGCGAAATTACCTAAAATGATGCTGTGGCTGGTCAGATGTAGCTGTCCACAACAGGCACCTGGAACTAATACGCAACCGCCTCGAGCCAGGGAAGGCAAATCTGAGAGTAAAGCATCTCTTGGAGAGCAATTGCCCGCGCACGTTCCCGCTGTGAGAGATCCACATTTCTGAAAAGCAGAATCTTGGCAGGCGACCCCTCGATGTGCAGAAATTTGCAAATCATTTCAGTCGGAGCAATTTTCCCATCCTTATCAGAGAGCACTAAGGCTGCAATTGTACCCTGATAATCACAGCTACTGAATTCTAAGCAAAATGAAATTTCCGCAGAGTCCATACCGCTAAATGCTAAAATGCTTAACAGAAACAGCATTTAATTAAAATAGCCAGAACTTTTGTAGCTAAAGTAAAGCATGAACCTTTGCTATGTTAGAAACCCAAACCCAGGATTACTGGAAGTTATAAATAAGGATTAAACAACATAAAGATCTGGCATTATTCTGATAAAGACAGCAAAACACAGCAGTCCTCCTCCCCCCAGCCCCCTCACCAAAATGTGAAATTAGAATAACTGAGACGGCACACCCTTCCCTTACACGCCTCTCTTTAGATAGCTCACTGCTTAAGAAACAAAAGCTTGCCCAGGAATAAATGTAAAAAGAGCTTTTAAATGTCACTACTTCCTATAGATAGGCTCAGCCACTCAGCTTTTAAGCTCTCACCAGAATCAGCTGGTACCTGGCCAACAGTGAAAAGTGGATGAGATGGATCATAGGTTTATCCTAATGTGCTAAAGCCTCTTGTCTCGTTATAACACCGAGAAAAAACCCAGAGCAGTAGAGCAGGTTGTGAGAGAGTCTGAAATGGCTTAGCTAGCTAAAAGTATTGCTTAAAAAAGTAACTTTTCCCAGCCTCAGATAGCCCAAGTTACTCTCAGCATCCTTCTAGGATTTAGAAACAATTAGGAAAAGAGCAGGATATTAATTACACAAACTGTGTATTGCTGTTCGCTGCACATGATAGGGCGCTTTCTCACTGCTCACAAAGACCAGACCAAATCCTAGCTATTGATATGAATTTGACCAACCGAGTCACCTGAAAATTCCGGCTATCCGAACAAACTTCGCTGTATGTGACAGATAAAATCTCATCCCTGCACTTGCATGGGTGTCTGATGTGGGGATTTATCTATTTTCAAATTAATACTAAAATAGCAATAGAAAGCACCACCCTCTTGAAATGCTCACCCTCTCCAAAACAGCAATTAAAATAGTTTTGGATTAACATTGTAGCATTAAGCTTCTCAGACGAGCAACACAGACACAGATTTCAAGTGTGAAGGAATACGAGGGAATGGAAACTGCTTATTCAAAATCTGAACGGAGCTGCAGCTTTTTGCATGAGATGATAAGGTTCACAGAGGGTCCACAGGCTTCTGTGTATCTCCAAAAGGGGAAGAAGATCGACCCAATATTTTAAAAGGGTTGAATATTTCTTTTTCCATCTTGGATTTCTGGGGTCTTGAAACCTTTTCTAAGATATGCTTCTCCTACCCACTCCCTATTCATTTCTAATGGTCTTCCCACAAAGTGTTACCTACTGCCTCCTATTCTTCTTTTTTTCTTTTAATTTAACTGTTTTCCAAATTTTTAGCCAACAGTAACATTATGGAAGATAAGCGACTAATGATCAATTTTTAAAAGATTACAGGGCTTAAATCTTTGAGACAGGACACAATAGTATGTAGTATGTAATTTTACCTGTGAGACATCCATTTTCTATCATTAAACTACACCATATAAAAGAAAAAAGTACACTGTAAGAACAGTTATTTCGTCAAACAAAATACTCAAGGATTTTTAAGGAGAGACAAGAGTGCAAAATCACATGCTGTAAGACTCTAACCATGCAGGAAAAACAAAACCAAAGCCTTTCAGAATGTTGCTTTAGCTATGGAGTGCTAGTTGTAGCATGTCTGAACGCATACGGGCACTAACTTCCTAATGATTAGCACAGTTTCACTGACAGACTCGGCTGCAGAATCACAAAGCAAACATAAATTGCAGCAAATTAGCAGAAGATTTTCTTCTTTAAAGAAAAAACTTTAATGGATGTTTTGCCTGAGGAGCTTATTTCGATGGCTTCTCAGTAGACGAGACTGCGCTGCCAGGAACCACAGAAGCGTACAGTAAATTTAATAATGGCCCTATGCCATACCATGGTTTATACAGCTACGCGGCAGGGGCACGGGCTCTGCACATTCAACCCTGGAAACAACGCACATCAGAGCAACGGAGGCCTTGGTTTCATTAGGTGGGGATAGCACTCATGGCTGTCTACAAAGATAGCTGCCTCTTAGAAATCCATCTTGCTCCCAATGAATTTAAGGCAGCTTAAGCAATAAATTCAATCACAGCAGAATTTGGCCCATAAACAAAAGGACTGAAATATGCCAAAAGGAAAAGCGGATTGGGAAATATTTAAAAAAAGATAAAAATGAAAAAAATGTAATATCAGGAGGATTCTTTACTACGTCTGATTGATGCCCATATTCATCTCTCCCAATTTAAACAGATATAATGAAACAACAGCTACACGTTGCAAAGACAGGGAAAAAAGCCCTGCCAGGAATACTAATACCAAAGCACCCCATTCAAGTTACAATTGGCAATAATTGCCAGTCTCCGTTCTGTAACATTTTAATTTACTCACGGCAAACTGACATTCAGATAGCTAAAAAATTATTTCCTACTTTTAAAAACATCAAACAAATTGCTTCCAGTCGGATCTTCACAATTGACTCTCCACCGCATAAACACAGGGCAAATACCAGCACTGAAAGGAAACAGCTTTCAGAGGTGATACTTAATCAAGATAGCCACAACACCACTGCATGCTTCTTCCACTGTCTGCAGAATTGACCCACAGAATCACTACGGTTGGGAAAGACCTGTAAGATCATCAAGTCCAACCATCAACCCAACTCCACCATGTCCACTAAACCATGTCCCACAGTGCCTCGTCCACATGTTCCTTGAACACCTCCAGTGACGGTGACTCCACCACCTCCCTGGGCAGCTTATTCCAGTGTCTCACCACTCTCTCAGTAAAGACATTTTTCCTAATATCCAGTCTAAACTGAACTGAGAACACATATGTTCTCATGAATAAATTCATTAATATCCATCTCAAACATTAATATCAACGGGCAGCATGCTACAGAAACATACCCACCTGTGATGCTACACAACCTTTCAGGAAAAAGTGCACATAAAAATAGGCGTCAAAGATGAACAATTATCTTGTTATGATCACCTTTTTCTAACGTATCTATCATCCACGAACTCAGATCCCAAATGTCATAGTATACTTGATGTTTTTCACAAAGAGGCATGAAATACTGCTGCTAGTTTGGAGTGGGCAAAGTTGTTCATTGTTATGTTAATGCTGACAGACCCTCTACACATTTGACAGGTTTTCCTTGAAAAGTTACACTCTTCAATCTGCTGGATAACACAATAGGCTGGAGAGCAGAAATCACTTTCTGTATATAATACTGCAATAGCTTAGGTGAATAGTTTATTTATTTGTGGTCCACTTACACCCGAGAGGAATGAATCCCAAAGTGATGGTACCTATGCTGGCAGAAAAGCCATTGTGGGCAGGGAACCGGGGACGCTTCGCCACTCGAGTGTGTCCGAGAATCCCAGTGACTGTCCGGGTCGATGTAGCCAGAAGACAACTTTTGATCTCCTTTTTGGGCCCACACTCTTGTTCATTTGTTTGGCGGTCCTGGGGGCTGGGGGCAGAGGGGAGACGTCCTCTTCCAACAGCTCTATTGCGTTCTGTCTTCTTAAGGTAAGTACTCTGGCTCTCTGTAGATACACTGGATTTCGACTTAAGGCCCTTTTATGCCGCTCCAAGAGGAAAAAAATAAAGGTCTCAAAGTGCTTGAAAACAGCCTCAAGTCCAGCCATAAATAACTACGGAGAATTACTACCTACATGTTTACTAAGCTGAAGGAAGAGATAAATCACATTATATCTTAATGGAATAAAAATACTAATAAATAGGAGTTGTACAGCACAGATGGCAATAGAAACAAATATCATTGCAAATGTTTTCCTTTTAAAAGCTGATTTAAACTGAACTAAATGATGACACAATCATATTTTAAAGACAAGTGTAGGTTAAATGATTTATATATTAAATAGCGGAGCCTCGGCAAAAAAGATGCAGCCTGGACAGGAATGTGTGTTCTTCATGATTATTAAACATTTCTATTGCTATCTATGGCGGAGTGGTATATGATGGCTAATGAATTTATGTTACTTTCTGCAAATGTTAAAAATGTTTATTTTTTTATAACTTCAGTAATTTTATTAGTACAGGGAGATTTATGTAGGATTTTATACTCAAAAGCATGAGCAATATCCAACGCCTGCTGAAAATACATTGGAGTGGATTACCAGGGCTGCCCTTTGTGCATTGGCAGCGTACAACCAAGATCATAATTGCGGGATTGCTACCACCTGCCAACTTGAAGAACTAAGCCACATGCTTCCACATAATAATGAAGAATTCTAAGATTAAAAAGCAAATGAAGGTTAAATCCTAAAGGTCTTCAGGGACCTCTGAGCTGCGTATTTCTTCTGTGCTCCTTTATCATTTTTACTTGCCCAAAGATGATGGCTCTTCCCAGTTAAACCAGTCCATCTAATGGAATGCCTGCATTTTCACACAACTGCTTAGAAAACAGAACGTCTGCAATGTGCAAACTCATGTTAAAACTCATCTTTGGATTTACAGCTTTTTCATCTTGAAGCAGGAAAAAAACCCTAGACAAATTGTTCACACTATTAAAAAAACACAGAATCTCAGCTGAGGGTTTTAGAAGATATCTTAAAGTGAAAAGGGGGTTACTGGTGTATATAAATATAAGAAGACAGAGGAAAATTTTCCAAAATGCTGTTATTGGTCCATGATTAAATTTCCCATCCCCACTTTTTAAAAAAAAAAAGAATTATATTTTCATAGAGTATATATTTTCACAGATTAAAAAAGGATTTCTTCAGAATCACTTAACAGTGATATGAAGGAATAATTTAAATTATCTTTGAGAGTATATTAATCTAGAAATTTTTGTCTTCATATAAGACTACTTCTATAATTCTGTACCCGTCCACATTTTTACTCACATAAACATACATATTGAATTGAATTTCAGAATATTTACATGGGGGAATTAGTATTTGCTGGTGTACAGATGCTTCTCAATAGTCCATATTTCAGTTTAATTAAACTTAGACGTGAACAAGGTTGTGTACAGATATCTTATGGAGTTTCTTCCCCATACTTTCTATTATTCTTAAAAATTGGTAGGCCTTACACGCTTAGTACTTAAAATCACTTAGAACTCTGCTTCAGACTACCCAGTATTGCCCAGAATTTATGACCTAAGGCTGTACAACTGCCAACACCTATATGCAAGGTTATCATTCCCTCAGCCTTCCGTGTTATCGCTTACTGCTTCTTTCTTATGCTTTCCAGTTTTAAAAACTATTTAACACACAACGCCACCAATATTTACACATCAGTGCACAAACTGAGCAAGATTACTATCTGTTCCCAGCATCCCCTCACCACAGTAATTATTTCTGGCAGATCAAGCTAAAGATGTAGTTCCACAAGATCTTGGCTTTAGGATGCAGAACTGACCTAAGAAGTTTGAGTCTGAGATTTGCTCCCAACTAGTCTCCCCACAGCCACCGCAGTTGTGCTGGTGATGCTGAATTACATGACGTGACTTAAAAATATCTTAGTGCCATCCCCACTTCCACTGACATCCCCATTTCAGAAGGTACATGGGATCAGCAGTTTAAAGAAATTAAAAAAAAAAAAGGAACAGAATTCCTATTTTTGGAAAGTTTCTATGTAGGGTTACATTAGCAGGGTGCGATGGGAATTTTATGTTGCCACTTAGGATGCCGTTCCTGCCTAAACATAGAAGAGACCCTTCAGTTACGACTTTCAAAACTGATGTTTTCCAAAGCACGTAATTCAACAGTATTTTTTACAACATCGTAACTATTTCACAACCTCAATCCTGACTTCATTCTTCCTAGAGAACGGGGCTGAGAAACAGGTTGGAGCAAACCCTTAGATGACTGACGGCTCTTGTGGTCAACTGGATCAAAAAAACCTCCCAATGCAGAACTAGTCAAATTATGAGAAATACCTTTTCTAGACATCTGAAACGACAATACACCGCATTTCTGTTACAGGCTTATGAACCAGTATCCATAAGCTTTTCCCTGTTGTCTGGCATACAGTGTCATCCACAGGAAAAGGTTAATCTTCAGTGAAAATACCATCTCTTGGCCCTGTGCATTTGTTGGGGTTACCGAAGCTTTCTTTGAAATTGGCTGCCATCCCAGTAAAGCTGCATTAAGTAATTCAAATAAAATATCACTAGTAATACACATTGGTAGCAAGTAGAGGCCAGAAGGATAAAAGCTTTGGGGTAGATTTTCAGGGGAAAATAGGATTATGTTTGCTCAGTAAAAATCTTCCCAAAATGATGATCTTCAAAAATTTTCAGGCCTCAGTTGTACAGAAATTAAACCTACTCCGTTCTGAGAGTATCTGAACTTGATCTGACATGCCACTACTGGTCCAGCAAATTTGGAAACGTTTTTCATTTATTCCTGGTAGTGCTTTCAATTACAGAGATACTATCATTTTGAATATTTTCCTGCTATAAAGACTCCTGCCCTCAGGGATTACAGAAGGAAGCCTATTAAAAAGTGTCCCCATCCTTTTAGCAGACAAAAAAGAAAAAAGAAAAGACTGAATAAACCAGGAAAGATTGGAGCTCAAGGCTAAAGCAGACCTTGGCCAAAGAGAGCAAGCAGGTAGGAGATTACCAAATAGACACCCAAGCAGTCCCCTGAACACCCTCTTCTTTGACTTTGGGATTCGGGATAAAATTAGAGGATTTTTCACAGCTGTCCAAGGTTTTCAGCTATCCAGCACCTTGGCTGACCTGATAGATCCTTAGGAATCTCAAACTCGTCCTCTGCCCATATGCATATCAGGCCTTTATGCGTACCCAGCCTGTTACTTCTGAGCAGTCCGGAACCCTTTGGGAAAGAGCTATACAGAGGGTTTTGTACATGCACAGCAAATCCAACTTCTTTTAGAACGTGTCCAACTTGCTGCTCATGCAAAACACAAGTATACTTGTGCAGGGGTTCCAACATTTCCCAGAAATACTGGGAAACTGTTGTGTATACGCTGTACAGCGTACAACTGCTTGAAGGAGAAACAGTGCAGGGGGGCTTTAATTACAAGTATCCTTCTGCAATACGGGTAATGGTGAAAGACTAAGGAGGTCCTTTGGCTCCTCCTGATCTGATGAAGGGTTGTGGTGCTTTTGATTCTCTTCAGAAGAGTTCTGGCCCAAAGTCAAAACCAGAGATATGAGTTGGCTATAAAACTAGCTCAAATATGTGACAGCCGCTACGATTACAGGCCGTGAAGTTACAAGAAAAGGCTATTTTCAGTAAGCACCAAATAACATGAGTATTTAAAGCCAACAAATTAAGACGAGCAAAGATATGACCATCTGTCACTTACAGAATCAGTGGTTAAAATCAACTTTCTGATGAATTTTTGACCAGACAGGAAAGCTAACCTACAATTACTACTGGAGCAGAAGAAAATTCACGGCTGTAATCAACCTGAGGCCAGGCTAACATGTTTTGGTGATGCAGAAGATGGGATCAAGAGGAAAAAAAGGACAGTAGAAAGAATTTCAAGCAATTTCAAAAAACTCTGGGTTTAATTTCAAGAACTGGGTTTAATACTTGAGGGAGAGGGAAAATGCTATGACCACATATGGTGACTTTGGATTTCAACATATTTAAATTAGTCATTCAATCAGTGATTTGAGACTTGAATTGTAACTGAATTTCAGTTTGCTGGTAGCAAGCATCTGTCCTGGCTTTATTTCAGGATGCATATGTACACCTCTGTTCCCCATCACACAGCAACATTTGTATCCTATCAGTGATCAAAAACCAGATTTTGAGAGGGACTGGGCACCTTCAGCACCTATTTTTAGGATCTCTGGATTGGAGGCAGTGGTCCTCCACAGCTGATACTTCTGAGCAGCATTAAGTTCCCAAACTGTTTAAAAGGGAGAGAATTTCAAAGCAAACATGCTATAGGGAGGACTTCCTTATACAGTAAAGGAGAGTCAGAGCTTAAGATGATTTGCAAATGGTATTCGTAAATATTAATGCACTTTGACATTGAATACCGCATATCATACATTTTAAGTGTTTTTTAGTGTGTGGATGTTTACAGTGAAATGATGTGCTTCTTCGTATGCCTATTTTCAATTCAAAGTATGGCTTCATCACAAAGAGTGGTAGCATCAAGCTTAGCAGCATGATCCTGCCTCCCGAATTAGCACCGAATTGACAAGCGTCCTTAACACAGCCTTTAAATGGGGTTTGTGGGCACCAAACAGCTTTGTGAGCATTAGCTGTTCTTCACCCTCTTTTCTACAGTTCCAACTTTTCAGTACGCAAGCTGGGTATTGATCGCTTTTAATATGGAGCAGTTTTCCCCAGGCTGGGACTTCGTTTTGCAGTTGCCTTCATTAAGCAACCAGACACTAAAACCTTGTAAAATTCCTTCTGCCCTAGGAGTACTGCTTCCATCAGAATTTTTTTCATACCGTTATTACTGACTCTGTTACTTTCTTTCATCATTTCCTAAAATACCTAAGCAGAAAATAGCTATGAAGACTTCCATACACAACATCAGTATACAACATTTGTAAGCGGAAGTCAAAATGACGTATTGAAGGATCTTAAACATCACACATGACATTGAGAGAATAAGCCTGCTTATGGATGTACGTGCCAAGAAAAATACGGAAATTTCATACAGAATAACTGTTGGTTAGGTGAACCTGGAAGGCCAAAAGTGGTCAAAACCAGGTGGAATATCCATCCTGTAAGCATGAAGCATGGGAACAAAATCATGAAAGCTGCAAAAAAGTCTGTGTAATGTATCCTTCTCTGCGCCTTGCCATTACTCCAGTGAATGCTTCCAAGGAATTACACAGATCTTTCATTTGGACTCCAGAACACCTTGATTTACCCACATAAGACTCAGGTCATTTTGTTTACTCTGTATTTAATAGAAAGGCTTTCTTTGCCTCAATTTTCTGCAGCACCTGGCAGAAATGAACACACAGAAGGCTCCGAAGATGGTATCAAGCTACCCACAAAATCTTGTTTTGCAATTAGTAGAGGAGTTCACAGAATGACTAAGGTTGGAAAAGACCTATAAGATCATCAAGTCCAACCACCAACCCAACCCCCCCATGCCCACTAAACCATGTCCCGCACTGCCACGTCCACACGTTCCTTGAACACCTCCAGGGATGGTGACTCCACCACCTCCCTGGGCAGCCTCTTCCAATGCTTCACCACTCTCTCCGGAAAGACATTTTTCCTAAGATCCAGCCTAAACCTCCCCTGAATTTCCTCCTATGTGTGTGGTTACTTTGAATCTAACCGACCTATCCATCTGGCAAGCCAGAATACAGACATGCTGAGGAAGATCAGGTTGCCTTAGTAACCTGAGTCCAGTTGTACAGACTTCAGAAAGACTGAATAATTTTATCTTTCTGAAGCACCATTGTGCATCACTGTGCCATTGTACTTAAATATCTTACACATAAAATAGATATGTATTACCAAACTCCCCGCACACACTTTGAGCTATTCTCATGCTATGGGTTAGAGAAGACACTGCTTGGGAATGCTTTTTCTTCTTCTTTCTTACCATTTGTGACCCTTGCAGCTGTCATCTATTAAAAAAACTAGGACTTACTCATTGCTCTTTTTTGGGGTTTGGTGGAGAGGAACGACTGACACCATTACAGAGCTAAAACTTCCACTCCGGCTCTGCCATGTAGAGTGATTAATCTTGTTCAGAAAACTACTGGTTAACTAAAATTGATTTTATTATATGATATTGTTGGAATGTTCAGAGAAATCTGTGAGAAAGAACAGGGACAGCACTCGTCCAGTACGCTTATTACTGTGAATAGCTTTTGGCTACACAAATTTCAGGCCTGAATTGTACATAGTATGCTATTATATTGTAATAATTGAAAGTTCTAGAGAAAGGACTCTAACGATACCCAACAGAACAATTTTAGTTCCATGAGAATATATTTAATTAACCCTTAATCATTTTCACCTTTATGACACTGGAAACACTTCTAGGATTTGATTTACAAAATTATTATGCCATTAATAAGAGAAAGATATTATTGACATACCAAAATCCAATTTAATTACTCCCTTGATTCCTCCAGAGGCAGAGAGACGCTTGCAATTTTCTGACACTATGTTCCATTTTTAATATTGTGAAATAGAAAATGCCTCTGAGTAGGCCAGAAATGTTGCATAATTGCTTCTGTCTGAGCTACAAGCACAACTATAACCATGTATTCTGGCTACCTTGAAAGTTCCTTTTCGGCTTTTCTGTATCAAGTATCCCATTTAAAACTTTACTTATGACTGCTTGTTAGAAATATTCTCACGTGTAAGAGCGCTACAATCACTGTCAAACAACTTTCTATTCTTTTCATTTTTTAAAGGGATAGTTTGTAATGTGTTTAAGAAAATGGAAATTACCTGTTTTAGGCACAGATAGATCATCTAACTGACTACTCCAGAATTTGTATGGAAAAAAGAAAAAAGATTCTAAAACTTGTTTTCAGACTGTCAACAAAAGCATGCTTGTTAACTTACAGAATTAATAGACTGATCTATCTTAATGAAAGGCCAAAATTTACGTACTATAAAATCCACATGAAACAGAGGAGGGGAAAAAAATCTAATAGAGCTGGGCCACTAAAAACTTGAAAAAATTTTGTCATCTGTCCATCCTGCTGCATTGTTCTGGCTGGAGCAACGTGTGCTCCCATATAACATCACAAGAGCCTGACAGCTCAAGGTGCAGTCTACCCTGGTTAGGATTCCAATAAAAACAAAAGTCAAAAAAAAGTAATCTTGGCCCACAGCCGTGGCTCACAGGCAACACTCCTTGCTCCTTTTACAGGTTTTTCTACTTCTCCTAAACACCTCAACATTTCTGCGTTTTCAAGACTGCATGTGTCAAGTCCTACTTCCTTTGAAGTTTATACAGATTAGGACACCGATATTTGTCACCAGAAATTCCCGATATTCATTATAGAGAGATATCGGATAAGATAAGCTGAACAAATTGAGATTTCTTCAATTAGTTCATTCCAGCAGCTTGCCCTGCACTGTAATTTTGTGTGCAGCTATCTTTATTTCTCCTGTGTACTGTAAGCCTTTGTGGCAAAATAATCATATGAAGTATTTAGAGTGGTATGTTATCAGGGACAGATTTTTAAATTCTCAGCTACTGGAGATGGAAATCAAATGTGTTTTAAAGTACTCTGAGGAATTTTCTATCCCTCTTCTTAATAGCAGGTTATACGTTTATTGGTAGCTAGCAACTGCAAAGTCTTAGCCAGGAATATGTAATATTTTAGAAAGTACTACTGAGTGGCTCTTACGGTTAGTTTAGCTTTCGGTCACTGGATTAATTAAGCTTCTTTTTTTTGCATGTATCCTTCTCAAAAAAGTAGCATTAAGACTGATCTTCCACTCTAGGTGTCAAAAAGGTCCAAAAGATACAGTATCCATAACAGTTAAATCAATTAAGAAATGTGGAAGAAATAGATGCAGTAAAATGATTTAAATCCATCACTTGTGTAACACCGGACTGATCATGTAAAAAGAGATTATGAGAATATCGCCCTCTGATTCGCATTCCGGAAGAAGGAAGACGTTGTGAGAGGAGAATGACTATCCATTGTCAACACCACATCATAGTTCAGAAGACTGTAAGAAGACACTGGCATGGATAAGAGAAAATACTAAATACACCTATTTTTTATACACTATAAATACAGTGTGTAATTTTTTAAAAAAAATACATATACACATACATGACATTAAACCCAAAACACTGCACACCTAAGGAAAGCCAGGTCTACGCTTCTGTGTGCAATATTAAATTACCCCTCCTTGCATATGGATTATTACATAATTGCTAATTACACGTTCACAAAGTATAAGACTCTTGTCTCATTCAGTGCGAGAACGCACCTGCTTTGATCAGAGTTCTGCAGTGAAGAAGGCTGGTGTTTATAAAACTGCTCACTTACTGCAGAAGTTGAATGCTGACTCAATATTTAGGGGTTTTGTGGTTCAAAATATAACCATAACTTAAGGCACTCTGCAAACACTACGCCGCAGAGAGAATCATTCAGTTCCTCCTGGAATTTTTATAACGTCCAATACTCTAATATCCAAATCTCTCATGAACTTTAACTAATGTATTTTTACAGCACCTAGTTTCTACCATCCTCCGTAACAGCCGAAAGTATCCACAGTTCAGTGTGCTCAATCTGAAATAATTAGGATTTGATCTTCTGGAAACATACATGTCCTAATTTTGAGTGCTCAGCATGGTTGCAAATCAGAACACAGATTATCAGTTTAGAAAAAAAATGACAAATACCTAGGTACCGAATCCACTGTCGTTTAATAATACATGATTTGCCCTTCATAAGTCCATACTGGCTACCCCCAATAATCTTCTTGTCCCTAATATTTTTGGAAATGGCTTTCAGACAGATTTCCTCCATCACCTTTCCAGTGATCGAGGTAAGACTGTTCAGCCTGTAGTTTACTGGATCTTCCTCCTTGAAGACAGGAGAAACATTTACTTTTTTCTAGTTCTCAGGAACCGCACCCAATAGCCATGACCTTTCACAGATAACCAAGAGTAGCCTTCCAATGACCTGTGACACTCATGGATGTCCCCCATCAGGTCTCAGGAACTTGTACGTGTCCCCTTTGTTTAGATATTCCCTGACCTGATCGTTCTCCACCAAGGTAAGTCTTCCTCCAGACTTTCTCACTGATCTCCAGGACCTGGGATTGCTCAAAGTGCTAAAGGCTGGTCTTACCAGTAAAGACCAAGGCAAAGACGACCGAGTACCTTGGTCTCTTCCATGTCCCTTGCCATGGGGTCCCCTCACCCCATTCAGTGGCAGGCCCACATTTTCCTGCTCTTTCATTGCCGGTAGAAGCCCTTCCTGTTACCCCTCCACATCTCTTGCCAGATTAAACTCCAAGCAAGCCTTGGCTTTCCTAACCCCATCCCCGCCTGCATGGACAGCATCTCTGTATTCTTCCTGAGCCACCTGACCCTGCTTCCACCTCTTGCACGCTCCTTTTTAATGTTTTGTCAGAGGCTCCTCCCGCCTTTTGCCACTTTTGCTTGATTTCCTGGGTATGAGGTTGTGTATGAGGGTTCCTCAGCTCTGAGGAAGTGATCCTTGAAAATCTACTAGTTCTCCTGAGCCCTGTGGGATTCTTCCCAGCAGGTCCCTAAACAGGCCAAGGTCTGCGCTTTTGAAATCCAAGATTGTGTTCCAGCTTTCTGTCTTGCTCCTACCTCTCAAGAAGCTGAACTTCCTGACCACCACAACTCTGATCCATTGTTCCTTGTTTGTACGTATGAGGTCTAGCCATGTACCTCCCTTCATCACCTGCGTCAGCAAGTAAATGCACTCCAGACGTCTCCCATATGGCTTCTGCCCTGCTCTATTGCCCCTCCAGCAGATACTGGGGTAATTCAAGTCCCCCATGAGGACTAGGTCTCCGAACAGGAGGCTTCTTCAACTTGTCTGAAGAAGGCCTCATCTATTTCTTCCTCCTTATCAGGCAGTTTGTAGCAGATACCCATCACATCATATTAGACTTCGGTCTGCCCTCTAACCCTAACCCATAAGCTCTCAGCTGGCTCATCGCTTGTCCCTGGGCAGAGCTCCGCACCTTCCTGTCACACTCAGTCCGCTGTTTCCTCACTTTCTTGTGAGCTGTCATCTCCATTCCCCACCATTCCTAGTCCCGGGCGTCTCCTCAGCAGGTTGGCCAGCTTGTGGCAAAGATGCTTTTGCCCCACCTTGGCAGGTGGATTCCATCTTTTCCTAGCAGACCTTCCTTGAACCTCTTGTTCCATCTCCAATTAAATCGTGCTGATACACAACAATTATTATATTAACTTCCAAACAAATTTAAAATACAATCTAACCATCACTACAGATATAGTCTGAGCTGAAAGGCAGCATCTCTAGAATGCAATCAAATATCAAGAAAATCAAACATGTTTTAAGTGAACACATTTTGTAATATTGACACAGTTCTCCATTTAAATGAGGGGGTTTGATTTTTCTTGGTAAAGAGTCAAAATAAATTAGGAGAACTTTTAGAAAAAGTTTTTTTTTACTCACAGTGGTTGAGAATGTCAAATTCCTAGTCAGAAGAGACTGCGTGGTGAAGTTCTAACCCTTGAGAAATGGATTTTAATGGAAGTGTTGACACAGCATTAGCTATACCATCACAAATACAACGCCAATACATTATTCCCTTACGGTAACAGACAGTGTTGTAGCTGCCCTGTAATTTGGCACAGAACATTTCTATACTAATGTAATGTGACAATGTTATTATGTCTGCTATTTTCTATGCCATAATAGCAGTATTTGTTTCCACAAACATGCCATTACATTCACTAATATGGCTATACTTAAAGACTGCCCGAGTAAAAACAGATGTAAACTTATAGAAAGCAGATAATCTCTTATACATTTGCTTTGTTTTGTTTTGCCAGAGTAATTTTCAACCCTACTCTTATAAAAAAGCTGAATTCCCTGGGAGGATAGCTTTCACTACATAACCTGCTGTTAGAAATAGTTACGATGTTCATGATCTATTTTCTCAGAGGAGTTGCATGCAGACATTCCTTTGTAAGAACAGCCATTAACTGTCCTTTTAGTACAGTCTACTATATAACCCCACTTTGTAGGAACAACTGCTACTGGTCTGCTTTATGCTAATCAGTGTAACACTTCTGTCTATCACATCTAAAGAGCACTGTTGCCCTGAATCTCCAAGTGCCGTATCACATCAATAGAGAGAATTATAATCTCTATAGCATCTTGGGGTCGAAAATTCCCCTGCCTTCTTTATCTTCCAGTCAATAGGAAATGCAGCACAGAGAACGTTCCTACCTGTGCCACCATGGAGGCTCACGGTCTACAGGCACTCCATACTCACGGTAGTCAACTACTGAGATTTGCAACTAAGCAAAACTTTTGTGGATTACACCATGGGAGTTCTGACTACAGATGTAAAACTGTAGCCTTACCTTTGGCTGCCCAGGCAATTTTCTGTAGGTGTACATTCCCTAAACTTCTCCTTCTCTCTAGCTGACACACAGAGGACTCTCTTGAATTGGGAAAGAAACAACCTGCCTCACAGGGTGCTTATTTTGAGAGAACTTCGTTTTAAGCTGTGCACATTTTCACCTGGAATAATACACTGAACAGCAAAGGAGTAATAATTTGCTTTTCACAGAATCACTACGGTTGGAAAAGACCTGTAAGATCATCAAGTCCAACCATCAACCCAACCCCCCCATGCCCATTAAACCATGTCCCGCAGTGCCTTGTCCACACGTTCCTTGAACACCTCCAGGGATGGTGACTCCACCACCTCCCTGGGCAGCCTCTTCCAATGCTTCACCGCTCTCTCAGGAAAGACATTTTTCCTAATATCCAGCCTGAACCTCCCCTGGCGCAACTTGAGGCCATTTTCTCTTGTCCTGTCGTTTGTCACTTGGGAGAAGAGACCAACACCCACCTCCCCACAACCCCCTTTCAGGTAGTTGTAGAGAGCGATGAGGTCTCCCCTCAGCCTCCTCTTCTCCAGACTGAACAACCCCAGCTCCCTCAGACGCTCCTCATCAGGCTTGTGCTCCAGACCCCTCACCAGCTTCGTCGCCCTTCTCTGGACACGCTCCAGCACCTCAACGTCCTTCTTGTAGTGAGGGGCCCAAAGCTGAACACAGGATTCGAGGTGCGGCCCAGCACCAAGTACAGGGGCACGATCCCCTCCCTACTCCTGCTGGCCACACTATTATTTTTTTTTATAAGAAAGATTAAAGAAACCTCTTGCATGCTGTATTATTAGAATGTATTATAACACTTTTCAAGAAACTGTTTCTTTCATTATTGTCTCCAAAATCTCTGTCTTGGAAATTAAAGACAAGAATGACACAGGTGAAACATTTGCATCGTACAGCCTAGGAACAATGCACGTCAAATCTTCGTGCACTGAGGTTACTATGGGAAACACGCTGAAAGTATCAGCTCAAATGCAGCAAGGTAATTTGTGCACATTTATGCAAATTGCAGATGATACAAAATTGGGAGGAGTGGTTGATAGACGAGATGCGTGTGCTGCCATTCAGAGGGATGCTGACAAGCTGGAGAAGTGGGCTGACAAGAAACTGGTAAAACAAAGGAAAATGCCAAATCCTGCACCCGGGGAGGAATAACCCCATGCACCAGGACAGGCTGGGGCCTGACCAGCTGGAAAGCAGCTTTGCAGAAAAGGATCTGGGTGTCCTGGCAGACACCAAGTTGAACACGAGTCAGCAATGTGCTCTTGTGGCAAAGGCGGCCAACAGCCTCGTTGGCTGCATTAGGAAAAGCGTCGCAGGAAGGTTGAGGGATGTGATCGTCCCCCTCTACTCAGCACTGCTGGGATGCATCTGGAGCACTGTCTCCTAGTGCTGGGCTCCCCAGCGCAGGAGCCATGTGAGCATACTGGAGGAGGTCCAGCAAACGGCCACAAAGACAGTTAAGGGCTTGAAGCATCTCTCATATGAAGAGAGGCTGAGAGAGCAGGGACTGTTCAGCCTGGAGAAGAGAAGGCTCAGTGGGGATCCTATCAATGTTTTAAAACACCTGATGGGTGGGAGTAAAGAGAGAGAAAGATTCTTCTCGGTGGTGCTCAGTGAGAGGACAAGAGGCAATAGGCACAAACCGAAACACACGAAATCTCATTTAAATAGAAGGAAAATGTTTGCACTGTGAGGGTGACTGAGCACTGGCACAGGTTGCCCAGAGAGGCTGTAGAGTCTCCCTCCTTGGAGGTACTCAAAACCCAACTGGACATGGCCTGGGACGAGCTGTTCTAGCTGACTCTGCTCTGAGCAGAGGGGTTGGACTAGTCAATCTCCCCAGGTCCCCTCTCACCTCAGCCATTTTTTTCAGTCTGACATTTCTACTCAAATATGTTCCCTAAGAACTGATGGAACAAAATAGTGGGGAGGTGTGGTTGAGTCAATCCTGGCTGAGGGCCAAAATCCCACCCAGCCGCTCGCCCACTCCCCCTGCTCTGACCTTGGTGTTCCCTCTGCTCTTTCTCACTCTTTTCACTCCGTCCTCCTTCATCTGCCTGGCATTTTGGCAAGAATGGCGTACTTCCTAAGCGTGTTTCCATAGAGGCGCCACTAGCTTGGCTGTGTCCTGTGGTGGGTCCGCTGGAGCTGGCTGTGCCCGGCATGGGGCAGCCCTATCCTCTCCTCACCGAGGCCACCCTGCAGCCCCCCACTGCCAACACCCGGACACGGACATCCAATACAGGAGGGATGCCAGTCTCCATAAACCAGGTGCTTTTAACTGTTTCTCTTATGACCACTGAAACTTATTTTTAAGTGGTCAATTTGGGGGTTTGATAAAAATCCTCTACCTATGAGATTTTGATGATGAATACTCTCTTTTACATAAAACAGTACATTCAAATGTAAAGTAAGCCAAGGGCGTGTCTATGTAGCAATGCCGGGTTAGATTTCACCTTCTGTCAACCAGTGTCACTCCATCTGCAATCTGCAATGGAAACACGCTCACACAGACCGCTCAGGAACATGCCTACATCCTTCTGAAGGGGATGCATTTTTCAGCAACAAGGAGGTGCTATTCCAGACCTGTCGCTGAGCTAATCTTTCTTCACGTGAAGGGAATCTGTCTTACTTCAGTGCTGCAAAAGTTTAGCCTGTGGCATGCAGCCTATGCAAGTTACTAAAAACTGTAGTAACATTTTGTCATTCCTCTTTCCATTGCGCTCTTCCCAAACGCAGCATACGGCAGTCTAGGAGCATCTAGATGACATTGAGATTACAACATCATTTCTCCTCCTTTCCCTCACATATACCATTATGAAAAATCTCTCTTGTTAGACTTACTTTGCAGATTTTTGGTGTCTGAACTAATCTGAGGAGCCAAGATAAAGCAGAAACCAAAGGTATTATATTTACCAGACTCTGGGTTCTATTACAAAACATCCCTATCTAGGATAAACTTATATTTCATGTTTGTGATAGAAGAACATTAAAAAAAAAGATTTATCTGGGAAGAAAGTAAGTATTTTTGGCAGCCATGTACTAAAAGTACTCCTTTACCATCATCAGAAATAGTATATTGAGAATTATCTGATTGTGCGCAATGTAGTCCATAATGTTACCAGACAAATGAGCCTTCACAGACCAGTAAATACTATTCTTCCGTAAGTTCATCAGTTCGCCAAATTTATGCAATAGCTGTCACTTGAAGAAATAAGTCACAGAATATTCCAGGTGCAGACATCAGTTACTACTAAGACAAATTTACAAACAGAGTTTTTCCTTTGCTAATTGTGGAATATATAACTTCTTATTCGTAGTTTTTAGTTACTTTTGGAAGAACTCAAAGGTCACAGAAGAACAGAAATAACAACTTGAAAGTAAAATAGAAGGAAATCATTTTCTCCTGTAGCAGATAAAGGACTGCAATCTTTAAAAATACATGTTTAGCAGTATGACTAATCACTCACATTGCTGGGAAGGGCAAACTCTTATACATAAAGTAAATGCAAACCTTTGCTCAAATTATCTGAAGTTTTTTGATACCACATTTCATTTCTACCATGACAGCAACTGCAGAGAAACAGGCTGAGGTGAGTCCTTTCCATAGTTTTCAAACATGGTCAAGAGTAGAAAAAGGGAACTTTCAAGAGAATAATTAATGTTGCTTTTACATATAATTCATTTTCTAGCCTTGTGCTAGATAGAATTTGAGCCAAAACCTTTTCAGATTATTACTATTCTGTTATTTTAGGGTTTGTCCAAGAAGGTACACCTTGCTGTAGAGCGGAGAACCAGAACAAGACAAAAATCCAAAATGCTTGACTAGACAGTCATACCATCACTTTCTACTGTCAGTCATTCATTCAGATAAATGTATACAAATAGAAATAAAAACGCTTAGCCTTAAAGAAATCCCCTCTTCGTATGGATGTAAAAATGCAACATTTGGATATTTCAAATGTGATGAGTTAAAAAGAAAACTCAGTAGCTCGCCTTAATCAGTTACCGTAGATCATTATGGCTCTTGCATTACTATTCCATTTCACTTCTGCATAATTCTATTTAGATCAATAAGGCTAGATTGGAATAAATCTAGATTATGACATTGGTGAATCAGGCCCCTTATTTTTGACACATTTAAGCTTTTCCTGAAAGACCAGATGGTTGGTGTATGTTATGTAGTTTTATTCAGATGAAATTTAAAAGAACTAAAATACTCGGCATGCTTTTATTATTAGCGTGCTTAGTGTGTCACCTAAAGAAATCTACAAAGGGAGATAATGAGCCTTGTCAGCTGTTTCACAGTAATTATAGCCCTCATGATATTATGCTACAAAATTACAATATAGCTTAAGATAATAAAATGCAAAAGGTTTTTTCAAGCAGGAAAAAAACCACCTATTTGTAACATTTACGCAGGAAAGGGATTATTTCAAACAGGTAACCGTCAGTGTATTAGACGTGCAATCAAGTGTAATAAAACCAAATTCTGTTTGATACTGCACGTTGTCCAAAATTTAAACCGTGTGTTTTAGCTATGTCCTTCCCGCAAGCCTTACAGATTTTCACAGCGTTTGCCAGTTCATTTAAATACCTAATATTCAAATAATATAAAGCTTCGGACACTTGCTTCTAATATTGCCTTAAAGCTCTCGAGCGTTCAGATCAGCATTTTTTAGCGTACTTACGGTCATTGCATAATGGCCCGCTAAAGGATGTCATACTACAGTCGCAGCTGAATCCATCCCACTGCTGTAAGCACACTCCCTGGTTCGCGCACGAATCCTCTTGGCACGTTGTGCTGGGGCCTGATGAGAACATACAAAAAAGGACTTGCACTTTCTCTTCCAAAGAGAGGTATTTCTCACTGGATCACATTAACTAGTTGCCAACATCTCAAATCAAATGAGCAAAGAGTTACCAAGTAAAACGCACAGAAACTCGCTGAGTTTGTAGCAGCATGTAACATTAAAAGGGTGTTTTCTTTAGTTTTAAGATTGATGTGTCAAAGGCACAAGGATGCACAAACTGAAGCGGAGTTATTCCAGGTACAGCGGGAATGTTAACATTCTTGCAAGTTATTTGTTAATCTCGTGTCAGACCATTAACTGGCTAAAGGTTTTCTAAAAGCTTCAGTATTATTTTTTCCTGTAAATACGTTTCCAACAGCAAAGCCAGATGTCACAGAAAGCAAAGCTCTGGGAGATGAAAGTAAAGATTGGAAAAGAAAATTAAAAACAAAACAAATTTTAAAAAAATAATAAAATGCAGCTACACTATACAATGCTTTTAATCCCACAAATTATTTTAAATGATTCAGGTCTGAAATTAAGAGGGGTTTGGGATTCTTTGGTAGGAGCGTTGGCAAGTACTGATTCACATGCTTCAGGGATCCCATGCAGGTTCCTTTTTTAAGGGAAAATGCGGAAAATCAGACTACTAATGAACTGGCATGCCAAAACGTGACGTACGCATGAAAAACAAAGCTACTCTAATTCTAGAGAATCATAACCAGACTACTGAAATACAAAGAAATTTGAAAAGGAATGATCAAAGCACTAAAGCAATCACTATACAAACATATTCAAGACTGAAAGCCTTTATGCAAGCTATGCTGGCAAATGAAGGTTCATGTAGCCCATTGTTTTGGAGGTGTGAAAGACAAAATCTGAAATAAAATAAGACATTTTAGTTCTGAAATGTACAGAGCGTTTATTGCAGAAATCCAACTGTGCATTGGGGGTTTCAGTCTTGTTTAATACACACAGGGCTATCTACCTTGCAAATCAGCTTTCATCAATGCAACTTTGTCAGCAAAATAAAAAAGCAAAATATATTAAATGTTAGTAAGCAATATTGAAATGGCAGCAAACACAGAAAAAAACCATTCAGAGTAAAGTGCATGCTGCTGTTAAAGAGAGAAAGAAATGCCATATAATGCAAACAAATTAATGCTAATAGCTATAAATCTTCAGGCAAGCCAAAATAAGAAAGCAGTAATTTGCCAGTATTTTACTACAAATATAATGGTTAATTGAGCTGATGACATGTAATGAAGGAAAATTAAAAGTTTTTTTTTTGTCCTTGGATAGATATGAATGCATTAGCAGAGTAAATGCATGGCTGAATCCTGACTAGCCATTTGTCATGTTCAGATACACTGAATTCAGGAATAATTAGCACCGTCATCCTCTCTGGTCTTTCTTTTTTCTAGCCCTTTCTTTGTGACTGGTGAATGAAGACTGAAATACAGCCCGTGAACTATAGATGACTATGAGCTCACATACACATTTCACACTGTCTCTTGACACTACAGAGAAAAATTTGCGTCTGGGATTATAAAATTCTCCTAAATTGTTTTGGAGAAGACATATCAATATCCATTTGAAACTCCCACTGCAAGTCATTGATGACAGGGCAAAACTGGTCCAAAGATTAAATAAATATCCTAAATCATCCCGTAGAGAGAAATCCACTTAACCCTTCTTTCGCAGTACAGCTCCTTCAAAGATCTCAGTGCGGGATTTTCTTTGGACTTGCCAGTCTTTTAGAGAAATCGGTATCAATACGATTTAAGTCGGTTCAACGGCCACTTGCGTTAAACGAGGCACGGCTCGAGCACGCCGCTGAACCGGGGCCTGAACGGTCACCAGGGTGATTAAGACCGAGGGCAGCGTACGCTGTGTCCCTGTTCCGGCAAAAGTATTAACTGGTCTATATTCTCCTGTTCAAATAGTAATAATAATACCCGCAAGTGATTGACCGCAGTAGGCAGACATAGGGTAGCGATTTCCTTTTCTTTGGAGTTTTGAGCTCAGAAGTTTAAACATTTGGGCATTACATCACCCTTTCTTGAGCTGGGGATTATAATGACAGAATCCCGTAGCTGACAAGACAAGACACATTTTTTTCTCACCAGATTCTGCTACTCGGAAACTTTACAAAGATGAAGTGAAAATATCTGTAGGTGTTTAAATGTTATATATTCATGCATTTATTTACACTTTAAGTTATGCAATGTTAAATTTCCTCATCTTTGCAAAAGTAGAGCAAAAGTCACGAGGACTTAAAAGTACATAAACTGCAGGACCCTGTAGGCACGTTAAAAAGTGCATGTTAAAACGCATATTTGGAAAAACTACAGATAGGATCTTGTGAAAAAGCAGGCTATTTTGCTTCGTATTAAATTGATTCTTAGCACTTTTTGCTTATCTATAGTAGTCATTATTAAAAAATTGACATCAAGACTAGCTTAGATGTATGAATTTCTTTTAATAAAAGTAGGTTTTGGGTTCTGTTGTGGGGGTTTTTTTGTTGTTTTTTAAAGAATAGGGGAGGAGTAGTTCATGTCAGTAAATACCGTAATATCTACCATAACACCTTCATATTTCCCTATATATATTACAGAACTAAACTATTTAGTACAACTATTGTAATACACTCTCTCAAGCACTCACCTTTCGATTCACATTCTATTTAAATATCCTAATTTATTCAGTCTTCACTGCAGACTTTTTAATGGACTGGATTTGGTCTCTCATTGACATTTGTCTTATGTGAGGGCTTACATGCTATACGTTACACAAAAAGCATTATTAAGTAGCATGTACAATGATTTACTATATATTGCAAAAACAAATTCAGTATCTCACCCCCAAGAATCTTCACGTGTGTTAATACTTTGAAACTTTTCATGCAGTTCATTTAATACTCAAATTACAGTATATTATATATACACACAGTGCATTTTCCTCCTAAGTATTTTTTTATTATTTTGTAATTTCTAGAATTCTGCTTTAAAGTGTGTAAAGAAAGTAGAATGGATTTGTCTAGAGAAAAACAGGGCTGACACTTACCACCTGGCTCTGGGGTTTGCTGTTAACAATTCGAAGAGCTAGTTAGCATATTTATATTTTTCGCTGTTAGTTTCTATCTGTTCTAGCCATTGAAAATTTGTCAACAAGGTGGATTCAGCCAAGTGCAAATTATATTCAATGCTCAATGATAAAGAACAGAGATATCTGTCTGCCTGTGGCTGAAACTTCAAAATGCAAGCCTTACAACTTGCCACACCGATCCCACGTGTGGGTTTGCAAAAAACATTCCAAAGAATTTTTAACATGCACTTAGGAGAGTAAAGTTATTGAGAAATATCAACCTTTGAAGAACAAAATCCTAAGAGATAAAATTAATTAGTAGTACATCATGGCTTCACAGTTTGACAGAAGGGAGAGCAAGAGCTTTCACCCCAGGATTTTTTTTTTTATGCCAGGAAGGTGGGGAATTCAATCCCGTAAGAGTCTGAGGAACATTATATCTCAGGGCCTCACTTCTCAGGAAAGATTTTGCAGTGGGCTGATGTCTTAACAAAGGACATACACCCACCAGTACAGCCAGCCCGCTTTTGGATCGAGGCTGGCGGTGACTAATGCTTCTTGTTTTGAAATTACTTCTGCTGCTGTGTCCTGAGCTCTTCGGACTCGACATCTCAGGGGACGTACAGAGCTTACGCATCCCACCGCAGCGCGAGATAGACGCAAAACTGCTCAGCTCTGTACGGATGGAGACAGGCCTGCCTGTACACAGCTATGGGCAGCTTGAGGCATACAAGAGACTTCTAGGAGGCAGCTAAATTTGCAAGTGACTTAAAACGTATTTTAGGCGTCAGAACGTTTTTTGGTACATCTGATCCATGGTCTGCAGACCGACAGATGGGTCAGACTGGAAGACTTGGAGTAAACAAGTGAGATGGAAGAGTTAACGTGCAAGGGTTAAGCAGAAAGGTTGGAAGGGAATATTTCATTCTATGCTGTTAAAGATTTCCTTCTGCGGGCAAAAGACTTCTGACGAGGCACTTCTCTGGGAGCCAGGCAGCATGTCTGGTTTGACCATTTTGCTTGTGTCAGGTGATTTTAGCGTCGGAAAAAGCTGACTCTCCGCCAAAAAGGACAATATTTGTACAGCCTTTATTAAATTGTTGGTAGCTTTATTAAATTCACCGATAGCTGAGTTGTGCCACTGGTTTAAAAGGTGAACTCGCACTCTAGGCCTGTGGCAATATTTCTTTGAAGTATGTAAAATTCATTTAGAAAATTACATAATTTTGAAAGAAGCTATGAAATGCGTAATGGAATTAAGGCATACTTTGACTCTCTGAAGGGACGGTGCAGGCATGGAACTCGATAACATCATTCAGAAAGCAGAAACTAGTTTTCTAAACTCAGTGACAAATAATTTATACGTATTTTTCCATTCCTGATGGAAATAAACAGACGCTAAAGCTACAGAAAAATAAGTTGTGAATTTTACATATTTCTATATGCTATCAATAGAATTTATATTGTTAACTAAAGGTAGCAGGTAACGAACAAAAAAGTTCCACCTGTACAAATGCACTGTAGTCACAACGAAGGAGGAGACAGAATTTATCCACCAGAAAGCTTTATCTCATGAAGCTTGAGGAAACCCCCCAGCTCTACTTAGATTTCTTACAATGCCTATTTGTAAACTTAACAAACTTGGTATCAAAATCATCAAGATTCCAACTTGAAATTCTACAGTGTCATTTACACATTTTTCTGTCCAGAGAAGAGCATTTGAGAGAGGAGAACACATAAAATTGAACATAGCCACAAAATTCAGAATTATGTGAACAAAAGATATATGCAGGGACAGAGAATTTATTTAAATTATTCCATAAATCATAGTAAAAATAACGTGGGATTAAATGACAGCTGGAAAAATAGCTAGAGATTGACACCCCTGAATTACAAATACACCTCTTCTAATTCTGTCCTCACTTAAATTCCATGATATTCCAGATGAGTCAATGAAGACACAAAAAATGTGAGATAGAACATATTTGGCTGGTACTGATTTTAGATAGGAAGGCTCATGACAATACAAATCTCAGGGCTGAGCAGAAATAGAGAAGATGGAAGACTGATCTTAAAGAGTTTCATAAATTAGCCTTGAATTAATCACTCAAAATGTCTGCTTTAAAAATGGAATTAGTTAGCTAATGTCTCAGCATTAGCTAATGCCTAAGTGTTATGAAGATACAAAGGACTTCATTGACACTAATTGTTATTGTTTCTATCATTAATTAAAATACATTAGAAGTAAACAAAATATATGCACAGTATCTTGCCACTGGAGAAGGATGGAACCTACACTAAACATCTAAGAAGTTAACACATGTTCTCAAATCAATCTCTGTGCACACACTTGTCTCCATAATACTAAAATAATGCAGTCTTTATGTAAGACAGGGTCAAACAAGATCAGTTAGAAGCAGGTAAAATATATTCTCTCCGTGTATGGAGTGTACATATAAACAAAAGTCCACAGGATTCACACAATACTTTCACTATGATACAAAAAAATATCGGCATATTTAATACCTTCACATCCTCTTTCTATTTGCCCATTGCAGAAGAGAGCATCTGAGATGAGATCAGGGAGCCGTCCGTTCAAGTCAACTGATGCAAGACAGCCTTGGAAACCCTCTTTTGCGTGCACCAGTTTTGGCAAGGACTTATACATTTCTTTGGCCACTCCTCCAATATACAAATCACCTGTTAAGGAGAAATAAATATTAGATGCAGGAAAAAAAAACCTGTAGAACCTTTGACCTGTTTGATCTTCTGGCCTTTTTGTGCTGAATGATAGGTATCTCAGAAAAACATTCTTCAAAATAAATGTAGAAGAAAACACTGATAGCATATATGATGTGAAAAGACATTGCAGGACTATATTTTTTCAAATGCATACGTAGACTTCACATTTGTAGAACTAATTACTTAGAAGTACCTGGACATGTTATTTATGTGCCAGCTCATATATACAGGAAACATGCACCTATTTCACAGATGAGGATTCAGTCACAGAATCTCCATCTGGAAACGCATCTAGCAGTGATGCATGTTGTTAACGTACTCAGGGAACCTAACCGTAGATCGTCCCCATTATGGATCCAGCAGACTGAGATAAAAGGCAGTAAGTAGAGCACCAAGATCCACCTAAAGTCCATATATCCAGAATCATCCATTTAAAAGCACGCCAAGAAATAAAGGGTTTAGGGATACATCTAAGGAGAAACTTAGGGATACCATGGTTATGTAGTGAAATGACTGATTCACCCCACCAAAATTCATACCCTGTGTCAGTCACGGGTGAACAGGGGGAGTTAGATGCCTTTAAAATGGCAATCTGCCCACTGAGCAAACAGAATTTTATTGCCAAAAATAATTCTGATGACAGACACATGCTATAAGCAGCTCTCTTCGATGAACCTCGGGCAACTTACTCAGGACTGAAAGCTAGTGCTTTTCTTCCTTTGAGTAATCCATAGCTCTGAGACTTAACTTTGCAAGGACATAACTATAACTTTTCACTTAAAACTCCGAGGGAGGGGATGCTTTTTTCTTTTACAACAATCCTGACTGTGCCTTTCCTTCCTGTGTTTGGTGTCTCTGGCGGGCAGAACAGCGCTCTTTCAAACTAACATAACCTACCTACCTAAAGTGTGCCCGAAGCATCAGACTACAGGTTTAACTAGGCGCCTTCCATACCTGTTGCTGAAGACATGCTGCAGAACCGAATCTGAGCTTTGCTTGGCCAGGGAAGGGAAGCATGCTCAGCAGGAACACAGCCCTAGCTAAAAGGCTTACAGTCCTTCTCCTGGCAGGCAAGATGTGCTCGATTCTTTTGGTCACAGGCAAAAAGGAATAAAACCCCGGTTCCCCACACCTTGCATGACTTTACTGTCCTGCTCTGTTACCCCCTAACTCGGAAAAAGCAGGCGTCTTTGCAAGCTTGGTGGGAGTGCTGAGCACGCCTACAGGCAAGCCCCTTGAGGCACACGGGAAGAGGACCATCTGAGCTCCTCAGCAGCACTGAACCTGTTTGAAGAAAGATGCTTATGGGAGCATCTGGCTCTCAAGCATCACCCAGTGACAAAATTCTTCTCTACCTATGCATTAAATCACAGAATCACTAAGGTTGGAAAAGACCTGTAAGATCATCAAGCCCAACCATCAACCCAACCTCACCATGCCCACTAAACCATGTCCCGCAGCGCCTTGTCCACATGTTCCTTGAACACCTCCAGGGATGGTGACTCCACCACCTCCCTGGGCAGCTTATTCCAGTGTCTCACCACTCTCTCAGGAAAGACATTTTTCCTAATATCCAGCCTAAACCTCCCCTGGCGCAACTTGAGGCCTCTTGTCCTGTCACTCGTCACTTGGGAGAAGAGACCAACACCCACCTCACCACAACCCCCTTTCAGGTAGTTGTAGAGAGCGATGAGGTCTCCCCTCAGCCTCCTCTTCTCCAGACTGAACAACCCCAGCTCCCTCAGCCGCTCCTCATCAGACTTGTGCTCCAGACCCCTCACCAGCTTCGTCGCCCTTCTCTGGACACGCTCCAGCACCTCAATGTCCTTCTTGGAGTGGGGGGCCCAAAACTGAACACAGCATTCGAGGTGCGGCCTCACCAGCGCCAAGTACAGGGGCACGATCCCCTCCCTGCTCCTGATGGCCACACTGTTTCTGATACAGGCCAGGATGCCGTTGGCCTTCTTGGCCACCTGGGCACACTGCTGGCTCATCTTCAGCCGGCTGTCGACCAACACCCCCAGGTCCTTTTCCGCGGAGCAGCTTTCCAGCCACTCGTCCCCAAGCCTGTAGCGTTGCATGGGGTTGTTGTGACCCAAGTGCATCCTCACTCTGGTTTTTCAACAGACTATCTGAATATACATTCTAATCTACATTGTGCTTTCCAGTATGTCCCCCCAGTTCAGGTGATTTTGGACGTACCAAAGACTGTTTCTGCATCACCTCAAATGCAAAATTGTTCATTTCCTAAGTGTTTACCAAGCTTTGTAGGCAGATTTCATAGCGACAGAACTCAGAATGTACTAGCTATCATCACTATCCCATGTGGCTAATTTTAATCCCCCTCTTATAGGTATAAGCTGCAGTCACACCTTTTCCTGGTTCTGCTGGCATACTTGCTTGTTCGCAAGGGAGTGCAATTTAGTGCTGTTTGCGATGGTTTGCAGTTTGCCTGCGAGGAAATGGCATGAAACAAACAAACGTCTATCAGACTGTGAAAAATTTCTAGTCACTACATACCAGCCCTACAACTCACCTGTATTTGAATTAGTGAAATGGAGATAAAAAGCTTAAGAACATGCATATTACTAATCTTATAAGCCATCCAACCAAAAGTCTTAGCAACCATTATAGCATCATGTACTAAGAAGTCTCAAGCTTTCTCCCTTCCACCCAGATAATTTGAAAAATAAGATATTGCTTCCCTCTAGAGCTTTGAGGTACAGTATAAATCTCAGAAGCATGATATTAGACATAACAGATTAAAATATGGTGATCCATATGTTCCCACAAATGGGATGTAATTCATTCACAGCAGAAAAACTTCTGTATTTTTCAACCAGCTGAACTGGAAACAAAGTAAAGACTCTTGCCTCATGATAAAGGTTCTTCATCTTTTTCGCAGGTGGAACACCTAGAAAGTAAAACCCTTCCAGGTTTCCTGAAGTTCTGTCCTTTCAGTCATCATCAGCTCAGAACAGAGAGAGAATTCATCTCAACTGATTCCAATGGACTTAAAAGAGGGAAACTCCAGAGAAGAAAACTAAGAAAAATCCCACCGATGGTAAAAAGGTTAAACTTGGTCTATTGGACATGACGCATGCAACCTCTTTTTAAACCTCCCGACATGTATACTGTCCAAACAACCATTTTTATTCTGTGATTGATTAAACCTTTGAAGCCGCAACCTTTCAAATTGATCCCCTGCTAATTCCTAAGATCCATCCCTCAAGCATACGGAGATCGCTACATAGAGCCATACAGCAATTGTCAGTTATGATGAATGGCTTAGTAGAAGTCCAGGTCAGCGTGCCAGCGTATGGACCTGAACTCAGAATATTTGCTCCTGAAAATATACACTGGAATATTTTCAAATAGGTATCAATGTACGGAAGTACCGTACATTAAGCTGAGTCTACATAAACTGTAACTCTACTGTTTACTTACAGTTCCTTAAGACTATTGATAATTAGAAATGATCATTATAACCTACTGAAGACACAGTTTCCACAAACACATGTTCTGGGTAATATTTTACCAATATTTTTGTCAAAATAACTTGCGTTCTGCTTTTGCACTAGCTAATACACTGTACTAATACATATCATATGTATTGAGCAGCCATACTGACTCTTAGACTTCACCTTTTATAAAGCATACAAGTATTTTTTATGACTATAGGCTAAACCTTCCCCAGATTTAATATCAAACGTGGTTTGAGTTTGCTGCTGATGGCATAAACCCGGACTTTCTCTCAGAGACAAAATTTGATGAAGGAATAGGCTCTGGACTTAAACCTCAGATTTTATTTTTTTTAAAAAAAAAAAAGCTATTTAAATTTTTTCACTTGGTTATTTTTTCGTATCTGCCACATCACAAATGTTTTGCATAGCTACTTTTATTTCAGTTAATCACATGCTTCATTTTCACGTTCATCTCAATGAAGTAGTTTCCTACAAAACTCAATCCATTAGAAATTCAGACAAGACAGACCTGCAGAAAATGTTGCTAATGAACGTGCATTAGCAGAGGTTCAGAAAAGATAAAGCTTGTCCCTGTTCCCACTAAAAGAGATCAGAGGAATCAATATAGTATGATACAAATTCTCCGGTTTTCTCCTCTTCTTCACTTCTTATGGAAGTACAGCTTTACTACTAGAAACGTTATACACTCTAAAACAGGATTAATCCCTTGTTGTGTATCTGCCTACTTACCCTTAATGAAATAACTTACGTGTCATTCATAAATAAGGTATCACAGTTCATCAGATCAATAGTATGAGATCATGACACCATCTAAACTAGCTGCAGCCTATACGCAATACTATAGCACTACTGCTACCGCTGAAAATGCGCAACCGTTTCAGAAGTTGTGCAGGATGGAAAATGCAATTCTTCTGTTTCTTCCTTGCTTTCCACAGATGACCTTTCTTTTTTTAAGTATGTCTAGAAAGGGATATGCTTGTATTACAGTGTTAACCATAGTTTCTGGAAGTAAAGTTTAGCTGTTACCTTTTACGCATGTATTTTCTTCTGAAGTTTATTTTGATTTTTAAATGCATTCCTAGAAAAATCTCCTTTCTTTTTTTTCATAACCATCCTGACTTTCCTTAATTTATAAAGGAAAATAACCAATTTATACAAAATGTATCAACTGGCATAAACAAAGCAGCAGGTAGTAAAGGAACGAGTGAGGGAATAGAGTGCTCCAAGATTCCCTTCTGACCTCTGGAGAAGCTTCAAATAAAGCACTTTATTTGAGAGCAGGTACTCTTTAATCTCACAACTCTCTTCTTACTTACATTAGGAGTCAGTACACAGAGTTACCCCCTTTTATTTAGCAAGGGAGGATTGTTTCCTCTCTTCATTTTTCTGAGGCAAAAAAAAAAATAAGTATGCTACAGTGTTTCTCACTAGCACGTTCACTGCAGGTCAGAGGAATCAACTGGAAGGCAGCGCTTTCAGAGCTACACCTATAAATCACGGCAATAATAGTACTGGTCAGTCATATCATAAGCACTGACAAAGAAAAGAGTGTAGTGGGTTTAATTTATATCTTTTGCAGATAGTGAAGACCTTCATTTATTCCAACAGGAGCTTTCCTATTTACACCTGTGTACCTCTCTTCTGACTTAGAGCTGATCTTTCCTTTAAGGAACAAGCGAGTTTAACACAGAAACAAATTGCTAGCTAATAAAGGAACCCAAGTTCTCAATGTATTCATTATTGGAATCACACTTACGAAAAAACACACAGAACACCACACAACAGTGAGTCACACACAACTGTTGGTGAAACAAATACTGCCAAATCCTTCTGTAATAACTCATCTTTTTTTATCCCAAGTCCCTACATTTCTTCAAAATGAACTTTGCGAATGCTAAACCAAAGAAATGTAAAATAAAAATTGAAGATGCTCTTCTATTTATTTCTTTTCTGAGTAAGTAGCAGAAGGATCTTATTATCTGACGCTACTGACAGGTCACCCCGTAGACTTTCCTCCTCTCCCAATTCATGTCCACACCCAAGAACTCTTAAGTGATACGTGCTGGTGGCAAAAACTATTCATTTAATTTCATGACTACCATTGTCTCCAACCACTAGTAGAGAGGGTATTATTATCCACGTGTTTGTAATGGTAACAGCGACATACAAATGCAGCTCAGGGAACAAGTAGTTTAATCAGGATGTAGTTAGGCTTCTTTACTCTCCAAAACCTGTACGTTTTGTTGTACATATCTGGTGTTCATTTCTTGAACACCGTTCATTCAAATGTGGTACTGTGTATGAATGAAAACAGAACAAAAAGGAGGAAACAAAACAGTAGAAGGAATTGTGGCTTGGCTTTTTCATAACCCGTAAAGACAATATCCCTGGAATGTTCTTATATGGCTGCACAAAGGCACCTGCAAATCCCTCAGTCTCTCCAAAAGCAGACGTTCTGTCCCTTCACGTCTTCTTGTGCTGCTGGTTGCAACTGTACTTTCAGCTGTTCTCTTTGTTTCTCTTTCATTTTAGAGTAAGTTTCTCTGTCTTGTTTCTAACGTCACATTGTACTAAATCACTACTACAGGTAGGAACAAGAATGCTTCTGCAGTGTACTAGAGTGGTATTACTCCCCAAGAGATGGATAGACCTGCCATAACGTGGTGGGTTCTGAAAGTGCAACAGGCATCTCCACAATTCCTTTGTATGACATGCAAAAATAAAAAGGAACATCTGGCTGTGGTGAAGCCAAGGTGTCAGGCACACTTTCCTCCAAATATGCTATTTCAAAATGATCAAGCGTGTAACAGCTTCTTCCCTCAGGCAGGGAAAGAGGAACGAAGACTGCAAAGACTGAGAAATACCATCGGGAAGTCTAATCTCGAAAGAAGAAAGTTCTCACTTTCTTCAAGTCCTTCATAAAACAGATTATTTGCTCTTACAAGATCAATAGAAATTGCTTTGTAGTATCTTAATAGTTGCACAATGAAGTACCAGGTGGAACTCAACCTAAGAAGACCCACACAATCCCAACTCACGGTATTTTTGAGGCAACTGAAATGGGAAAATAAATTACTCTCACACAAGCCGAACATGCACTGACTTAAACACGATAGACACCATTCTGATCTTGAATTAAGGGATATTGTCTCAAATGAAAATGTCAGGTAGGCATCTAGACACCTTTGACATTCAATGAAATATAGAAGCCTACTTGTCCTTAATGACCGTCTCCCCTCTCCAACATACAAAAGCACCTACGTGCCATTCACCATTTACAGAGGTGACTTTTCTTTCAGATGTGGCGTTTCAACACATACTTTAGAAAAGGAATTTGGCCTGAACAGCAGACAAGTGGTGATTCCAGAGTCTCTCCCCACTTTCATTATTCACAACTAAATGTTTACTTTTTGTTCCACATCAAAAAAATTATTTGATCCTTTAAAAATGTTGATGAAATATAATTGTTCGTTTCTGAATAAATCAAGAAGCCTGCTGTGATCATAACCCAATAATAAATTGAAGGACAGTTGACAAAGATTTAAATGATGCATCCACACAGCTTCTGCAGCACATACGCTCCAGCATATGGCCTTTTAAATCTCCCCTTTACAGTAGAGAATACGCACTCGCTGCGCATTCACAGGCCTGTTTGGTGCTAGAGCCAAGCATGACTGAATTTCGTCTACCACTTGCAAGGGCACTTGAGGGAAGACATGAACGCGTAAACTTAGTGTTTTATGCCCACTTATTCACTTCAAAGAGTCTTTTCTGTAGCTTCAATATTGATTTGTGGTTGAAGTCTTTTGCTTTTGATGTGTTTTTTTGTTTGTTTGAAGGAAAAGTAGGCTTTTCAAATATTTTTCCTTTTGGAGTGATGAATTCCATCACTTCTAGACTCTCTCTCATCTAAGAAGGGAAAGGGCAGCTAGTTTACTTCTCCAGGCTCTGCTGAGTTATCTGTCCTTTCAAATACTTCGGGCAAAAGGCAGTTGTATGACGTGACAGGTGGTGCCTTCTGTCTTCCACATTCCCTGTACTGATAACCAAGCAGGGCAAAACGATTATAGGCCAAAAAAAAAAAAAAAAAGAATTTATGGGTTAGCAATTTGCTTTTTTGGGAACGAATATAGAAACTGATCTTTTCAGCCCAATTCTACACCGCCTTCAGTAACTTCCCTGAATACGCCATTGAAGTTATTCAAAAAAAGAAATGGCCAGCACTGAAATGCTGGCACTGGGGGTTTTCTTTAGTCATCCTTATTGGCATACAGGACATATTGTAATTATATGTCAAAAGAATTTAACTTTGAAGATACTTCCTCCATTGGCTGATACCGTTCTTTTCACAGTTTCATTGTAGCGCTGCACCCTAATCAACACCAACAGAAAAAGGCAGTGAGGTTTAAGAGGTACCAAAGAGAACTCACAGTTGATGGGCGCACCAGGAAGAGCACCTTTCAGATTTCTCTTGCCACCAATTTCTACGGCAGTCCACACTGGAGGTACACCTGCTGCTCTACCCTTCTCCAAGTCTCCCGGTTCCATCACACTACTCATAACCATGCTACTCTCATAACTGCGTTGAAAACTTTCCACACTTGGTACAAATGTGCTTCTGACTAGAAACCTCTTCTCACGCTGTTGCTACGCTGCTCACTGTTTTACATCTCAGCTCTGCTGGATGCGCTCTCCACTTCTGCATTCACCTCTGGGCGCTCAGTTTTCATTCCTATTACGCTTTTTGGATCTGTTCAGAACTGCTCAATGCTTATGCAAATATGTCTATGTTTCACAAGCAAGTAAAGCTGTGTGGTACAAAGTTGGGGAGGAGGGACATGACATGGACAGCAATGACGCACCTTAGCAGCTAGGTTTTCAATAGACAAAAGTAGATACTCAAAAGGTAAATGCTCAAGCCTGAACATGCCCCTAGATTTCTCCAGGTTAAAATCCACTGTTTTCCCAACAATCCTGTTCTCAAACAACATGTATTCTCAAACAAGAAACAGTTACACAAAAACATTTAACATTTTCTTGACAATAACAATTCTCAGATTCCCACCCACTTTATTTGGGCTCAGTTCTGTTTAATATCTTGAGCAACGATCTGGACAAGGGGTTGGGTGCTCCCTCAGTAAGTTTGCAGATGACACCAAGTTGGGTGGGAGTGTTGATCTGCTCGAGGGCAGGAAGGCTCTGCAGAGGGATCTGGACAGGCTGGATCGATGGGCCCAGGCCAATTGGATGAGGTTCAACAAGGCCAAGTGCCGGGTCCTGCACTTGGGTCACAACAACCCCATGCAACGCTACAGGCTTGGGGACGAGTGGCTGGAAAGCTGCCCTGAAGAAAAGGACCTGGGGGTGCCGGCTGAATATGAGCCAGCAGTGTGCCCAGGTGGCCAAGAAGGCCAATGGCATCCTGGCTTGTATCAGAAATGGTGTGGCCAGCAGGAGCAGGGAGGTGATCATGCCCCTGTACTCAGCGCTGGTGAGGCCACACCTCGAATACCGTGTTCAGTTTTGGGCCCCTCACTACAAGAAGGACATTGAGGTGCTGGAGCGTGTCCAGAGAAGGGCGACGAAGCTGGTGAGGGGTCTGGAGCACAAGTCTGATGAGGAGCGGCTGAGGGAGCTGGGGTTGTTCAGTCTGGAGAAGAGGAGGCTGAGGGGAGACCTCATCGCTCTCTACAACTACCTGAAAGGGGGTTGTGGTGAGGTGGGTGTTGGTCTCTTCTCCCAAGTGACGAGTGACAGGACAAGAGGAAATGGCCTCAAGTTGTGCCAGGGGAGGTTCAGGCTGGATATTAGGGAAAACTTCTTCACCAAAAGGGTTGTCACACATTGGAACAGGCTGCCCAGGGAGGTGGTGGAGTCACCATCCCTAGAGATACTTAAAAGACGTATGGATGAAGCGCTTCGGGACATGGTTTAGTGGTGGACTTGGCAGTGTTAGGTTTACAGTTGGACTTGATGATCTTAAAGGCCTTTTCCAACCAAAATGATTCTATGATTTCTCTTTGCTTCTCCCCCCGCCCCCCGAAGACTAGATGGAAAGCACTGGTATTGAAAAAGATTTAAACAGATTTAAAGCCAAAGCACTCTGCTTGTCCAATGAACTGTGAGTAAAGTTGGTGATGCATGTTAAATGGTAAATAATAAAATCTAATTGCCATATAAATGTGTGTGATAAGCCATCTCCCAAAGAACTGATGCTATGCCAGTTACTCTGTATGAGGGGGATGGTCATGGTGGAGAGGTGAGGCATTCAAGCACATCAAACGTCCTTCATTTCTTTGCTGTTCTGACCACTTTTGTACATTGTATACACCTGAAAAATAGATAAAAATCTAATGAAGCAGGCATTTTCATGGCATAGTGCACACAGATTTCCCTTCCTCCTGGTACTCTTCTGAAATCATTTACTCATTCTCTGCTTCCACAGTCAACACATGCTCTTAGCAGAGCTTGGTTTCCAAACAGCGAGGAATTCTCCACATAAAACTACCAAAAAAGCTGAGAGGTTAAACGTTCTCATTTTGAATGTAGGTTTGCAGAAGCAAACTTTTAATCTAATATTACCAACTTCTCAACCAAGACAATCACCTCCAGACTCTTGAGGACATTACACGAAGCAGCTCTTTTGCAAAAAAGGACTGCTGAGTCAGAATACCGAGATCCATGAGGATGGTACTCTGATAGCCACGGCAGCACATTTTCAAAACAAGTTTAGGACACGCTTCTTGGCCGGGGCTGTGTGTGCCGGGATTCAGTGGGATGCATTTATGCTAAATATCCAGATTTTTTGGTAAGCTTTAAGAGCATACATGATTCCTATATTATCCTTAGCATAACTTTTACTTTGTATTCCAGAAGGGCTTGAAAGAAATTCCACAATCAGCAACAGTAATAACCCGCATGCCAAACAGCTGTAGAAATGTAGGCAAATCTATACATTTGTGTGCATGCAAGAGAATGAAGAGAGCAGGAGAAAAGAAGTAGAAAGCAAAAAGTTTCTCGCACCATGGAGTGATCTGAAAGACTACTGCAATGTTGTTGACTTCACAGAGCTCAGCACAAACACTAGAGTATTTTCTTTATTTTTTGTTATTTAATCCAGAAGTACCAGAGCAGATTTTTCGTTTTTTCCCCATCTCATAATTTTGGAAATCTGATTACAATTTCTGAAAGCTTAGCATTGCCAAAATTATTTTCACAGCCTGGTAGACAGCATAGCTGTTTAGAAGCGGTATGTGTCAAGTTGCAAAGAAAGGAGGATAAAGGAATTTGCGTTAGACCAGGTCGTCCAACCTCCTATTGTTAATCTGCCCGTATATCTTTGCTACACAGGACATCTCAAAGAAGAGCTCTCAGTTTCAAGATCCTTATTTTTCCGTTGGTACAGAGGCTGCTTTTCCAACACTATCAGGAAGACAACAGCTGCATTTGCTGTTGTCTACTCCGACAGGTCACATTAGGGAGATCTGTTTACTGTTGACAGTATTTGGAACTCTGCATTTGGAACAGAACATTATTTCTGCATGAAGAGTTCACAGCCCACTGGCAAGGTCATTACAATTAGCTCATGCGTTTTTATTTGAGAAATTTAAGCATTAATACTTGTTCATTTGTACCAATTTGCCTTTTTATATAAAATACTTTCCCGTCCTTCTTAAAGCTTTGTTTCTTAGTAATAGAAATATGAAAGATCACTGCCATTGATAGAGACTTTGTGATATAGAGAAGAACTTACAATGCAGCAACAATAATAATGGGCTCAATGGGCTCAACAACAGGGACAAATATTATATGAAACTGAAATAATTTCAATTTCCATTGCTGGAACAAGAAATCTTCTTTATGATCAAGACTAATTTAGCTCAGTTTTGCACACCATGAATAACCTACTTTGACAGACAAATGAAATATCAATAGATTAAGTAACTATTACAAATCATCAATGAATATGCCAGGCCAGTAGATCTACTGGTAATTTAGTTAATTGTATTAAAAGTTTACAAGGATGGATTAATTGCCAAGACAGTCTTTACTTAGATGGAAGAAGTATATTTAAAGTAGATTTGCAAAACCACTGAGGTGATACCAGAAATTAATATGATTGCTTTTCTTTCAGATGCTTCAGACTAGGCTGCTTTCACATTATTGGAGAAAACAGCAAATGAAAAGGCAAATGGATGCAGCAGCAGCACCCATGTCTCACAAAGGAATAGAGGGAGCCAGAGGCCAGTGAAGAGCTACAGAAATAAAACAGACAAGAGATCCAGCCAGGATTTTTTTAAATCCAAGTAAGTTGATTCTGATGTATACTCTAATACGAACAGCATTTTTTGAGGATGCAGTGATACAACAGCACAGGAATAACATACGGCTTACAATGGACTCTAAAACTGATATTTGGGAAGGCCACATGGAAAAGAATAACAGAATGAGACAAGATGAAAGTATGGATGTCAGTCCAAAAAAGCAGGTCTTAAAGATGTATGAAATGCCAAACGGGCAGCAAAAAAAAAAAAAATCCAACCATAAATGTTTAGCTGGGTAGGATTTTTTTTGTGATGATGATTTCCTTTTAAAAAGAAAATATAGTTAGCCCGATATCAAAATTAGGATGACTTCCGTTCATCCGGGAGAATACATCACAGCTAGAAAGTTTGGAATAGGATGGGGTACTGAAGTACTGAAACTACCAACTCCTAGAACAGTTTGTAACAATTTATTGTTAAATCTAAAATAACAGCAGCATTCCTTAGCGTTTTATTTTGTGAGAGTGCGACGTTTCAACTTCTCATCTTAATTTATAAACAATTCAAATGCTAAAATACTTTAATTTTCTGACAGTCATTCTGAGTGGATTCTTGTAGGTTTTTGTATGTTCGCTGTTTAAAGAAAGTGGGTGAAAACTTTGGGGATTAAAATAGTGCCTATATACGTAGGAAAGAAGCAAAAGGGAGATTAAACCCTAGTAGGTAAGTGGGTACAAAGTCTTACTTGAGGATGTTCCTCCTTCCCAAAGGCAGATCATGTCTCTTCAAATATTTATAAAAAAAAAATTCTGACAGAACTCCCATTTCCCGCACCACAGGAAGAAAATGCGGAGAGGAAAGAGACGTTACAGATGATGTAATACGTACAGTCTGAACAGAGGAGACATCTTTTCTTTGGCAACAAGTGAGGAACAAGAGCACAAGCCAAATTCCACTTTCACTTGCATTTTTGTGCCCCTTCGAGGCTACTTGGACCCCTCAAGACCAGAAGAGCACAGCATCAAGTACAGCAAGCCAGAATTCCCCTCCACCCAACTATTTCGGTCCACGAAGGCTTTGAATTGTAGGCGTGGTAACCTTCCGAGCTATACTGAAAGCAGGACAGGGAATCTGCTCGTGAAATACATGAAAGCAAATTTGCTGGGTATACTGAACGTTGGCAGGCTTGAGCTGCATCGCCTTAGCTGTTAAGACTCATTTATCTTCACGGGTTATCTGCTAGAACTGCACCCGAGTACTCTTTGCTCATTTTCTCTGCCAGGAAAAACAACACAGTTCTTGGAACCCAAACAAAGAACTATTTTCACTCATTTATTTGTCTCCAATTTATAATTTACCCATCTAATTACAGCAATAATTAAGCTGGAGAATGTAATATAAGTGTTTCCACAGGTACCCACTCCAATCCACTGAAATGGTACCAGAGGTTATGCTGGGAACCCATGTCTGTAATAATGGACTTTCTACGTTACATAGCCAAATCCCACATCCAAAAGGAAACCTGCAGTGGAAACGCTCTCCCGTACTTTTATGGCAACTGTCTGCTTTCCCAGACAACTGGCATCCTGTGCAGGCTCTACAACACAATCTGTGTCATATCTCCGTACTGAATTCGCTGTGTATTTGCAAAAAATGGCATATATTGATTTATCTTTCCAGGATTAGCTCAGATTTCAGCACCTGAAATCTGGTAACTCTACAATTACTCAGAAAGGCTGCAGATTCTGTATTATCTGTATGCATTTAGATTTCACCTAATGCTAACTCCGGTTAAACAGAATTATTGATATCACTTGTAGGTAGTATAATTTTGAGTTTGCTTTGTTGCTAGGGCTAAAATAATATAGGACAATAAATTAACCACAGCTTAATATCAGTAAAGTGTATGGAGTGTTTATAGCATAACAAGAGATGTGTCACCATAAGAAACACTGACATAAAATAGAAAAGAACAAGCTACAGGAAAGCATTTCAACTGAATACAAAGGAAGAAAAAAAAAAATAATGAAAGGCAATTTTTTCTCCTTTTTAGCCAGCAGGCGAGAATGTATCAGCTTGAACTCCCCCCAAAATCTTCATGATTATGCCATGCCATTGACCAAGCAAAATACAACAGAATATGTTAAAAAAAAATAAAGTGAAACATACTACTATGAGAAGACAGAGGGTGAGGACCTGTGTACGCTAGGCCAGTTTGAGAAAGACGCTTACTATATATTACTGTACTGAATACGTCAGGCTTGTCGTTCTTTTACTAGCCACATTTCCTGGGTGGTGAATTACAGAAAATCAGCATCTAAGACAATTCACCCTCCTCACTTCAAATCTCAGTATGTTTTTTTCATGCTCTTCTGGGTTTTTTTCCACTGGAATTCAAGGTTAGACAAGGCACCAGCTATGGATACAGTTTTACTTCAAAAGGGTAAAGCAAAAGCAGAATTTTCAAAGTGAAGAAAACAAAGGAATGTTGGATTTTATAGGTTATCCTCGCTGATGAGCTTTCTGGGAACGCACCAAGCGGTGCATTTAGTGAAATAACAGTGCCCTCTAGTGCCTTTAAGCACATTGTTCAAACTTTCTTTTCTTTCCCTAAATAAAGCAACAGACCAAACCACCGCAGTTCGAAGATGTAGAATAAAATGACTGTGTTAACTTAGTTATCAGTTCTTAACAGGATTATTTCTCCTACTCATGTCCAATTAATATACTGGGAAAAAAACAGATTAAATACATATACATACATACGCATATGCGTAAGTAGTACTTCGTATTGCAAAAACCATGAAAGAATAAGGTGGATGCTTTCTCTACAGCATCAAAAATTACGTTGAAATATTACGCTGCCTCAATAAACATCGAGCATGTTTACCAGCATGCAAAAATGAGAAAGAACGTGGCACAAATTTCAAATACAATTTTGAGAATGGAGCGTGAGCTATCCAAAAAGCTTTAATTTATAAACCAAGCATTTCTGATAAAGAGGCTCTTATTGAAGATTATGACATATCAAGATACAGTTTTCACAGTCTTTCTTACAATCTTAATAACACTTTCAAGTGAAGCAAACATGTAAAATATCACAAAATCCAGAATAATTACTAAGGTCGGCTCATTATCTGTGACTCAGAAGTAGTTAAAAGAAAATCCAGCAAGACATAAGCTCTTGATGGAATATTAATACCTACTTTGAATATCCTGGCTTTTGAAATATTAAATTTTCTTTGACTGTTATGAAATTTTGGTTTTCCTCACAGGAACTTTTATAAAGAATATTAAAATACACAATACTTTTTCACATGACCAGAACGTATTTTCTTATGTCTGATTAGGTAGGCAATATTAGAAAGTATAGTTATACATCCTTTCAAAAAGATATTTTTCTCTGATACCAATTAGCTTTTTGGAAGCCCATCCTTACAACTAATACTATTACTTATTGTAAAATGTACAGACGCATCAGTTTGGTTTATAAAAATGGATCTTAAGAACCTAGCTGGACCTACAAAAGGTAGGTTTAGACCTATAAAACAGAGTTTATCCCACCCTGCAATTGAAATTACAACATATTACGTATTTAGGTAAGTACATGTTTAAGGTTCAATACATATGGCAACTGGTACTTATAGCTGATCCATTAGAGGACTGCCACATAAGGTTGCTTTACTTACAAGATTTTTTTACGATATCAAAATACTGCATTGTGTTTATTTTCCCAACAAAAGGTGGGTTTTACGTGGAATACTGAACAGTGGGGGACAGGTCAAAATGTTCCCCCATTCTCTAACATAGAGACCATCAATTCTGCAAAGCCTTTGTTGTCAATACTGTAAAGCTTGGGCTGTGGTTTCTGCAAGCCACTTACGTAACTTAACTTCATGTAAACACCAAGCCTTTTTCATAGACATTTTAGAGCTCCTTTAGTCCCCCAATTACCTTTTGGTATAGACGGGCCGCTCTGTGTTCCTACCATTTGCTATTTTTTTTCACGTGGCATTTTCACACATTTAAAGTGGCACCTTAACTGTGCAGAACTACTACTAAACCAGCATTGTCAGGCTAACATCAAGATAATGTCATCTCTTGTGATCATATTAATTATTATCAAATAAAACATTGCATATGGTATTACAAAATTATACTGCACTTGACATACATGATTTATTCAGGTTATCATTCTGTAATGACCCTCACTGTAGGTTACACTGGAATTACTGTACTTACTTTTGAGATCTAAATTTCTGGCTCCTGCTGTGCTCTGTGTTGTGATTTTAGTGTCAATCTTTACAGTGTGGAGATTGTTGGTATCCCTTGATATCATCACATTATGCCACTGGTTGTCATTCAGAGGTTTATTCGAACTTCCTTTGATGAGATTTGCACCATTTCCCAAGTCAAACACATAGTGTAAATACCTGGGAAAAGAGAAAAAATTGGAAAAGTTTCCTTTTTCTTTACATAGCAATGGGGCACTAATTAATATGTCTAATATTTCCTATTTCCTTATACTCCTCAGCAGTGCTGGTCAAACCAGAGGACAGCAATGAATGCCAAATGGGGAAGCAACCTTAATTCAGAGTAATCACCATTCGTTTAGATGAGCTGAGACGCAGTCCCAAGTTTCTGGAAAGTAACAAGCACTCCATGTGCCAACACACGCATACATACGTAGAGAGAGAACAAGAGGAAGGCTATAAACTAGTACTTCTTTGTGGTAAACACTACAGAAGTTATACCTATTATTTACTTTCATATTTTTCAGGCATCTAGCTTCATCTGAAAGAAAAAGTCACAATAAAGCATATGAAGTTTAGCATGAATAAACATTCATCAATCATGTATGTCCAGTCAGACAAAGATTTGTATCCTAAACTTTCCCTTTTATTTCTCCTGTGTGTATATTTTGAATAGACTTTTTTTTGTTATTATGCTAATCCATACATACCCTTTTACTAATTCAACCACAATGAAATCATTTCCATCGCCACTGTTATAAAGTATCAATCCATCCAGAGAGGTTGTTTTGAACTGGAAAAAAAGGTGCATAGATGTATACGCTTGTAGCGTGGCCAACGCAACATAACTTGCTTTTGTTTTAAAGGTTACAGGGTCTGCTATGATGTTCCTGAATCCAAATCTTGCGTTTAGCTCACAATAATCGATGTCTCCATTCTTACATAAGTCAATGTATGCCATGCCATTAAACGTAAGACTCTGTAGATGCCCAATAAAATTAGAAGGCACAGAAGACAGGTAGCGCCGTTCTGTTATTATTCCTGTTTCTATGTTGTGGAATTCCAGTCGCGTGTGATCACCAGCCATTTGACCTTTGAATAGTAACAAGAAAATACATGTTAGCATCTGAAATGGGAGGTCAAAAAGCACGCCATGTCATTAAGTATCAGCATCAATTTCGCACTTTTCAGAACGGGCAAGGCCAATTCTTGGCTCCAAAGGGGATTCTTCTAAATTCATCCAAACGTCTGGTAAACACCTGGCAGCCTTTCCGCTGAGTTCAGTATGTTTGTACAAGGCCAACAGTAAGATTTCCAAACTGAAGCACAGTACCACAGTGTATCAAACCGCCACCAAAATCCCTCACTTTGGTTTTACTATAAGCAAGTGCAATTCATTAATACAACACGAAGAGCAGAAAGGCAAATCTCAGAGCTAAAACTACCCTGTTAGAGTTTCATGGAAGAGAGGTGTAACAGTTTGGGGGAGAGTACTCCATATGTTTTGCTTAAAAGTGCATGATTAGGCAAGCGGAAGGAAGGATTCCTGTTTAAGCTGTCTTAGGTATATTAATGCTGGCCCTGCTGCAAAGCCCTCCTTAAAAGCACCTGGCTTTATACCACGGGGATAAACCACGGGAGAAGGGGGCAGAGCCAGTGTCTTGTAATCCTGAAAATAGCGTGGGACTTGCTTACATCAGAAAGGTGGCCAAAACCAAGCCTCACAGCTACCTTGGAGTCCTTCTTCCTCCTGCAAGGACTCCTGCACAGCAGAAAGCCTGGAATTTGCTGACTGTAGAGCTAAGCTGAAGGGAAGGATCAACACTGCCAGGGTACACTGCGTACAGGTCACCTAAGTTTTTAAGCTAGTTATTAAATACCTTACCCAGCACATCAAAATTGTGTCCACTGAAGAGTTCCCTTTTCTAACGCAGCTTAGATTTTTTTTTTTCCCCAGGCTTAAAGAAGTAGGGCAGTACTATCACAAGGCTGATTCATGGTCACGTTGTGTGGGTATGACGAAAAAACAGCTTTTTATTACTAATCAATTTTACCACTTAATCTACCGTTTGCAAACCATGGACTAGATTTCCCAGTTCCTTAGATGCTTCACGTCTCTCATGGAGTACAAAGGTGAACAGCAGACCCAGCCCAGCTGGAATAAATAGTGGCATAAACCAGCTATATAATACAAGTTCTCACAGCTGCAGTGCAAAGGTGTTGGCAGACCGAGTTCCCTCTGTCCTTCCCTGAACACCCTATTCCAAGAGGAGAGTGTGAGCTCTGACCAGGCTGGATGTGTTTAGTGGTGGTGCAGAAAGCCCCGAGGCAGGCTTGCACAGCTGTACCTTCATAGCTTTTCTGAGCAAGTGGCCGTGTAGGCGTGTGCGAAGAGGGAAAGGATAAGGGCAAGATGAATGTAGATAGTTGGGCTTTACCCAGGGAGATGGATTCACAACCAGGTTAACTCACAGCACTGAGATACAACTACAGGTATTAGTGAAGTTACAGTGAAAATAGGTCTGGAAGCTTTAATACAACTAAAAAAAAATAAATTGCATTAATAATTTATGATAAATATTTACAAGCAGCTTATTTAGCTTCAGGATGCATTCTGACCTAACTCTACTGATGTCACTGAACACCATTGGCATCTGGGATCTGCAGTCATACGAGCTGAGCACTGCAAGAGGCACCTTAATCCCCAAGGACAGTCTTCCTGACATTCTGGTTTCTAAACGTCAGTTCTGAAGATACCACTTTTCTCCTGATGTATTAGCAAAGGTGGGTTCTTCCTTGCCATAACGAGTCAGGGAGCTGTCTTGAAAACGCCAAATCTGTAATTTTCTGCAAGGCCAAGAGCTGGGTATTGGATCACAGCCAGACAGCTGAAGATCATGTTTTAGAGGAGGAACATTACATATTCCAGTCTTACATCACTTCAGATGGCAATGCATAAATGTCATGGCAAAAATCCACTAAGCTTTGGCCTGTAGCACAGTATCCTCACTACATTCACTACCTTAAATGTATTTCTTTCTTGAGCCTAGTAATGAAAAAGTTCCAGAATCTGGGCTCACATCCCAAATCTCCCTCTAACATTTCAGTTGTACAAACATGCTAGCAGGACTTGAGACTTCGCATAATGCTCCACAGTATTTGCAGCTACAGCAATGAAGAAAAAGAGAGAGACTGCAGTGTGTGCTTACAAGGTTGAGTTTTTTCTTTTATTTTCTTTTTTAACTTGTCAGGTTGGCGCATAAAATACGTTACCTGTTGCAACGCTATGGGACGTACAAAAGGCCAAGTGAATTTCTGTTCATAACTATAAGCTAGGTATCCCCTCTGTTATCCACTCTAGTGACCTCCTTCAGTCCACTTTTATTTTCTATACATTTCCAGAAAACAAAAAGCATCAGGGCTGCAAGTATTTAAACTCTTCTGTGATGAGTAAAATTTTCAAAACCACCTGTATGACTTCCAATGAAGGCTAGTTATGATTCTGAAAGATATTATTTATCCATGCACAAATTATGCATTCCTCAAAGATAACTAAGCTCAGTACATGGAATCAAAAAGGGAAAACACAGTGCATGGTGGGGGGAAGCTGAAATTTTTGGGAGAAAATCCATTTTTTCCTCATGTTCCCATAAGATGATAACAATCTTTCACACGAATAACTACCGGGTTCTATTTTAACCACATTTCTGATTGCTGGGACATCAAAGAAAAGTTCTAAGCAGTTTAGAGCAAGAGCATTCCAATCTGATATGGCAACTCTTCCACCACCCTTTTAGGAAATTCAAAGCTACGAGACATTAAATTGCATTGTCTACCTTTGACTTCCTACCAGATGGGAGTGAAAACTTAAAGCTCATGAAGGCTTTGGCAACACACTGTTGCCAAAAAAAAGAAGTCACAGTGCTGCGTAGCGTTAAAGATTTTTCTATGTAGAAAATGTAATATCCCTGGGACTAACAGCAGGTTTCCCGTGTTATCAGACTTTCAAGTTCCCTCTAGCTCCTTTGCTCATGCCCGTCCTCACTGATGGAGGCGGCCACAGATGGGCCACACAGCTTCCTGCAGAGAGGTTAGGAAGACTTTGCTTGATCAGGAGGCAGCTGGAAAGACTCACAGGCTTTAACACATTGGTAACACAATGGAATAGACTGCCCAGGGAGGTGGTGGAGTCACCCTCCCTGGAGGTATTCAAGGAGCATGTGGACATGGCATTGTGGGACGCGGCTTGATGGGCATGGCGTTGTGTGGTGTGGGTGGTTTTGTTTGTTTGGGGTTTTTTTGTTGTGGTGTGTGTTTTGGGGGGTTTTTTTGTGGTTTTTTTTTTGTTTTGGTTTGGGTTTTTTTGGTAATGGTTGGACTTGATGATCTTACAGGTCTTTTCCAACCTTAGTGATTCTGTGATTCTGTAACAGCGAGAATAGAATAGTTCACTTGAAGGGACCTACAACAATCATGTAGTCCAACCACCTGACCGCTTCACAGTTGAAGGTTATTGATGTTGTTAAGGGCATTGTCCAAACGCCTCTTGAACACTGATGGGCATGGGGGATCGCCCACCTCTCCAGGAAGCCTGTTCCAGTGTCTCAGCTATTTGCTGAGACCATGATATTTGATAGGAGCTCCAGTTATCCACAGTGAAGAGTGATTACAAGAACCTACAGTCCTTTAACCAGTCTTCCTTCACCTCACTAGACTACCTAAGATAGAAACCTCCTGTTTTCATCTTAATCATTCACATATATTTTGAACTTTCCTGAAGCTGTACTGAGCAGCTCGGAGTGAACTCAAAGGTGAAAACAGTACTTCTTGGTGGTTTTGTAACCTGTAGTATTAGAGTAAATAAAAAATCTGCCATGAGGAGCCCAGGAAATCTCCATTTGGTTTTAGACGCTGTATTTTACTCTGATCTGAACAGCTTCCTCTAACTAGAAGGGGTCCCCAAAGTGGCCTTATTATTTGAGTTGCCAACTGAAGCAGCAAGATTATGATATTTTTCAGTATAGTTCCTCCAGCATTATCTATTTATTTTCACAAAGGAATTAACTGCTTTAGGCCATCTGCTTTCTTGGGAGAATGACCCAAAGCATCATCGCATACACAGACTAAATTTTTGCTTCACCTCTGGAAGATCTGTTGGTAATTTCTGATTCTAGAAAATACAGTTTTGCTGCTATATGAATACAGAGCAGTTATTTTTCTACTGGTGACGCAGTCTTCAGTGGTCTGCTGAGGTGAAAGACCACCACTAAAGAAGGTGCTTTCCTTTTAATAACCCATTAAAATTGTTACCATTTTAACAAAGCTTAAAACCAATGATAAAAGCTATTTAATACTACACGAAAAGAAAGGAAAATACTAAATAGCTAACACAAAATTAGGCACATTGTATTGTGCAAGGAATCGGGGCCAGAAGACAGGTCTGTTCCTATTAACGACACATACGTAAGCCTTATCTTTAACAGAACAAAATCAAAGTCTTCTCTATTATCATCTCTGATAATATAGACACAGGAATGTATTTCTAACATCCGCTGGCATTCATGCCATGGTTTTTTCTCCCATCTCAACTGCTATTTTAGTATTTGAGAAAAACCTGTTGCCTTACTTTTAATTATTGAGGACAGCTGATGCAAGATTTAAAACACAATAGAATATCCTTCAAACATTCATGAAATTCTTTCTTACAGCAATGGCTTAGAGTTTAACCTTAGTATAAATTCAGTGTGTTGCCAAAAGCATTTTACTTGCCTTCTCATTAGTGATGTATCAAATGACTTCTCCCCAATTACTGTATAAAAACATTCATTTAAGTCAGCGTGGAGGTTTTCATTCATTTCAGTAGCAATATTGTAAAATAGGAACAGTAACATCAAGTGTAATAACGCACTTGTAGCAGCAGTATTTCAAGATGCATAACACGGATTTTTGATCTTACCCAAGAAAAGAAAAAAGCGTCTGTTGCTTTCAGAGAAAGGCATTTTACTTCTGCCATTTTTTGTTTTGTGTTTCCCCCCCGTAACACGGAGTCACAATGCCACGCTACCTGTCATGGCCTGCTGGTCATCCACCATTAACTTTAAACTTTTTCCTCGCCGAACCACACGCACTGTGTGCCACTCATTATCATTGAGGTTATAGCCAGCAAAAAGGGTTTCTGGACCTTTGCCTGTAGGATATGCCAAACAGTCATTATGCAATCTTTAAATCAGTTTACATGTGAACCTCACAGAGAAAGAGAGAGAGAGACAGAGAAACTGGCTGGGCAAATGTTAAGAGTCACATCAAGCAAGAAAATTACAAAGTATAGGCAAACCTCAAACATAGAGCTACTATGTTAAAACACTTCTACTGTATATTTAACTATATAAATGTATTGTAGGTGCACATTTAACGAACCTGGTTGTCATAAATAGGCACAGTCAACATTGATTTAGTCATGCGTTTTCCAGTCATGGAAGAAATGGGTTTACTGCAGCCAGAACTTCAGCACATGTTTTGCAAGACTGGATTTTTGTTCCTTCATTAAAAACAGTTTGGGGAAAAGGTACAAGTGGTAAACGTGCGTGCATGCGTGTTCTATTTTTCTTAATCTATGTCAGCTTCTCAGCCTAAGTTTGTTTATTAGGACTTCTCAGAAAATCATCTATTACCTTATCACCCAGATGACTCGTTAATATTCAGATCCAGTACCTTCTGATGTTAGCGGACCTCCAAACCACACTTCCCTTTTTCATTTAATGGATACCTTTTTTGGTAATCTGCTCTTTTTGTAAGCAGTACAACAAAGACCTTTTGAAGCAAATATAAATCTAGGTATAGCGCAATGTACTTGCAATAACTGAACTATTCACAAATCTAGGAAACAGGATATCTTTAATAGCTAGGAAAAAATCTCTCAGAAGTAAAGGATTATGGAAATTTTCCCTTGCACTGTTGACCAAGAAAAGACAGAAAGAGAAAAATCCTGACTATGAACTATCGTTCGTATGAGTAGGTGATTGACGAAGCGCTGAACCAATTAATCAAAGCTTCTGTGCTCAAACCTGAGTTATTGGACCTATGCGGTGACTGTCCAAAAGGTAAAGTTAATCTGCAATTAATAAATTACATTCTTGCAAGATAGAGACCTCCCTGGCCTGTTTTTCAGTTCCTGTGGCATAATAAAGGCTGCTGGTAACGCAGAGAGACATGTAATAAAGTAACATTTGACATGAAAACATTAGGGTTACACTGAGTCAGACCATCACCTCCACAATGTCTTTTCAGGCGATGTCTTCGTGTGCATCAGCCTTCTTTTAAAAAGGGATACACTACCGGCTCTGAAGCTCTCCCACGTGTCTTTTTGGATTCTTTTCCACCCAGTGCAGGCTAACTGTGATGGAAGAGGTCGATTATTAAGTGGGTACTATATGACATTGTCTAAAATCAAAGCCTCTTTGACTTCAGGACTGCACAGAGGGGAAAAAGCCATTAACAGCTTGATGTAGCTGTTCAGCATATTGGACAGTCTTCATCTCAGACTTTTTCCATTTTCTATCAGCATTTTTTTAATTGCTGCTGGTTGATTGCCCTGCTTTTATACGCAACTTTTGTTATTTTCAGCATGTCAAGGGATCTCCAGGAATAAAAATACTAGCTACGGCAAAGGCAGTGAGATTCTGGTAACACCGCGTTGCTTTCTCTACGCCTCTGTACTGACGCGAGGTTAGGAAAGGTGTGCAAACCCAGCAGAAAGAGATGCATACGTACTCAGTGATGTCAACTACCCGAATTGCTCTGTTCCTTATGTGTTTGCTTTCTCTGACACGAGAAAGACCAGTTTTGCATAAAGCTTAAGCGAGTAACGTTCTCTTTGGATATGGTGATACAGATGCAGTGAATAACGCTCCTTAAGCAATTTCTATTATTCTGTATTTTATTGGGGGCTTCAACAGAAGCAATTTCTAACTAGAACTGGGAGACAAGGGATGGATTTACAAAAAATGCTCAAATTAGATGAGTAAAAACCTTAGTGAGAGTCAAATGCCTGCCTAGAAATACACCACCTACTATTATTTTAAATGTTAGCCCAACTCTTTTTTTTCCTAAGCAGTTGAACGACTTAGTGTCCATTATCTCAGAACAGATCTCTAAGAGACCTAAAAGCATATGCAATTATAATTTCTTCTCACATTAACAACCCTCTGTAGTGTCCCAGTCACGTAAAGCATATATAAATATCAAATTCAATTTGGCTAGTCACATTCATACAGGCAAATATGTGTATTATCTTTTAATGGTTAGGGACTTGTAAACTCTTCCTGTTGTAAAATTAAATGTATGTTTTCCCGTGTATCAGTACTTTCTTTGCAAGAGTATTCAGAGTTAAAAAAAATATATCTGATTGGAACTACCAGTGAGCTGCCTTTGTTCGCAGCACACGCAATCCCAAACCGGATTAAGGGGAAACTGTGGTGAAAGGGCTATGAAAGGGACAACCCTGGCTGTAACGCACTATGGGAGCCATGCACTGAGCGCAGTCCTGGCCTTGTAGAAACTAGCTACCTTGCATGGAAAAGAGGCTTTTCTTTCCCGAAGCTGAACTCTGACAGAACAGAGGAGGTTTTGCTTTGTCACAGAGAGTACAGGGAACTACAAAATAGCAAGACCTGGTGTCCAGGTATTGTCTATGTACCTGTCACATCACGCCGCATCTCTGCAAAGTAGCATAGTTTTCCACAGCCGCTGGAGAGCTGGATGGGGAAGGACAGATGCCCACCGTTCCTGTAGGGAATGTAGTGCTTGGGCTGCTTCCTGGCCAGGAACATGCTTTTGCACATGAAAGTAATAAATGTGCTTGGGAGCAGTGTCTTTAGGAGAGAATTTTCTGAACGCTTAAACACAAAAACATGTAGTCCTTGATACCGCACAAGAGTACAAGGACTGCAGAAGGAAACTCTTAACATACCTTGTTAAATGGCATTGGCCAAACTCAAACATAGTTTATATTAGTACCTTCCTCACTGACTTTCAAATATATTGACTTGAAATTAATTTAAACATCATATTGTTGAGATCATAACAGTTCAGAGTCCTCTTCTGTCCTGGTTTATACTGCTCTAGTTTATAGTGAATCTGCTATAAATCTACTAAATCACTGCCTCTCCAGTCTTATTCTGACTTTAAACGAAGTGGAATCAGATCAATGTAAGTCACAGCAGTGGAAAGTGCTGTTGTATTTATGTAAGTACTGGCATATTGCCACTTTTTGGGGGGGTGGGCTTTTTTTATCCTCTTTTCTTTAAAAACATTAAATATCTCCCATGCGAAGAAAAGCAAGAGCCCTAATTTAATTAAAAAAAAGGGGGGGGGGGTCTGTTTTCTGTAGACTGATACTACCTTTCTAACCTTATGTCCCTCCACTCCTATTTCCCATGCCGTCCTTCCCTTGGAACTCACTTGTCTCTTTCTAGACAGGACACAGTTAATTTGCTTCACGTACTCAGCACTCGCTCACTTTCTGAGCTACTGATTCTCTCAGACGCTAATGCCTTAATCATAAGCCTTTCCTTTCAGAGACAGGTTGTAACCTGCAAATACACACTAAGTACCTCTTCTTGCTTAAGTATGAAATTTATTATCAACATCTATATTCAGCTCTTTTCCTATTTTAAGGGCTTAAATAACCACTAGATTTTATGCATCCCTAGTGTGAATGGACAGTACCAAATAAAAAAGTATAGGCACTTTTACGGCTCCCACAATTTGCTTATAGTCCATCATGCCAGTAAAATCTGCACATCCATTTAAAAGCAGGTAATTGCTTGTACAACCGTCTTTTTACACGGGAAAATACAGACTGTGCAGCCAGCCGTCAGAGGTACAAATCTTGATGATGCAATTCATTATGAACTAGGACATAAAAATGCAAAGCCCCAAACACCCTAAGTTATACCTTTACTCAGGCACGTGAAGTTGAGCTTGCTACGTTTTCAGCGCCGCAGCTAGAACTTAACTGCCTTTGGTCCTTTCTAAAGTTAAAGGAACAAAGTACGAACCTCCCAAAGAAAAATGTCATTTTCAGTGTGCTGAATGTTCTAAATGTTCTCTGGAGATTCCTATTCTCTTTACTATCTTGTGAGGAGCCTGTTCAGCCTAATTCAAGCGCTGAAAATTTGCTGAATTCAAATGAGCCTGTTAATTGATGGTAACACGCTACTTACTTTTTCTCTTATTGATATCGATCCTGTTGTACGTAAATGAGGAGATCTTTTAACCAACTATTTGTACAGAACTTCATAAAAAACAAACTGACCACTTTGAAACAAGACACTAGCTTTTGGCATTGTACCAAAACGCATTCAAAACTGGCTGTCTGAACCAAACAGGAATTATTACTGGCTCTTACAATGCCATCCACCACCAAGGCACACACCAAAATGCCACCCAGACTTGCTCGGAGCATTCGATTTTGTGATCGAAAGTAGGTATCAAAAATGAAGTAGCAAAAGAAAGACAAAGTACACGAAGACTAGCAAGGGAGACTGGATGGTTCAGTGCATGTGATACTAACCTGTGGAGCCCAAGTTAGTTACAGGCAAACCACTACCACCTACTTATGGGTCAGTGTAAGAAACGTCAGTGGTTTCAGCCTAGTTTGCTAACGGGTAACTACGAGTATCTCTGGCAATCAATATCAGGTGGCATTTCCCATTTGAAATTTGAGAGAATAAGTGGACAAAAGGACAAAACCCTGAGATCACTCCAGTTAATAGAGAATATTACTTCAAGGCCAGGGATGCCAGGATTTCAGATGAAGTCTTACAGCTAAGATAATAGATACATAGCAAGCTGAACTGTAAAGTAAAGACAGTTGAGTGGCTCTGAGAGACACCCAAGAGCGTTATTGCAAATACCCGATGCAGAACGAGAGAACTCTGTGCCATCTCATTTATCCTGCTTTCCAGGGTAAATCTAGCATGCCTGTAATCTAGGCTTCTGTTCCGGCAAGCAGCCAGTCTCACAGCCACCGCACAAACCTTGTGAGGCCTCTGTATTACACACCAGGCTGCAGCACAAAAAGCTCAGAAAAGATTCCTCCAGAACTAGAGGCAGAAATACAAGACAAATAGGGGAAGGCATCTTAATCTTCATTATCCTTTCTATGGTGGTTGGCTGCAGAAACAATTCTGGGCTTCCAAATCACTCATTTGCAAACTCGAATTTAAAAAGTCAATTATTATAGTGAATCAACTGTATTTTAAATGACTGCATCTGCACCATCCCGAAATTCCCTGACTATGCATGATTCTTACTAATAGAAAAACTTAGTTGCCTTTTAAAGATCAATGATGTGTATCAGTTTATCATTTAAAGCTAATTGACAAATTAACTTGAGAAAGTCTTATTGCAGCTCAAAGAAATTTTGTCAACTGTATTTTCTTCCTAGCAGATTCATACAGAAAATTCCACAAGAACAGCACATTCACTGAATCGTATCAAGCAAAACATATCAATCTGCACTGCTTGATCAAAATGTTCCAGCCCACAATAGCTTTATTATAGGCAAAATCGCTTTTGGCAACTTGGGTAAAGCATTGGCAGTTTAGGGTATTTCTATTACTTTTCAAAACAAAACCTGACACTTCAGAAATTGAAACGAAGGAGATTAGAGTTGCTAATATCATTCATTAGCCTTCATTTCAGCTGTAGAATAGATTTGCTCATTTGCTTTTGAGTAACTGCAATATAATATTAAATCTGTTTCTGCATTTCTATCCAAGTGCATGTACAGAAAGCTAAACAAGGTACTTTACAGCATTCTACTGGCTTCCTCTACATGACTGAACTAGAAACAGACTGCATTTAATATTGATCTAGTTCACCAGTAAGGAAAACCAGCATACATAGTGAATGCACTGGGGAAGAAAAATCCATAGAAGGATATAAAAAAAAAAAAATCCAGGAATCAAGCACCATATGCAGTGCTGAGGACACAAAGTTTTCTATAGTCATTTGCCTCTTTCTTTGCTCTCTTTTCCGTGAATCTGATTCCCTTGCCCATGGTCTGAGCTGGTCGGTGTTTCCCCCCCGCCCTCCCAACTTTGTCCACCTTTTGCCTTAAGCAAGCTATTTAAGTTGGGGTGTGATAGCGCGCATACTCATCCATTAATTTCTTTAAAGCTGTGAAATATTAACTGTTGGTGATACTTAAGCATCTAAATAGAGCTAGCGGATCAAGGTGGGAGGGCAGAACATAGACAGATCTATGGGACTAAATTAAATCTAAGGATTCTTGGCGTCTGCCAAGAAAGGTGCTGATGATACCACTGTCGTGTGAAAGCCTATTCTCTACAAACTGAGTGAGGACCACTACTGAATTTCACGAAGATAGAGAAAGAAAGAAACATCAGAAAGTAGCAAACTTTGAAATTGCAAGTGTTGGCCTCTTCCTGCCACATCAAAGCGTACGTAGAACACATACACATGCTCTAAAAATTGGGAAGTGCGCTTTGCTGGTTAATAATCGGGTCTATATTAAGTTGAACCGTATCTCTTGAAAAAATTGTTTTGAAATTGCAATTACAACTATACGTGAACTCAGAGAACACGAGAGGATAAAACTGATTTTCTTACTGCATTATGAAATGTCTAAGCCAGCTCGAGACATTTCTCAACACATTATTTAAGACATTTATTGTTAGGAATCAGCTGCATTTTAATTTAATTTTTTAAGTCCTATATCTAAGCAAGTGAAACACAAACAGCCCTAAGGACATGTAATTTTCCTTCTTCTTAGAAATAATGAAAGAAAAGTATCTTTTCAAAGCTAAAACCAGAAGTCGGCTAGATCCCTGAATTTTTAATAAGAGCGCAGCTTCCCTTTTGTACCGTTCTCTAAGGATCATGACTATCAGAAAATGTACTAAAGGTACTAAAGGTTTTATGAATCTACCCCAAGGCCCTGAACTAAAGCACAGCGAAGTCAATGAGCTTGAAACATAGGGTTGTTGCTTTGTCAGCTCACTGCTGAACATTTTCAGCCAAACTTTCCGAAATTATGTTGAACTTGACAATTGACTTTGCTGTGGGTAAGGTGAGCGTGAACTTTCAATGCATGGCAATTCCACGCTAATTTAAAGCAAGCTTCAGTGCGAGATTATTTACTTTGTATTTACTGCAGGTAAAAAAATGTGCACTTGCAAAGATCATGCAGCATTACAAACACACTGTAAGGTCATATTCTGCCTTGAATCGTGCTAAGTTTTTTAAAGTGCACCCAAATCCTAGGACTCTGAATTGGGATTCAGCAGATTCCCTTCCACAAACTACTTGTGTGACATTTAGTAAGTCTTTATTTGTTTTTACCTTAGTTTGACATGGCTGCTATAATGAAAAATTCCCAGAATTTTAAGCTGAATACATTTAAGCATTTTGTTTTAAGTAAGGTGCACTTAACATAAACACTATCAAGTCAACATCTTGAACTTCATTCTACCTAAGCTACAGCAGTACATTAGGAAAGCAGCTATTTCACAAGCCTGCTATCCCATTTTCCCTGCCAGCTCCTGTAGCTGAGCCTGAGAAAAGCTCACGGAAGGGTGACAGTAAGGGAAGCCAGCTGGAAAGGCTGGCCACCAAGGAGAGGAGGGACTTGAAGAACCTGCACTGAGTCACTGCAACAACTCACCTACACATACACTGACACTGAACAATACAGGGAAAAAAACCAAAACAATTTGGCTTGATAACCGAAATAGTGTGTTTTTTAAAGGATAATCCACTATAAGCTAGTGTATTGCACAGGCAAGAACAAAATGGGAAATTTTAATTCATTTACAATACTGAAATTTTCCTATGCAGAATGCTTGTATTGCAGACAGTTTGCTTATACTGAAAGTTTGTTTCCATGAAAAATTCCTTTTAATTCCTATTTACCAAAAACTTTGTAAAACTGGTAGAGAAAAGAATGGCCAATTCATCTGGAGTTACTAGTGTTTGCTTTTTTCCCTCCTATAACAGGAATAGGACTGAAAATCCTAAGAACTGACTTGGCAACTCCTGTGTAAAATAGTACCGACACTAATAAAAAAACCCGATTTTAAGCACTATCGGAATTTATTTTTTTAAAAGTAAATATTCATTGATTGATATGACTTTCATGGCACCCAGGATGTCCAATATTCGTTAATTCTGTATGAATTCAGAGTTCTGTCAATAGTACTGATTTGTGAGATATGGGCTTAAACTAAGGGAAAAGAGTGATCCCAAGAGGAGTTCAACATCATTTTCTGCTTTCCCAAGAAGAGTTGGATTTCTACCACAGCAGACTCATCATTCTCGTCTCGACTACCCAAACCAAAAGCCCCAAACCCTACCAAACACAAAGGCAGAAACACATACATTCCCTGTCCCAGATTTCTAGAAACAGCGAGAATATTCGTCTAAAGCTTCAAAGAAACGGAGAGCGATCCAGCTGGCAATCTCCTTTTCCTTAGACATCGTCTCTCCAAGTTTCCACTCAAACACAGTGCCTCAGCTTCCAGAGGAACTTTGCTGTCTCCTCTGAACCCAAGAGATCTGGAAGGATTCTCACTTGGCAGAAGGATTTCACCGTGAGACAGCTATCTGAAGAACTTTGGTAGCCTGGACCTTAATCACCCATCTGCAAATCGCTGTCAATCAGCTAATGAATACCAAGAAGGCCGAGATACGCAGTGGCTACAGGGAACAGGCACGTAGTCACCCACAGCAGATCTCTAAGCGTACCCTGATGGTGCAGACGCCCTTTTTGAGTCCGAAGAACCTGTGCTACTGTTTTCTACTGCTAAGTCTGCCCTCCTTCTTTCCACTTAAACCCAATGAAGGAAAAATAAGCAAACTTACAGTGATTTTTGCAGAAAAAGTTGGTACGCACTTGATCTTTTTTTTTTCCTGAGAGAATTGGAATATTTGTTTTACTTTTGTTAGATTATAACTGACAACTGGAAAGAAGCAGAAACAGCTTTGATCACACATTAGCCTTTCTGGCTTTCATATTGACTGTGCCCATTTATATCAAACCACGGCTGTGAAAACTCTAAAGTACATTTAAAGATATAAGTAAGCACAACTTAAGTATGCTTCTCCATAATTCACCTTTTTATAAAAAACATTACCTTTATGTTTAGGCAAAAATGAACATAACAGAAAAAAACCACTTAAATACTTCATTTTACCCTTATATCTTGCACATTGTGCTTAAGAATAAGCAGACTGGTAACTAGTTGGCACGGAAAGGAAAAGACTTTGGACTGTGACTTTATTTTAAGAATAAGCTCCTCTTAATTTACAGGTGTCTTCATCCCAAGGCACAGCTGTTATCAAATATGTAACAACTAAATCTCACACTCATATCCTTTCTTTTAAAAAAAAAAATGAAAACGCTCTATTATAACATTTTGCCTAGTTAAGGGTGAAGAGAATAATGATTCAAGATTGGCGATTGTTGATTATTATTTCAATGTTTTAAAATATTTTTGTACTCATCGTGGATAGAAAAGCACAATTTCTTGACACTGCATATTCTTGGATGCTTCTATGTAGACAGGAGTCAAGCAAGGAGCGCTAAAATAAACATTTCAGATTATTTTCCGAAATTACAAATAGGTGAATACAAAGGGTGATCCCTGTTCTATAAGCCTCCTCCGCTGACTTTCATGGGTATGGGCTTGGTCTCCCATTTTTTCTGACTTATATAATAGACATATAAAGCCTACGTTTATTTTCCTGTATATTCCTAAACTATTTCACCAAATAATTGCAAACCCCCACATTATCCGATTTGTGTATTTCTTCATCATGTTCCAAGTTTATCCTTGTGAAGTGTCGTCACTACAGTGTACTACTAGTTCATGATTACTTTTAGACCTTTTCAACTTCTGAAGAGCCACCAGTTCAGCTGCACCAGATTTCATCCAGAATGTAAGATTCCTGATGTTCTCAATGACACGGGCCATAGGGCAGAGCTCTTGGCCTATTAACAGTAGCAGGGTCACATAAAGTGAATACCTATCTTCAGATTTCAATGCTCTAGTACTATTTTAAAAGGGTAAACAATACACATTAACAGTTGTTTGAATCTTTCTTATAAAGAAAATTTCTTTTAAAGGAAAAAGACCCTGGATTTTGTAGGCTGACGTTGTAGACAACATTGTAAATATTCTTTAAGCATTTCTTTCAATTTTGAGTTAGGTCTGATATACCTTATCTGCAAGAAAGCAATCCCAATACTATTTATCAGGGAACCTATACAAATTTCCCTATCAAAATAGCATTTTTTTCAGACATACTTTTTCAGGATTCCTGAGCCTAAAATAAGGTTTATAAAATTACCACCTACTTATTTCAGTAAAGATTTTGTTGGGAACAAAAGTACTCAACTGTCTTAGATACCACGTACGTTTGAGACAGTTTGCAGAAGTTTAACGTGGCGTTTTATTAAAGGTAAATTTTCAACAACTCTTCCAGCTTCTTCACGTGATTTCTTACCCAAAAGACCAATGTGTGTTTCTTTTCTGCAAACAAGGCCTTTTTCTGCATTCTGCATCAAACTCTTCACGCTACATTTCAGCTGCTTCTAAACCTATTACTTTCCCAGACGTGTATTTATGGTGGCTAAATGAAACGGAAGTTAACTGTGACACCTGCAATAGTGAGTTTTAGTTTTACTTTTTCATTGTTCACTTGAAACTTTTTGAGAATTTCATTTTGCAATTACGGCTGCTCAAGCATTTACACACTAACAATACGCACAGTCAAGCACCTTTTGCTATCTCTTATTTCCAGACTGTTGCTTGCTGTGTCTCTTGAATGCCCGTATAATACTAAAACAGCATGACTTTTAAGATCAAGTAGATGGAATCGATTTCAACGTGGAGAGAATCTCTCAAATGCTCTTTTGCTATTTGTTATCTCTTAAGGATTGTGCTCAGTGCCAGTGAACAACAATTTTGTTATTGAAAAAAACAAGTCGGCTTCTTGACACAAGTTCCTACTTGCACTTAAGGTGCACTCTGTATCTTGGTTTATGTAATTTTAGAAAATCAAGAATCCACATTATAGTCTTTTCTAGCTAGTGCTGCTCTTATTCATAGCTGACTAGCTTGTCAACTGACTTCCTAAGTATCTTCTACCACCTCCAAAACGTTAGCTGGAGATGCAAGAATACTTCTTCCCATGAGAGCTCATGGTGTACATCTATGTTGTTCCCTCCCAGGAAACGGCATATTTGTGTTCAAGCTGAAATGTTACATAGCAAAAACTGCAATGAAAAATTCAAAGTATAGCAGTAACCAAAACACAAATTCAACAGGTAATTTTCACCTGTATCCAACAACTATAGCGCTTAAATTTTTGTAAAACTAGAATTCCTTAGATGGTAGTGAGCATATTACCTAAGCTTGTTATTCTTCATTTCTGATCCGATTTCCACAGGTCACACGTAAGCAAGTTCATGGCATGTGAGTGAAAGACGGAATTGTTGACTTACCTAATTGGTCTTTCTTTTCCAGACAGATTTTACTATTAGCGAGAAAAGACTTAACATGCAGAGACAGAGAGGAACTTTTAACTAATGAAATGTTATTTCAACATACCTGCACTTCACTCCTTGGAGGAAAATCTCACAGAGTTTAAAATGAATAAGAAATCATACCAAAAATTTAGTATAAGCTATATTAACCACAGCTCCCTCTTTTCTTTAATAGCTTTTTCTCATTCCATGTCTTGATTTTCATCTTGTGTCTTGTTGCTTCAGTACTGCCTAGACAAATAACTACTGAAGAATTCTTTGCGCACTTCCCAAAGGGGACTGCATCTCAGAAAGCCAACTTTATCTTGATGTCTCAACTCAACAGAGTAATATCTCCTTTGAAGTGACTTGTCTGATGGATTGAGGCCTAGGAATCAGCTGGAAGGTAGCATAAGTTAACCTCTTGACACGTCACCCAAAAATGAGATGTGCTTGGATGGAAATTTTAACAACTACCTGAATATAATTCATTAAAGTCATTGTCAAGAAGAGATAATAAGGAAGCAGTTATGTGGTTCCAGTAATGAGCTACTGAGTGCTTAAAATGTTATGATAGATGTTTCATGCATTTTAATAGACACAAATGCAAAATGTGCTAGATACAGAGTGTTTTTAATATAAGAAACTGCTCATCAGTGACATGTACTGGGTAGATGTTTTTAACACTATTAGCTCTTCAAAAAAAGCATATTGAAAAATGAATTACTGTTCTTACAACATTAATGGAGAACAATATTGTAGCTAAGTGCTTGCTAGAATTCTTCATGAAGATTGAACTTATGAAACGATGACTTGCTGCAGAGAAGTGAAGCAATGATAAAATAGCCCCCCTTTTTGAAACAGTCATACAGCTAAAACTAATACATACTTACACAACATTTTCTGCAGACGCAGTAAAGAAGGGGCCATCAAAATGCCACAGAGGGCTCAGAGACCAGGTTCTGTGAACTTGTATTTATGCAAATAGGCAGAGAACTCCACTTCTGTATTAAAGCGCTACATATGGAAAAGACAGACAAAGGCTCTACGCCCATGTACTGTTCACTACTGTCTATAATCAGATCCTACTGATCTTAATGCTTAAAGGAGTAAGATAATTGCTTAGCAGGGATTTATTCCAGACTTCCAGCACTAGAAATGTATACATGTATCAGAATAATCTTAACTTTAGTTTGGTACCCCCTTTTTTTTTTTCTCCTTTTTTTCTTTCTTTGATTGAAGAAGAGGTAGTCAAGCTTTCCCTAAGCCGCTTGGTTCTCCTCATCACACCAAACTGAGAAATAGGATCTATTCTGACTCTCACCAAAGTTGGTTGCACTTCTTTCTAATGTAGAAGTGTTCTATTCATAGTATCTATTAATATGAGAGGGGCAGACAGAAACTTGGCAATTCACCTGAACATATGTTAGACCTATTGCAATCCTCTCTGGCTGTGTTACTGAGAACCAGACATCTCATTCAAATTTCACTCTCCCTGGTTCTCAATTTCCCCTCTCCCTTATCTCTTACCCGTGTATATCCATTTCATTCAAAAAAAACCCCAAACACTCGTTATATGAATTCTTTACAAGTATATATTAGGACAGAATGACAGCTGTGAGCGTGTGATGTGCTGATCAGAAAAGCGGTATCTGTCTGCAGGGAGATGGCAATTTGTTTGGTTTTCCTTGAAAAGTCCTGGAGATAAGCACAGCAGCATTGATTCAGTCAGGCATCACATTCAGAAAAAGTCCTATGCCTGGTCTTAGTATACTTAAATGCTTTCTGAACTAAACTATTAATGGTTTTAGTATCTTTTTAGACAGATCTATTTGGGGAAAAAAAAAAACAACCTAAGTTTCTATCACCTGAAAAAAACTCTTCAAACTGTAATCCTGTAATAGAAAGACTGCAGTATTTCTCCATAGAATTTTCATTTATAAGCACTTCCAAATGTTTTTCACAGAAGTATTAACAAATGAACACCACCACAGCATTATTTCTTAGAAACAGAGAGTCCTAAGAAAGAAATGAAGAATAATGTGAAGAGCGAATAAAGGTATTTATACATGAAGCCTGATAGTATTTCCAATCTGAATATAAATTTAGAAGCATTATCAACTGAGCAGTGCTGAGTTCCTGTTATTTTTTCTTAATACTGAATGCTAACAATGATTTTCTTTTTAAAGAGCTACAGACCAAAATTTCTTGCCAGAAAACTCTTGGTACTCAGTCATAAAAATGATTCACAACGCTTAGTACATACGAAATAGCCAAGTTAATGATTTATCTTAATTTGACTGGTTTTATCAGTTAACTAAGAACAATTTTTTTTTGAGAATTTATTGAAATATTGGCTCGTGTCATCTGCTGCTATCTGTGTGGTGGTACTCTAATTTTCATGGAATGGGATTACAAAGTTTAGAATGATTGTATACAACGCAGCTGATGATAGATTGATATATTACTTTCACTAGCAATTCCCTGTTTGCTCTGAATACAGGGTATAAACTAGTGATAAAATGATTAGGAAAAGCAGCTGCAAAATAAGAGGGGAAACGGTGCATAAGACAAAAGCTGCTATACTGAATGCTACACCTGAGTTCCGTATTGTCTTGTGTTCTGCCTTCGACGATGACGAGCAATTGATGTTTACACCAGAAGGGAACAACAATAAGGGACTTTCCCCTAACTATGTGCTGCCAGCTTCTAGCAGCTAGTAGTTTACAGAATTTCTGAGCTAAGGCTGCATCTAGATCATCAGCTTTAATACCAATGACAAACTTTTGTTCCGTTAGAAAGAAAAAAAATAATCTGTTTCGCAACATAAGGGTGGCCTTGCCAGGCGAGAGCAGAAGTCCAGCCAGCCCAGCACTGTGCTTTCAACAGCAGCTAAGAAAAACAGGGCCACTGGATAGTAATTACTACTCTAACATAGTCACAGCTTCCAGTCACTAATGTATTAGGGACTACTGGAGCTACAGAAACTGCCTTACCACACAAAGTCCTTGATGTATTTCAATTTCATACTACTTATTACCTTTTTGATGCTTCTTGTGGCTGTATCATATCTTTATAAAGATATATTCTCTCAGGTATCTCTTTTTTCCCCTAGCTTGCCTAGCTCCTGCATGTAGGAAAGCCAATCTGTACTTGGAATCCTCCCTGTTGCAGTGCACTGTATTTTTCCTATTTTAAGTTCATCAGGAGGAACAGGAACTAAAAAACACATACAGCATTCAAGATGTGGATAAACAATGACTGCACAATAGCACAACGCTGTTTTCTGTTCCGGTCTCACTTCCTTTCCCCATAGCTACTAACAAACATCCTTTGGGATTTCTGGTCACTTCTAAGCACTGAACTGTTTTACAAGAGCTGTTTACGATGACTGCACAATTTCTTCACCTCAGTGCTAACAGACTCCATTGCTGTGCTTGCATAATTAATGTTACTTTTTCTAGTACGAATTACTTTGTACATATTGATATTTAATTCCACCTACCATTTTACTATCCCGTCATTCAGCATTTGGAAACCCTTCAGGAAACCCTCACGTGCAGCATTTCATTTGATTTTCCTAAATAATCTCATTGCATCTGCAAATATGATCCTCCGGTGTTCCTCCTCGTCTCTCAATCATTTATGAATATGTCAGTAGAGATTCCTGGGGGACCAGCTGGTAGCAGAGCTTTACTGTGGAATGACTGCCATCGCAGCCTAGTTCACTAATATGAATGACATTACATTATCTTATATATATTCTTCTGCAGAAGAAAATAGCTTCAATTACTTTGCTACTACTGCTTAGAACATCACTCCTCAATATCCCCACAAGATTAGATTCTAACACCCACTGTCTGTCATGAAAAAAATTGTGAGCCTAATTTAAATCACCAGTCCTGAAATGTGATTAAGTCATTTTGCTTCTCAAAAAAATAAATGAGAAAAACATAAAAGTAAGATAAGAGAAATTTAGGACCTGCTATGCATTGAAAACTTACTTTCTACTGCTTCTTCCCATTAAAATAGTAGAAAGGCCTAGTCTGCTACTTCTGAAAAGTCCTTTTATGAAAGATCTGATCGGACCAGCATGAGCTAGACACGCACAAGTCCCTTGCAAATAAATCAGGACTTATTAATTTGAGATAATCTGTTCTTATAGATCTAGCACACCCCGGAGGCTGCTTTGTCCCTCTTGGTAAAATGAGAGCTTACACGCTTGCAGCAATCTTTGCTTTCCTAGCCTCCGCCAGTCCTCTCGTCGTATTTAGTATTCTGGAGGATCTCCTGCTCCCCACTCCCCTTGAGGGGTTTCAGGCCGAAGGTTCAGAGGGAACAACTTCAGTCAACTCCAGACCGTGCCCTTGGGCTCTGCGGTAATACCTGGGCAGCACACCGGTGCTCAGAGCCAGCCGATGTAGCACCACACCGTGGCCCCGACTCATACAGCCCCACATTTACACTAAATTGAAAACTAGCTATAGCTGGCCTGGTAAAACGGAACTGTACACTGAAATATCACAACGGGAAAGTCTACGACTTTTCAGCAATCTTAAAGAAGTTTCTGAAAACATTTATGTAGTAGTGCTAAAAAAGCAAGTCTATATCTGAACATATACCTAATGATTTTTTTCACCACCAACTAGGGCAACTATCCTTGTTGTATGAATTTTCCAATTCACTTAAATAACCCTATGTTTAAGCTTTTACTGTTGCCTTTTTTACTGTGTTTAGCTATTGCAGAGCACATCACCGTGCCTTGGGAAAGCCACAGATATACTACTATTAGATATTTGATTACTGAAGTCCCCATTCAATCAGTTATATCTTTAAAGTACCATAAGTAGAACGTGGGACTTAAAAAGATAAAAACAAGATGGATGAAAAGAATGAAAAGAAAGGAAAGAAGCATACACACAAAAAAGACCATCATCTGTTTTCTAGTAAGAGAACTTGAAGCGATATTTTATTGACAGTCTGCCAGAAGACTAATGGCAATTTTCTCCTCTGCTAGCTAAGAAAAAGCAAACACAGATGAGGTTTTATAAGCAGCAAGTGGAACGCAGGCACAGAAATAAACTTTACTGCTGTCCTTCACGTAGGCTAGAAGCACTGCTAGAGCAAAGCCTTCAATCCCCGGCAGCCGACCTTGAAAGGGAGAAAGTAAATATGATACACCCTTAAACGGTCAGCCAGCAAATCTGAAGCACTTATTTTCACGTTAATGAAGGGTTGAGCTTTTGTTTGGTGTGTTAAGATGATAGTTCTCTCCCATGCCCCAGCTAAGCAGGTTCAGGCCTGAGCTAGGGGGGAACTTAGGGGTGCCTCACCGCTGGCATTGACAAATTCTACATGTGCAAGACTCTTCCCAAGATTTCTTTATAATTAGCTAGGTGATTCAAATTTTCCTATGTCCCTCATTAGTTCAAGTTTCTAAATTTTTTTTCTCTAAACAAGTATAACTGGATAAGGAAGGGGTAAAATTGGCTGCCTTTTACATAACTTGACTATTTCCCTGCAAGATTTCTGTGTTTGCCAAAGCATACATTTTAGCTGAGAAATCAGTATAACACAAGACTGATTTTTTTTTTTTAATTACCCATTAAGGGGAGGAGCTCACACTCAGCAATCCAATACCCCCTTCACCGTTACCTTCCCAGAACCCTCTCTCAAGCCAAACTACATCCCTAGGAAATGTCACAAAAAGCCACAACAAAACAGATTGCAAACCTGTGTTATCTTATGCAAACGGTCAAGAAGCAACAGCATCCCCTCAGCTGGCATCTCCAGAATCTGTATCCTCTTCTGGATACTCAATGGCTTTTCCTCAAGCTTGAAACTCCCTAAAACCGGGCCTCAGATATTTCCTAAGTTCAACTTACTGCTTTTGTTTTACGAGCCAAATTCAGGAGAGAAGGAAAATAGTTGTGATGTATCTAGCTGAAGATGCAGACATTGACCCAGCAACCCTTCCAACATTTCCCTTCAGATGTCTGAAATATCTCTTAACTGATGCAGACTGAGCATTCCACATCTCAAGACGGGACGTTTCTGCCTTCCTGTCAATAACATGTATTTTTCCAGGTTGTTCTTGCTTAGATGTAGGCCAGATGAATTCACTTTGGGACAGCGTAAGTCTGCATTGCTGAAAAAAGCAATCCAGCCTCTCTCCCAGAGGTGGTTTTTCTACTGTCTCCACACCATTCCTGCCTCCCTCTTCTCCTGATTTACTCTACAGCAGGCGTCCACACGCGTCGCGTGATGGAACTGCTCAGAAAACTGCAGCAAGTTAAAATTAACAATTTTATTAATGGGCCACTTCTGGAGTTAAATTCACCACGTGGACTCTTGAACATTTGTGCTGGCAGCAAAGCAATAGGCAACGCAAGAGCAGGACCAGCAGACGGGAAGAGGGTTAGGAGACCACAGTTTTAAAGTAAATGAAAAACTTTTTAAGAGACAGATGAAATTCTGCAGCACAAACCCCAAAGAACACTATGTGGAGCATTTGAAAAATGACCAGCCTTTGCATTCTCAGCTAAGTCACTCTTACCATTCAAGGGGGAGACGACTTTCTCAGAAATATTTCTGAGCGTTAACATCTATCAGCCTCTGGGAAATATCTACTGCATATTTAGGACTTTCCGTAACAAAAGCCAAGGGCTAGACCTTGCCCTAGGTGCTCCCAAGGAGCAGAAGCAGGTTCCAAGCGGGGGGAAACAGCCACCCCTTTTCTGCGGAGCGGGCGGGCGCGTCGACTGCAGGAAGAGATGAATGGCATTGCCATCACACCTCCAGTAAGGCAATGAACACCGTGGCCTGACATGGCGTAACCTGGGCAGCATCGCTTCTTTTCACCCTGTATCTAACAGAGAATGAGGAATCGGAAGGATCTCCCCCCTAACCGGCTTCTGTGGCTGTACAGAATAAATTATGGGCTGTCCCTTAACTACTTTAGTCATCTTGATTATGTTTATACCGGCTATTTTGCTTCCAAACCTGAACTTTTTTTCCCTAGCCTAGCTGTTTCCAACCGCACATCCCAACAGAGTGCTGAAACAAGATACAGGACGGCGTTAGCGCAGCTTCAGGACTAAGCGCTGCGGATTCCAGGGAAAGGCTGAGTAAAGGCGCAGTTTTCCTTTCTTCCGCGTCTTTCAACCTCGTTTCCTTTGATTAGATTCAAATGATGGTTTCTATTAGCAACTAGTAGATCCTAATCAGAACTTGACTGAAAAGGGCCACGTATGTTTTCAGTTTTGTTGCAGGGCAGCAGACGTGTTTTTCAGGGAATCATGTGAAAAGGGATCTTTAAAGTGATATTACTCAATGAGGAGGAATCCAATGACCCCATGTTCGAAATCTGCAAAGTATAGCCAAAGCTTTAAAAGAACTATTTACAATTCCTTCCAACTTTACACCCCAAACAGAGGGGAGTCCCTGACTGAACTGGCAATGAAAGCACACTGCTGATTTGCTCTGGGTCCTCTACGGTAAAGCTCTTTTGCCTATTTTTAGCAGGCTGTCAGCCTCACCGAACGAGCAAAACCACCTCACACGATTCATAAGCTCTGTGTAAGAAAACAGGCCAAACACAAGATCTTACATTTTGGGGGAAGCTACACTACTGTATCATTTTCACGACTTTCTACTGCCAACAACAACAAAAAAAGGAGCAAATAACGTATTCAAATCCTTCTTTTCACCAGCTAGTGAGAAGTTAATACCGGGAAATGTATTAGTGATTTGCTCATTGCAGTAGATTTTACAATATCCGTAAGAGCACAGCTGAAGACTCTGGACTTTGCAACAAAATGCATTTTTACAAGCAGTAGCTTTCCAAAGGATGTATAGTCTTCATTTAAGCTTTCCTGCTGCTTAAAATCTATGTGAAAACTGAAAATACTGTAATTGAACACCATTGTTGGTTGTTCAACATATAGAATTCTCCTGTTATTTACCTATAATCTGACATACCTCCTTGTCGTGCTCTGGATTTGTAGGATACCTTAACAAGAAAAAATGCTTCAGTAACAGATGTTACGTATTCCAAACGGAATAATTTATTTTAATCATCTGTAACGTGCACATCTGCAGAAAAGTTTTAAAAGGATGGATGTACAAAACAAGGAAGAGAGATTAAGGATTTAGGGGAAAACAGAGACATTAAATGGAGTGGGAAAATAAAATGAGAGGAAAAAATAAAGGATATAGAGAATGGATGAAGAACTAGGTAGACACAGAAGGAGGGGTGCATGCAAACAAAGCAAGTGAAGGGGCAATACACTGGAAGGACAAACAGAAAAGCCTCAAAGCCCAGGAAATTGGTCCTAATGTGGCAAGGTGGCCACCCAGCTAGCAAAGCCGGCTGGTACATTCCCTGGGGAACAGTATACGTGTATTCACTGCCACCGCACTCTCTGCTCCCTGCTTCTAACATCCTGTAATTCCTACTCATTTCTTATGACAGTCCTACATTTGAGTGTAAGTGAATTCAGGGGGACTACTCTACGAATTATTGCCTACAGAAGCAAAACTGCGTACCAGAGAACTGACCTAAATCACTCCCGCACCAACGTGTGCCACTAGTTGAGCAAACTTTCAGAGCAGCGTTCAAAAAAAAGGATTATCCTGTATCTTTTCCTATTGAACAAAAGTATCAGGTTCAGAAATGAGAGCCAGCTATTTACCAGTTAACATTTGTATAATGTAGGAATTAATAAAAATCCTATGGTCCTACTCTGCTGACTCATATAAAAATGTAGACAATTTATTTTCAGAAATGATAGCAGTGCAAAAAAACAAAACCAGAAAAGATGAAATAACATGTAAGACTGCACGTGCCTGTGAAAAAAGTGTATCGCACATAAAAACCAGCAGCCTCTTGAGTTACAGGAACCTGGAATTTTTCAGATGCTAGTGTTTTGGAAGCATTAAAACTGGAAAAAAGGGAATTAAAATTAAGCCAAGATAGTAGCACTTAATGTTGCAGCAGTGAAAAATATGGAAATATAACACACCTGTGTTTGTTCACAAGTCATTCCAAAACAGTTGTTGATCTGCCATGTGAATTTTATGGGATGAAGTTCTGTCTCTAAGAAATACTAAGGAAAAATCCCATTCAATTCAATAGGACTCACTGGTGTTTATAATTGATGCTTTACAGTCTGCAATTAAAAGTTAACAATTACTTCCCTCTCTGAAAGAGAGAAATGTGTATTTATTGGATTTTATTAGCATTTTTCCTTAGGCAATTTTTAAGGATTAGCCCATCAATTTTGTATATAATGTGTAAGAGCTGTACAGGAATCAACTTACAGTTCTTTTTACAGAACGACTAGTGCCAAGAAGTGCTTCACATTTGTGTTATTTGAACCAACATCATTCACCTCAGTCGTATTTTGAAACAAATTCTTCCTCAGTCTACGAAAACTAATACTGAAACCACAGTAGCCATTTCTATTCGTAAGTTTTTCCCTTTTTCCTGATGTCAGCCTTAACATTGACCTGCATGTACCTGCAGTTTAAAAGGACTATTTATTTCACTGCCTGACAGACAATTTTGTTTTGTAAACTTGCAGGTCCGAAGAACACAATGAAGTGATTTAAGGATGTACAAAGCCAACATTTCAGCAATGGTATTTTCTGATTGACGTGAGACAGAATTTCTAGTGGTGTAAGGTTTTATAAAGATACCAATCTTCTAACCTAACACAAAATAAAAATAGTTTGACTTTAGTATGCCACTCGGTTCCGTGAAAATGGCATGAAGCGAACAGTCTCCGTCACAGTGGTAATGAGACACAAGCTCAGTAGCGACCTGACATCCGATTAACATTTTGAAATTTTAAACAAGTCCGTATTTCAAACAAGGAAGACCACAAAATGCCACCTCCTCTGCAACACAGGACGTTAGCTAAAGGTGAAGGCATGACAAAGCGTAGAAAAAATTGCTACCGGAATCTCAGCTCTGAGCGGCCAACGGTTGGCCATTTGATCGGCAGTGAGCTGAAGACAGGTTACCGGCCGCACTCGAGGGAAAACGGGAGAAAGAGGTGCAATATTTTATTCACTAGGTTTGGAATTCGCTGTAGGAAATAAGGTGCTTATGTTCATCTTTTCCTTTTCTGCTCTCAAGCAAAACACCAATTTTTGTTTGTGTTTGGTTTGACTTTTTTTTAAAGCTGCCTCTCCAAATTCAAACCAGAGCTTCATCCTGACCTTAACTCTGTTACTAATCTAGCTATAATAAACGGTGTGTCAGTCCCAACAGTGAAATTAGATTTAGATGACAAATTTCTAAGCAACAGAAATGTGAAAATCTGAAAAATGTTTCTCAAACATGAAAACCAGATTTACTTCTATCAGCACAAAATCAGGATTGAGATACATCCAGCTCTCAGTAGACCCAAAAAGACAGGCACTGAACTATTATAGCATTTAGAGAATTAAGACACAAGTTCCGGATGCTGTTGCTTTGAAACGAACCGTTTGCGTTCCACTAAAATCCATTATATTGTCTAATAAGCAAGCATTTTCTAAGGACTGCTTAGAGCAATAATTCTTCATCATCTAAAAATTAAAACGCAGAAATCGCTCATGAAATGTTATCAGGTTGTTGAAAAGCTACAGTGAGTGCTGATAAGAAAGCATTGTAGTACTTACCGTACCAAAAGCTCACAAAACCCTGTTCAGTACGCAAGCACCAAAGGGAGATGGGACTAATTGTGAAAGTTCCTTTCTAGTAACAAAAAGGCTATAAACAAACTGTGAAGAACAATAACTTATGAGTATTTGATACCAAGGATATTTTGTACAGAGTTTATGCTGCTTCTGTATGAGCCTGACCAGAACTCGTAACTGCTAATTCAATTCAGTACATATATTTCTCCTGTTTACGATCCTCTAATTGGAGGCTTATTACTTACTCTGTATGTACAGGTTCTCTTTTGATCCAAAACTTGCTTAAAAATGGAACCTAGAAATATTTTTCGTTTATTTTCACAACACTGCATTTTGTCCAAAAGAGATTAAAAAACCCAAAACACCTATTGTATTGTGCCTTTATTACTGATGTTTTTTCTATGTTAGTAATTCCCTTTTCAGAGGGATTTTCTAATTTTATTAAGGAAGTCAAGAAAAAAGCAATATTGCTTTTCCTAGGGAAAAAGGAATTTACCAGCAGCAGTCAAACTCATTACATTTCAGCTCAAAAAGCTGCTTGTCTTACAGTTGGAAATCTTTTTCTAATTGGGACTTCAGCAGGAGAAAAAAAAATAATGTGACAGCCCAAGAAAGTGTTTCTGAGATTTTTCACGATCTTATACATTTTGGCAATGGACAATGGACGTTTTTGGCAAGTGGAAAGATTTGGTTTTAGAACTGAACAATTTTTTTTTCTTTTAATATGAGGAAGCTGTCTTTACGCCTTGGTGCCTACAAGCTTTTCCTTTACGGTATTGAGAAGCCTGTCTGGATTTAAGTATGGTTTAAATTAAAAACTTACCCCAAGAAAACTTGGCTTTTTAATACAAACGCTGTATTTTTGTCTTGTAAAGTTATTCATTGAAAAAATCTATTAGCAGGTGACACATTATGAGTAACTGCAGGTCCCTATTTTTCTTTGTGGACTATAAAACTATTATGGGATGTTATGTTCATGTCTTTTGGGAAACTACTAACAACTACCAAGTCTACCTACGCAGTTTGTTGTTCAGCTTTTTTTCTATTTACCAAAAGCCAGTCCTCTGGCCTGCAAAACCTGTCAGGAAGGGAAAGAAAATACAACCCGAAACTCAAATCTACCATACTTACTATCAGTAATTTTGTTGACACCATTCAGGAATTCCATAGACTCAAAATAAAATCACAGTCCTTTTTCTCCTTTCATAATATAGCCTCTTAATCCAAATAATATCAGAGCAGTTAAAATTTAGTCCACTCATCTGGCAAATGTTTCCCTCTGTTTCATAAACATGCATATCACAGAGAAAAATTGTTCAATTTAAGGTTTCTCACATGATTAGAGTGTAAAAAATCATCATAGAAATATGGTTTTTCTCAGGCTTAATAATGTCCTTATCATAATGTGTTACATTTCCATGAAACAAAGATTTAGCAAAACGAATTCCTTTATGAGCAGCCACTAAATACAGTTAATTGTCTAGGAGGATTAGAAAATAGAAATTCTTGTAGTACGGACAATTACGTTCCAACAGTCTCAGCACACGTTGGAGGTAACACGTCAAGAAAACTAGAAGGAGGACACGGGTGAAACTATGTGACAGCTTATCAGAAATGCTAGTTCAAAAATTCAATGGCTACTGTAAACAAAATAGCCCGTCTAGAATAAGACAGTACTACAGGTACCATTTCCTCTACATATGTTTACAACCTGTAGAATACTTCCTTTTTTAATATTCTAGTTAAAAGTTATATCCTATGGGAAGGACAAAAACACACACTAGAGCATATGATGACTTTTTACACAATGATAATTAATCACCGCATTTCATTAATAAAATTATCAAGTGCTCGCAAGCTGTCCACAATCTTTTTCATCTAGTTTGCATATTTTATAATGGTGGAATAACATTTTAAAAAGTTTGAATAGGCACTTACTGGAATTACAGTTAATCCTGATACAGTCTAGATGGGGAAGAATAGATGAAAAATGAAAATTTATCCTTCAAGGTAATAGCTGCAGACATCCAATAAAATCACAGTCCACCCTTCCGGGGACAGACACATGCAAATATGGCCACTCCATATCATCAGTCTTTACATACTGTTATAACCCAGATATACTGCGATAAATCTTTATAAATAGAAACGACAAATAGGGTAAAAATGGCCAATTTCAAACAAAGCTACATGGTGACAAATCTAAGTGAAAAATCAGGATTAAATGTCAAAGATGCTTAACTGAGGCAGGCTGCAGCTTTCTCCCCATCTGTGAAAGAACAGGTAATTTCTCTCAATGCAATTAGAAAGTGCTCCGTCACAATGGGTCATAGAGCAAGCCGGGCCACAATCAGACATCTTGGACGACTTGTGTATAGTAGACCTCAAAGGCTGATCTTTGAACGCTAAGTAGTAAAATACAAAGCTCATTACCCAGGCCTATAAATAAGGTTCTGTGGGTTTACGTTTTCTTAATGTATAGACTTAAGAAATGAACAGTGACTACATTTAAAGCTATGTTAATAGACAGAAAATAATCACATATTTATCAACACTGGTAATTAGAGAACCCTGTTTTTTAATTTTAAATTTTCAGATTATTTCCTTGCCTGACTAAAGAAGAAGAAAAAAAGGAGGGGTGTTGGAGGAAGAAACAATATCGCTTGGGCATGGATTTATTCGCATTCTTGAACTACAGAAGTAGGCAAAAACTGACAGAGGGTGGTGTTTTGTGTACAAAGAGAATGACCTGATCTGTAGTAGGATCCTCTGCTGGGCTACCTGCATTTATTACCGTAAAAAATTCTACACCACGCTACTTGGTTGAGCAGCTACTCCTGGCTTACACCTTTGAGGAACATATATACCATCAAACCTAGATTTTGTTTCCATATAGCTGAGTTTGTCATGTGTCGTCAACCGCATCAGAAAAGTGGTTGCAAACAGCCAAGGCCCAGGACCTGCACATCCCCTTTTACAGAAAGCACTCCCGCGGGCGGGAGGCTCCGCGCCGGCGCTGGGTGCCACGGGCGGACCTCAGCCCACGCGAGCCCCGGCCCAATGCTGAGAGGGGACGGGAAGAGAAGAGTCCGTAAGGAAAGCCTGCGCTTCTCCTGCTCCCTGCCGAAATCTGAACCCCAGGAAAGGATTTCAGTGAGCAACACCTTTTATGAAGTGGAGGGTTAGGTGATTATTTGCTTCCCCCCTGCCGCCACGCTTTCTGGAAATCATTTTATCTGTGATTAAAACAATAACATACTTAATTCCCTTTAAAAATAACATCCCACTGAAAGGGAATGACTGCACTGAACGTGCGTTTTCCTGAGTGTACTTCTGTTCTCTTTCAGGTCCTGACTTGGACTTACTCACGAGCACGGCAGAAGCGCTTTATTTACTTTTTTTTCTCTAGTTTAAAAAACCATAACCTAACATTTTGTCCATCATCTTTCAAACCAGGAAACCAATTTTTTTTTCTGTAAAAGGGCTTGTGCCTCCTGTGTTCACACGGCTGTTTGCTGAGGGCCGCAGTCTTTGGGCATTGAAGGGTTGTGTTATCGTTCGATACTACAAAAATACCACTACAGAATTGTTTAAAAGAGAGGAGGTGGATTTACTATAGATTTGACACCTAAAAAAAGGAGACCAAGAAATCCATCAGTGGGAATATCCAACTGCAGCATTTTTCAGTGTTAAAACTAGAAATTCTTTGATACATTTGTACGTAGTACAGTTAATTGGTGAAGGTAAAACTGAACTGACCTACATACACATTCTTTCTGCTCGCACATTTAAATTGTGGAATCGCTACTGTGAAGAAGTTGTGGAGGGAGACCAGCCTTCCACAACGAAGAATAATAATTTAGCCCAAAACCACCACTGATGAACTAGTCTTCTCTTTTTAGAATACACAATAGTACAAAAATATCGTGATGGATTATGTTAGACTATATAAAGAATACAAAAATGCAAAAAAACCCCAAAATAAAGTATAATAATGGGCATGTATTTGTGTGTGTATGTACATACGCAAATGTTGCATTGACATGTGCTTATATATCATTTCAGTTTACTTTTAATGTTGAAACAGGCTGTTTCATAAATGTTCGCAAGCAAAAAGAAAAATGTAAAGAAAATGTTAATTTCTTGGAGGAAGAGTTTGTTACCTAGGTTGACCGTTAGTTTAACTCGTCCTGCATCCAACTCTAAACGAAGGGTATCTGCAGATTCCCTAGAAGTGGTGGCCATTAAAATGCCATAAGCTCGCTGAGACCTGAACCGTAAAGAAACATCTTCGGCCTCTGTATGCATCACAACAGGGAGTTGTATTTTCATAAACATACTTCCATCATAGCTTAAAATTGTCGCCTCTGAAAACATAAAGGAGAAAATTATTATTATTATTAAAGAATGATACTGTATTTACTGAAATTGCTCAAAGAGAAAATGGTAAATGTATATTCACCCAGTATGACACAGAAAAATTACATATTACGTATCACAATTATTACTGGGAAACATAAGCAAAGTTGGGTTTGGTTTTATTGTTAGGGTTGGTTTGGTTTGGGTTTTTTTAAGCAGAATATTTTGGTGCTTCTTAAAGAAACTAAATTACTCTTTTAATGAACCAGCCGTTCATCTACGCATCTTCAAGCAGATGGGTAAAATCACATGTCAAGAAATGCTTGCAAGACTAGGCCTGCTACTACTCAAAACAGGTCAAAGCCAGTAAAAGCTATTCAGGTAAACCTTACAGCCTATTAAAAGGTCATGTCGGACTATCATCCACCTAGCTAATTACCTTAGGACTCTTCATGTATAAACCAATTGGAATTGCTACCGCCACAGTTACAATTATCATCCGCTTAGCAAAAAGCCGCCTGAAACAGATAAATAACCCCAGCACGGTGTGGACGGAGCGCAGATTGCTTCACGATCACGACGACTGCGGTACGATAGAAACAAAAACGCGCGTCCAAACATTACGACAGCCTCAACAAGAGGATCGAGACTGGACTTGGCATATTGAGGGTAAGATCTTCAAACCCCTGAGACAAGCAAGTAACTGTCGCTTTCAGACATTACAGGAAACCCTCCCGGCAAGCGGCTCCAGCTCAGAGCGGTCACAGTCTGTTAGACCCCGGGGCAACCAGCCACAAGTCCTTTCCCAGCCTTCAGGCTGGTAAGAAAGGTAGCAGAAAGACTGCATTTCCACTCACAGGGAGGCACAGCAGTTCCTAGAAAGCAAAGGACACATCTGTTTCTGAAACGTCTTCGGAAGTCCTTGTTTTGCAGGACGATCAAGCGTTGCGGCCAGGTAACCACCCCAGCCTTTGGAAAGGGCTCGTAGGCTCGTGGACAGTGGCACACCGTGGTGGAAGAAGCAGTGAGCGAGCAACATCCCTCACCCTGAGCCAACAGTCAGTGGGCAGACCGCCAGGAATTTCAGGAGGCTCCGCAGTAACAGACAAAAACTAACCATGCTACGTAACTAAACCCACTACCTGAATGGCAAAATATACTATCTGACTGTGCCCCATTTTATGCACATCTGGTTGTTTACCTACCACTAATTCACTAAAGACTTCTAACTTCTTCCATGTGTCTCCTACATTCTTTAACCCACCCAAAAACTCTCAATCTTAGAAATTGTTGAAGTGTTAGATGATGAGGTCTAACCAGGATGCTACAGAATCTTTCCTAGAAGAAGATGCAATCCTGACAGTACCTCAACTCACTGAAAAAAAAGGTTACTTGCCCAGTAACAGGCCAAATGAGCAACATGCAGAAAGAGAAGGCAGCAGAGAACACCCAAGGGAAGCTTCTCTATGCTTCCATTTGCCACAATATAATGGAGACACTTACCTACAGCGAAGGTGTATTGTGGTCCCACATGCAATAATATTTTCAAGGACTAATATCACTGATACTACGTTTAATCAGTATCACAACTAAAACAGTGTTAGAATTTTTTTTTTTTTTTAAACATCAATACCTATGACAGTTTGTGCAATGGAAAGGGTTTTGACATCTTGTACACTGTTAAAGATAGATAAGCTCTTCAAGACTTCCAGTCTACATGGTCCATGGAAGGACAAAATGTTCCACTAACTCTGTGAGCATATTGGAGGCAAAAATGATAGATGGTATGTTCATTAATAATTCCAGACTTCCCCAACACAAATTTGAAGAAACCAGTTTGATGTTGGAAAAAAGGGATTACTACTACCGGCGTGAAGGTCATTAGACCTCACAGGTTAGACGACTACATTTACAGGTTTGATGATTTCTAACCATGCAGGTAATAACGTTTTCTGCATCTTCTAAACCTAATTTTTTTCTGTGAAGCAGATTAAATACTTAACTCTCACCAGCCTGATAAGAGATTTTAAGTCAAAGAGTTTTCAGTGGGAGGTGATTTGGTTTTTTGATTGTTTGAGTTTGGGGTTTTTTTGGGGGGGAGGGAGGGCAAGCAGGGGCTTACAATTCATTCCTGTATCTAGCTGTCTAGTCTGCATGAAAAGCTCCCACCATCTTTCTCAAGGTAAACACGATTTAGATAATTAAAGAAGTCTGGCATAAAAGTTTAAGTTACATGCTAATGTAAGAGAAAACAAAAGGTATTTTATATTGTCTATTAGAAAAAAGACACATTAATAGTATTCAGGGTTTTCATAAACAGAGCAAAACTAGATGTTATAGGATGAACAACATTCAACAACACTAGAGGTATGTTGCTAATAAATTATCTTATGATAACGTAAAAGAAAGTTGTCAGAATCAGCACTGATACTGTTTGTCGGCTTTCCTACAATTATTCAGTCTTTCAGAATATTACAGAAAAAGGAGAGAAGGAACTGTCTTAATTTAATCAGAGATGACCTGCAAGTATTTAACATCATGGTGAACAGACATGATGTGATTAGATACTCAATCCTCCTAAACCATACTGTGCCAGTTATTTTGGAAACAGATGTTCCAAGAACAGACCAAGGAGATTGAACAGAAGATCAAATGACTTAAAAGCTCTGGGGCAATGAGAAAACCCCCACACGTCAACTAACTCCTTTCAGCATGGGGAGGCTCCAAGTCACAGGCTTTCCAAATACACAGGTATCACAGAAAAACAAAACTGGCAGGAAGCAGGGATGATTTGATCAAAGATGATTTAGCGCTGCCCTGAGAGCCGTAACTGAAGAGTGGAGACACTACATACTCCTAAAATAAAAAAATCCAACTATATTCAGTTTACTCACTTGAAATGAGTCTGCTGGCACAAATGTTGTTAGAAAAACCTTTTGTTGTTAAACCATTATTAAATGATTGCTCCATTAAGAAGGTTGAATGATATTTTGCCAATATTGTGTTACTCTCTAAGGATGGCAAGCTGGATTTTGCCACGTGAATCGTCTACTCAACTCGGCATCTCTTCCACTTGACTCAGCATTGCTCTCAGCTCTGAAAATGTACATGTTCTGTTGGCCTCGGCTGGACAGAAAGCATCTAGTAGCACATGTATGAAACCTTTGACAGCACAAGGAGTTCCCTCTTCCCTTACCGGTGTCTATCTTGAAATTCTTTGTGGCAACACCTTATTACCCTACTGTTATGCTTGGTGGCATACATGAACAAAGAACTTTGTTCGTCAGACAGTAGGAAGAAACAGTTTTCAAGATGAAATAAGAAGGGCTTATTTTGTTTTGACTTTCTTTGAAGTAGAGATTCAGTTGTTTAACGGAATTGTTTCCATCCTGCAGTTACTTCAGTTGTCCAGACGAACAGATAATTTGCAAGGCCTGGTCAGCAAGATGGTGATCTGAACAGGCAGAGGCAGCGGGGGTTACACCAGTTATGCAAAACTCAAAAGGAACATTTTGGCTAAAAGTATGTATTAATTTTTCCCCCAACATCTATTTTTTTTTTTTTTGCTTTGGACCAACTAATTCCAAAGGGGTATGCATCTCATCTGAGATCTACATTCCTGTTCTCACAAATGTCGGCAGAATGTCTTTTTTCTCTTGTTGAGCCCCCTCTTAATTATTAGATTAAATGCTAATAGACCATAAGTTTAGCTCAGAAGGTGCTATTCATTAAAAGCATCAGTCTCCACGGCAGGGAATAATAATCTTACTACCACTTCAGTGTTGGAAGCACAGCACTGAAAAGAAAAATAGCCAAAAAACCCTTATAAAACATTACTGACAATTTTTTGTGGCAGCAAATAAGTGCATGCACTAGAGTTATTAACAAGAAATAAACAGTAAGATATAATTCAGAGATCAATAAAAATTATTTTATACATTCTTTGATATTTTACAAAGCCGGCAATTAAAACCCCTTACTGCTTCTGTGCTAAAAACCAAACAAAACACCCAAATGAGCAAAAAACCCAGAAAACTACTGAAGGGTTCAGTTCCCCTCTCTTTTGTTTTCTGCAATTTGTTTCTGATTAAAATCTCCAGGGCTGCATACTCTTCCTTCCTATATATACACTACCTCGGTCAGCTCTGTGCTTATCACCAAGGATGTACCGATATGAGAGGAGATTCAGGACCTTGATTTTCACTTGAGCTGGGATTACCTAAATTGCTGAAGAGACTGAGGCACCTATCCTTCTGGAAACTTTCCTACACCTCTTTCTACCCTCAGAAATGCTCAGACGGATATTTATGGGGAGAAACAGAATTTTCTGAATAGATGCTGTTCTTCAATTCACAGCTTATTAAATTAAAGTGAAAGAAGTATGGCCTAGGCATTTGAATTTCAGTGTTCTTCCTCCTATGTTCTGCAGTCAAGTTTGTGTTGTTTTTAACGACATGATGCTTGGTAAGTACAGATGCTTACTGCACGTATTTTAATAAATAAAGCAGGGTCTTTTTTCCTCTAGACGCCTTGTGGTGCCTCTGAAGTCCCAATGACAGAATTATTAATTTTTTCCTGCTTTTTCAGTTTCAAAGTGTCTGCAGTAATGTGAGGACTGTGTTGCAGCTCACAGAACCATTTTTCAAGCATTAAATTATCCTCTGTGTCTGCCGTCTCCGAAATCACACGCAAACTTGGCTTTCTGACCCTGTTTTATTTACCAGTGTAAGAAAAGCAATCAGATTCTGCCCTGAAAATACTCACTGATATATATGATTTTACTCCTATAAATTGTGTGAGTATTCAAGTGTATCGACGGCTACTGATTCACATTCAAACTTTTAGGTTCTGTTCCATTCATAGGCGTACACTCAGCTAAGCGCTGTTTGCCTGTTTTCTATGGCAGCTCCTTCGGCCCATCTGGACCCAAAGCTGCAGCCTTGGTGAATCATGAGGAACCTTTCCATCAATCTGACGGAAAAAATTCTTGATATGTAATTAGTTACTAGATAATACGTGACTAGAAGTTGAAATGGTTCCTCCCAATTTCTACACTGGTATTATTTCAGGACTGAGGTCCTAAGCCACACCGTTAAGATGCTAGAACTTTAACACACAGGACCAATTAGTTAAGTCAGAGATGGAATTACTATAATATTTTGAGCATGATTCTTCACACCATCTATCATATCCCCTGTATCTTTCTTTTTAAAATTTTAAAGCCTCCAGAGATAAGGCAAGGAATGAAAGCTGTATTTCTTTATTTAATGTATATGTGTGTATGCCGGTGCGTGTGCATGCACAATGTGGACATCTACCCGCACACCCTCTAATTTAAATATATTTTCTCCTCAGAAATGTCACTTTGATAAATCTTTCTTTGCATGCCTACTTTCTCTCCTCTCACTGTTTGATGAATTTACTCTTGCGCACTGTTTCTAGCCATCCAGTCAAAAGTATACACCTGCAAAAGGCTTTGCCGAGAGGCAGTCACGTATTCTGATACACAATCAAAGTAAGCTAGAAAGCCAAATTATATTGCTGTGACATCTGTCCGTCCATCTGCTGTAGTTTCCATAATCTACTAAAGCCAATCGACAGATTATACTGATGTTTAACCTTACTGAAAATCAAGAATAAAATCAAGAATAACTTGCATCAGGATAAAAAGCACATGGACATAAAAAATATTAACTATACTGAAATTAAAATAGAACTGAGTTGTGTTCCATGGTTTTTGTGCACTGATGGGCTGACCAAAATTATTTCAAATACTTTGTACACGAAATTATTTCAAATACATTGTACACGAAATTATTTCAAATACACTGTACACAATACACCCACATACGGATGCTAGTACTCCTATTTTAGGGGAAATAGCATGAAAAACAAATGACTGTACCAAAAAGTAGCTACATGCTTTTGTTTACTGAAGATAACTTAATGTTAAATGATTAAGGTAAGTATTCCAGTTGTTTAATCGCCAATATTTTATTCTAATGCTTTCTTTTCTTCGTGAAACTGTGTTGTTTGTTGACATGAACACGTTCCTATTTTATTTTAAATTTAACGATTATAATTGTGTTGCTTATATCACCAGATATAAAAGTTTATCAGTTACGGCACATGGGCAGTAGTTATAAGAAGTCTGTGTGGTAGGATGCCAACACGTCGCTTTCAAAATCCCAAAAGATATAATCTCATTAATGCATGACCATTTGGGATATGAGTATTACTGGAAAGAGATCTTCTTTCAGCGTAGTTTCCTCTGGAGAGGGAAACCCAAGAGCAGGAAATGATCCCATACTGTCTGAATTGCCACACATATTTCTGTTGGACAAGAACCAAATACCGCTGTAGAGAAGCCAACGCCACCACCACAGTACCGCCATTCCCACCAGGGGAATGCACTGGGAAAAATCAAGCTCTGTATTGGAAGATGGTTGAAAATAAAGTATGGGAAATAAAAGAGAGAGGTTTCTTTAGAAAATATTACCACCTGTCAAATATATTTATGAGAAATTGCTATGACGAAGACTGCTTTTAAGTCCTTTGCAGATTTGCATGTGGTTTGGTCTCTAACGCACATGTTTCCTAACTCTCAAGCTGAAAAAAATGCAAATCCTATTTTTACTTCGGCCATATGCAATAGCAGAATTTTGCCACAGGGTGGTACACCAGACATGTTTAACTGAAGGTTTTCGTAATGCATCAGACAGCTCGGTTATGCCCTCTGCCAGCTTCACTCCACCAGTGACAGAACAACCTGGCGATCTCAGAATAACTGGCCATGAGCCAAAGGCATATATATTCAAAAAATAAGACAGGAAAAAACGGAAGAAACTGAGAAGCTACTTGCAAATGCTAATAATACGATGGCATTAATTCTACATAAATGCACATGTCTATTTACATACAACTTAAAATATTCATCAGGTTTTTATCTTTAAAGAATACATTTTTGTTTCATCTTACTAACTAGAAAAATGAATCAAACTAGATGGAAAGAACTTACATTCCCAGCCAATAAACTTTAGGTTTAGATTTCAGCTTGAAGAGAAACTGTACTGTGTCAATTGTGAGATGAAAAAATAGAACTCCTGGCATCGAAACATTTCCTACTCCAATGAGAATAAAAATAAACACCTAAAATATTAACTAAGCTTTTTTATTGTTTTCCTACTTACATTAAAATGTTTTATTAGCGTAATTTTAAATAAATTATAGAGTTTTCTTCCTATAAACTCACCTCAACATTTGTCTTCCTTGCCACTATCCACCTTTGCTATTAAATAAACGGGGTTTGTCAACTTTTCACTTACCTTTTCTAGGCAAGAGGGATACTCAGTGATTTAAGATCAGTAGAAACTGTTCCCTTGGGTAACTAGGATCTTTAAAAAAAGTTAAGTAAGAAATATAGATTCCTACACTGATTCTTTTGCTTTGACTCATGGCTGAAGTTCTGGCCATGGATTTAAGCGATACTGTGGAATTTGAAAGTAAATGTAATTACACAGTGGTATTGACATAAATAGGCAGAGAACAAGACCTCAGTTTGGAGTTGGAATGTGACCCTTTAGTAATGCAATAAGAATTGAAATTACTTTCACAAAGCTTTTCAGAACTCAGCAATGTATGATGAGACACAAAAGGAGACATTTTTTAAGAGACATTTAGCAGTACTGACTCTCTGTCATAGTCAACTAATACTTCTTCATGCATCTTAGAAAATCCCCCAAGATCTTTCCTCTAGAGTTACTTCTTTCCGTCTAGAGCAGGGCTCCATCCCACATCAAGTGAAAGCAACGACGCTTTTTCTGCCTCAAAAGAGTTAATGATATTTTACCATTTTTAATCATTGTGCAGGATTCTATAAAACAGAAATGCAGCCATCTCATGGAACCTACCTCTTTCGCACGATCTGCCAAGGTACCCTGTACCAGAGCAATCACAAACGTATCTGTTCCACCCATCCCTGCATACGCCATTGTTCTTACAGGGGTTGCTAAGGCAAGGTTTTGCCGTTTCTCTTGAGCATGAGGGTTTTACTCCAGCTGTACTTTGGATTTCAGCCATCTGTCGAATATCTTTGCTTTGACCATCAATAAATAAATCTCTAATGCAGCCGACGTAGCCATAATTGAGAAGTGCTGTCCACACCTCTGTTGGGAAGACGAGGCCTGCTTTATTTTCTGGTAAGCCTCCAAGATACAAGTCATCATCCAAGTCAAGGATTTCACTTTCCCCTGGTGCAGTATATGGTGTACGTAGTGTATTCACAGATATGGTCCCTGAGAAGAAAAGACAACAAAATGCATGACTCTCAAGGCATTTGAAAGATTTTGGTACTGCTGTTTTACTCATTAATCTACATGCCACATTAGCTCCTGGCAAATATATATAAATGAAATATAGGTACTCTATTTGTACAGCTATACAATAGATACGCTTCGTTATTTTAATTACAATGTAGTACCAACGCTGTCAGGAAGCGAACAATGTAAAAACATTTATGCACAATACTGCATGGTCACAATATAAAAGAAATCAAAATCACCGTACCAATCTCATAGGGGTAGGGGGAAATGCGTTTTGGAGTTATTTTTCAGAAATATCCTCCTTGCGCAACAAAAAAAATATCTCTTCGCTACCTCATATGTGCCTCAAAGCATTAAGGCTGAGGTTGCATTGATAGGTTGCAACCTGGGAAGCAAATCTGTATCTTTGGTTTGGACCCAAAGACACTGTTTTAAAGGACTCTCACCACTTTCAGTTGGCTTTGGATGAGACTTTTTTCTTTAAGTGCAGAAGGAAAATACTCTCATCAGCTGCCAGGCAGGCAATCATTAAGAAGACCATGATGTGCTCCTAGAGGGAAAATCAATGCCTCTGACACTTACCTCAGAATGTGCGCATGTTACAAAGAGAGGGAGAGAAGATGTATATAGAACCTCAGGAAATCAGAAGTATCTTTTTCATTTAAGTTTAAAAAGTAAACAAACAAAATTAAGCCTAAAATAAAGTTCTGTTTCTCCAAAGTGTCTGAACAAAGAAACTGTAATCAACTGTAAAGATCGTCTTTGTTGTACTTTTTAAAAAGTAATGAAGTATACAATTTTTACCGTTTGAATAGGCAGAAAACCAAATTTAGTACATGGAGTCACAGACCATATTTATGTCAACCAAATTTAATTTTATTTACTAAGTAAAATCACTTGAAAAAAGAATCTTCTGCAAAGATCTTCACAGAAGTGATTCCTTACCGTTCTATAGGGGTGCAAATGCAAGGAAAATATAAATCAAAACGTTATATAGGTCACCAGATTATTATAACGTACCAGCCACACTATGCAACACTTATCTGCTGGACACACTATTACAAGTGTATTAACGGTGACAAGATGCTGAAGAATCACATTTACCACAATGTATTTATCACACATATATACATAAAACTAACATGATTTACCATTTCCACTGTCAGCATGACACAGATTCCAGAAGATAATGCTGATTATCAAAAATACTTCCACTGTGGTGGGAGTGGTGCATGAGAATAAGAAATTCAGAATTTTTATAGCATACATAGTAAAAAGTGAGTTTTAAGCAAACAGAAGCAGGTCAGAAAAAGATCATTCTCTTACTTGGCTATCTCCTAAAATTTAGGCTTCTCTCTTAGAAATGGAGTCCTGTGGGAGCTACATATTTTCTTTGTTCTTTTGTTGGTTCAATAGGTTAACTTCAACAGCATGGACAGAATGAATATCTAAACAGTTTGGACCTTTAGTAAAAGCTCTTTGGGGTAGACATCTCAGGAGGTCCAACTCCCATGTGAGACGCGAGACGTATGGATTTTAGAAGGGCTGGATACTACTACAAACTGTCTCCCTACTGTCAGAAGAGATCTAAAAAGATAAAACAAAGGTCTGCATAGCATTCGTGCATCTTTATAAGCGTGTTTAAAGAATGTTTGAGGATGTGGTCAGTTTTCCCTTTTACGTATTATCAGAAACGTTTTCTGTGCCAGTTGAATAATCACATAGATGTAAAGTGAACTTCCAGTCTTAACTGTAAGAAATAGGCTTGTTGAACCAAAATCCTTTTTCTTCCAAACCTCCACCTCTTTAATACTGATAAGACTATTATATTTTGCTAACTCTAAATATTTGTATCGCTGCTCAGATTCTTGAAGCAAAAGTTGGCCCTCGTATGGAACACTTGCTATGGATTTGACCTTAGGCATACAAGCATAAACATTTTGAGGTTTGATTTTATCAATCAGCTGCCTCAAACAAGGATGCCTGGGAATGACCTGTTAAACCAAGATAGCTGCCTAGGATGCTCTCAGAAGGGTTATCAAGAAGGACTGCTTACAGGCAATAGATCATTTCTCCTTTAAAAATAATCAAAGATGCTGTAAATAGAAATCATACTCGTGCTCACAGCATTTCTTACTGCTGTTGTCGCTTGCTCCCACCTCTTGCCGTACAGGCTACTTTAGGACCAAATGCTTTAAACCTATGTTCAGGCAGCGCTTGCACCCACACAAGTTAACTCAGCTGCAGCCTCCAACCACAAGCTCATGCATCTGCACAGTGCTCTTTTCTGCTGGACAAAGACATTTTTGTTTTCAAGCTATCCGTGATGCTAGAAGATATCTAGGGCTCCGTTTCTATTAAAAAAATAAAATGGGCCAAGTCTTTATGGCTTTCAATGCACAGGAAAAGAGGTAAATCGCAGCCAGTGCAGCTGCAACATTAACATGGTGTTCCGAATGGAAGTTTTGCAAGCACAGAAGGCTGAGAAAGGTGAATGATAAAGGGAACTGTAGATCACCACTACACTCTGGTGACTGTGAGTTACAGTTAGGTGATAGATTGAAGCAGGGAAGTTTTCTTCTGTATGTCAAAGGAATACCCCGGAGAGAGCTTAAGTATTATTTTGAATAGCTATCAACAGCTTCTTAGAGAAATGAACCCTCCCCCTCCCCAAGAAATGGCACCGCATAAAATACTCTTTGGGAGAAGCCCTCTGAAGTCTTTGTGTAATCATAGCATCTAATGACTATGGGTAGAAAAACGTAGCAGGCAATAACTCTTCTGTGCATCTTTTCCATGTTTTGGAAGGCCATGGAACCCCTATTACCCAGCTGGACTATCTCCAATTTACTGCTGGATATACCCATGACACTCAACTGACCTACATACTGTGTCTATTACCCTTAATCAAACAACTGGAAGTTAGCTTTACTTAATCCTTTTTGTTAAGAGCTACACTAAGTCAAATAGCACCTGCAGAAGACTCAAAGCTGTAATAATGCACTCTGGCTCTGCTGTTATGTCAGAGCTTGACCAAAATATCATACAGGACACTGTCTAGAACAAGAACCATGGCTATAATACAAATAGGCTTTAGTCTAGCTAATAGCAGAAACCCCATGCCTTGGCACCAACAGTTTCATGCTATCAGTTACCAAGTTATCCTAGTTTCCAGCTGAACTTCTACCAACATGCCCAGGCAGCCATACAACCACCACTGCTGTCGGTATCCAAATTACCTTTTCTGTATCTCCGACAGGTAATGCAAACTTTCCTCACTAATAGCTTTGTAAATGCAGGTGAAAAAAATCCAAGAAAAATAAGGGGGAATAAAAGACAACTTCCACAATACATCAAAAATTATGTGGTTTTTGATCTATCCTAAAATAAAATGCAGAACTCCAGTTCATACAACATGGGCCTACAGAAAATAGATAATGGGTCTATAAACACCTTTGGATTCACAGTGCATCCAGAGCTGTGACATAGAGGTAGAGTGTGCTGTTTTGTCTAGCTGGGGGGGTTTGGTTTGGTTTTTTTGTTTGTTTGGGGTTTGTTGGGGTTTGGTGGTGGGTTTTTTGTTTTTTTTTCTGGGGGTGGGTATGTTTTGGTTTTGGTTCCACCCCCCAAGCCTGTCATCTTTCTTGAGGGAAAGTTTTCAAGTTCTACCGGAACCGTCTCAAGTTGCACCTCATGACAATGGCAGATGCTACCACAGAACCCAGGGATAGTAATGCACACCCCCTCTGCTGGGTTTCAAGCCTACTTTCTCTAGGAATTATAGGCAGATTAAAAGGAATTGTTCTGTCAAACCACCAGTCTGCTCCAATCTATTTGGATGTTTCTACTTACAAATGCAAAGAGACATCACTCTCCAGAGAAGCAGGAAGAAGGGAAGCTAATGGAGTATACATATGTGGCCAGCACAGGAAAAGGTTAATAATTTGCCCTGTAAAGATCATGTAACATCAACCCTTCTCACACCAGATTTGTCAATTTGGATAAGGAGGAAAAGAATGGGACACATCTAGTGTTACGAAATAACCTAAAGACAACAGAAAATGATGAGGAAGCAGTAGATTCAGAAGAGCATTGGCCTCTCTACGGAAAGAGAAACCTATAACCTTAAATTGTAACGTCTCTGTAGTAAGAGAACCATCCTTTCAGTTATATTTTTGCATATTATCTAGCATAACAGCACCCATAACCAGGTCAGCAGTTAAACTATTTCTTTGAAAAGAGCAACTCTGAGACAATAATGTCTGCCAGGAAACAAGCAACTTTCTTGCAAAATTTTTTAGTACTCAAAGTAGGAAATATGTCTGTATCTCTACCAGAAAAAGAAAGAAACGGGTAAAAAGCTGATAGCGTTTGGTTTGTCCAGCCTGAAAGAAGAAAAAGGGGAAGACTGAAAGACAAGAAGGTGTGGGGTGATTCACGTAGTCTGGGAATTCATGATCTCGCTTCAGACTCTAAAATAGGTAGCATTTCTAATCTCCAGAAAGCGGACAGAAATTTAAGGGTCCTATGGGTGCACCTATGGGTGCTCTGATTCTGCAGCATTTCACCTGAGAGCAAAGTGAAGTTTAAACATTAAGAAACAACTTTATGTATTGGAGGAACAGTTTGAGAAAAACTAATGAAATTATGATTTTCGGCAAGGATTATTGACTTAAAGGATAACTGATTAGTGGGCAGTTCTTCAAAGGAAGAGTCAACAATATAAGTCAACAATAACATCCATATGAGCGAAATGGGAAATATATTGGGAAGTATAGAGGAGCCTGTTGTACCACTTTACTGAGCATTGGTAAGGTTTACATTGAACCCTGGGAAAGATGCAGATCAGCTGAGAAGACTGCAAAAGATGGCAATAAAAATGGTCAATAGCTACAGAACAGGACGTATAAGGATAGGAAGCAGTTGGCGTTTCTTAGTCTATGAAGAAAACCAGAGACTGCCATAACAGCATTCAAATTGTAAAAAGTACAGAGCTATGACACAGGAAAAAAGTGTGGTGCATTTTGTGCCTGCTGTGAATAAGGAAATTACGGACAAAATGGCTTGTTTTGCATACAGAAATATTCACTTTATGAATGATTACATGGGGAGGTTGTAAAGCGTCCACGGCTGGAGGTAACACAACAAACCTCCGCCAAGACCGACACAAGTTCACTATCACTACTTTCATCATTGGAGGGGTAAAACACAGGACCTCTCAAGGTCACCCCATCTCAATTTTTCTATCAGCTCAGGAATAAATGAAAAAACACTAACAGGATCATTGGAAGAATTTTGCTTAAAATGCAATATAAACCCGTTATCTCAAATATGTAAGCTATTAACATTTGTTGAAATAGGAACATCTGGCAGGGCTTAAAAGGTTGGAAAGATGGAGGAAGGAGTATATGGAAGTGTACATGGAGAAAAAAAAGAACCTGCAACAACAATGCATGCGATGGATATCGACAAAGCACTACTTACTGTGAGATACTGATTATAGTTCTGCTCTAATTACATATTCTAGAGATAATTTCTGGTATTTAAGCTGAAACTCTAACTTCAGCTCAAAATTTCAGTGACTTCTTAGCCCTTAAATGCTACCTACCTAGGAATACATTCTGATATATCCTGTTCTACATTGCCACACACAATGGGGGGTTGACAAGAAGAGTAAGTTTCCTCTCCGATTTCACTGTGTAATGATGATTTCCGAAGGATGAATGGGGTTTAGTCAAAAACACTGGCAAGGGTGTTCTTGGAATGTGGTAAACAGTTTAACAAATTTTCAACAGTCCTCAAGTCTCAGAAAACAGTTATTAAACCTAATTCTACTGTGTTACAAGAAACACTGTGGGCAAAGACTTTTACAGCTGCTTCATGGTTGGTTTTTTGAAGTTGGGGTTTCGTTGTGATTTTTCCCCCAAGTCTTTTACTGCAGAGTTGGCAGTACTGTTAAGAGCAGAACAGACAAGCATTTCCCTGAGGTATGAGTTAATGAGCCTCTCCAATCTTATTCATTATCTCAGCAATTTACTTCTTCGTAAGTCTAAACTAAGACACATTTCTAAACCTTGTTTCAATTCTGATCAGTTAAATACAAAGATTGTAACTACAGCTACTACAACTATTCTGATCTCTATGCTTACCTTATGTGGCATATTTAGTTGCTTTTTGCCCACGAGAAACACATTTGCTTATTAAGAAACGGTGAAAAATCAGAGCAAGGTATTCTAAACAGACTTTACGTCTTGTGTGCTAAAGCATAATAGCTGTGACGAGGACTGTGACCACAGCATACAGCCCATGGCCAAGACGGGGCCCATGTGAAGCAGCTATGAAGCTACTGTCCTTCGCAGGAATTCAGGATAACCGTGAATACTGGAAGGGAACTCAGCTCACATGGCAGGACACAGCAGCTGCGACCAGGTTGTGTCCTCTGCTGTACACTTGGCAAAAAAGACAGGCTGCTGGAGAACGTACGTTCCCTCTTCTCTGCTGCAGACCTAGCAAGAAAGATGGACCAATGGAGAAGGTATGAAATCTTTCTTTACTTAACACTGGGAAATACGGTCTCAGGAGTTCCTTCTCACTGCAGATCTGCTTTTGAGGTAAGGAAGTGGTCAGAGTAGGTCTTAGGGGCAGCAGGACGGGATTCCAGGGTGAAAAACTTCTATGAGAATAATAGGTCAAAAGTTCCTTCAGCAAAAGGAAATTACAGGGCACCGTCTCTTCCCTCTTCCTTGTATCTCCCAAAATCTGAGGGGATCAGCAGAGTTACTAGTGAACAGGGCCTGGATAAGTACAATTTAAAAATGTGATCTCACTCCTTACATCTCTCCCACCACAGTCCCAGACAGGCAATGGCAAAGTCAGTAGTTTAGAGTGGATGCTCCCTGTGACTGAGAGTCCAGAAGAGAGCAAAGAATGAAAAATAAATTGAGCACTTGCTGATCCAGCTAATATGAAAGTCAAGGAAATCAGCAAAGCTCCTTGAGAAATGTCACAGCTTTCTATTATCTGAGGGAACCACTCTGCACTGGATTTGAAGGCTAGGAGTAAAAGGTTGCAAGATGCCAAACTTCACTTAAAAAAAAGTAAAATCACCCGTTATTTGAGCTACTTATTCATTAATAGGAGAATCTCTTCCTTTATACTTGGTAGGTTGGGAAGTATTTTGTCAGCAGCAACAAGAAAGTCTCAGGAAAGCCGAATTTTTTTTGTGCAAGGTATATTCATTCACTCATACAAAAATTCCGAAGGTAAGCAAGTGAAAAGTGATCATACTCATCTGATTTCCAGTATGATTGGTTTTGGTTAGAAAAAAATAAATGGAAAAACTTCCTGGAATAGTAAAGTGGATTTTATTATTCATGGAAAAAAGCATAATAGACCAACATGCATAAGTCATGAAGAAATAATCTAAACATAACACATCGGTACTTCCTGCTCCAATCAGAAGAAAATAGGAACAAACAGTTCACTGTTTATTTTAATTGTTAGGCAGTCATTCTACCTGGTTAAATCTGACAGTCTAAAATACTACTCAGCCAATAGTCTCATTAAGAAAAATAACAGCATTGCCACTACTATTGGTACTTCTCCCTCTGTAAAGTATTATTGTATGTATTAAAATCACAGAAAATCTTTGATGCCTGGTTCAGATTTCAGCTAAAAATTCAGTTTGTCAATCCATATGCCTACATATTTATTAACTATCCCTGGTAACAGTCCTATGTTTTAGGGCAAATAGGTACTATGGTCAGTTTTCAAGAGTGACACGGTAAATAGAGTTCACCCGTCTTGAGCATAGGCGATGCATCAGCTGGATTATTTTTTCTTTTCTGTATATATTTGACTATTTATACTTCAACTTAAAAATACCATGCAGTCCTGACGCCAGGCATGTATCGCTTCCTAAAATTAGTCTACATTCTTGTCCCTGTCCATCAACAGTGTTAAAGAATTAAATAAATTATGCCCTGAGCTCTCTTAACAGCACTTGTGAGCTACAGCTTTTGTGAAGCAATGAAAGTGCAGAACATATCTTCATATGCAAACAATTGCTATGCATTTATTTCTTTTCTTTATAGTTGTGTTGACTTTGGATTTAAGAATAAACTTTGCTTTCAGTGGAATCCCACAGGCATGATTATTACAGGATTTACTGCCTCATATGAATCACTGAAACAGCACTTAAAGAAGGAAGCCTGAAATGAAGATTGTAGTATAAATAATATAACCGCTGGATATTCAATCACAATTGAGGAGAATTGAGAAGTTGTGTATTTTGTTGTTTGGGGTTTTTGTGTTTGGTTGGTTGGGGTTTTTTTAACCTCAAGAAATGTAAATAAGCAACTGACATATTATAATCAGAAAATCAAACTCTCCACAATTAGAATTTGAAACCACACAGCCCAGGAATCAAATCATTATTTTTCATAATCCTAGGGTGGACTGATCAAATTGAATTTGGTCTGACTTTCAGCATGGATTTGACTAAAATCTTCAATTTAAACCTGCACCTAAGGTTTGCTTGATCTGAAATCTGATTTGTGGGTAGTAAGAAAAGTCAGTCATAAAAAAGTAACTTTTGGGGGGTGAAGTTTCAGAAAGAAATTATAAATGCAAGTCATGGAAAAGGAGTCACCAGAAGGAAGAAAGTGGGGAAACCCCCACAAAATCCGAAAGAAAAGGAGTTTATGTTTTTCAACACTCAATTTCAGAGTGTACATAAACTTCAGACTGAAGTTACTGATATTAATTGGAAAATTCTTTGGTGGACTGAATTACAGACTCAGTACATTCCCCCCGCCCCGCCCCCAATCTTGGCATGAACTGCTGGAAAGATACCATAGAAGATTTGTCCTTCAATTAATGGATATTGATTATTTGCTGAAGTCAACATATACACTCAAGATCAGATGCTGCTCAAAGACAAGGACAGTTTCACCAGTTAAATGCATTTTATGTTATAACAGACTTCAGTAGCATTAGGATGAGTTAATGAATTCTTTATTTTTACCCTTTTCAGCAAGATCATTTGTCAAGTAAACCAGTACAGAATACGAATCATACTGACAGAATACGGCAAGTCACTTATTTCCATTTCTGCTGATAAGTGTTGTTAGCCATTCATTAGCATATCATTTAATTACGCTGAGATGTGCTGACATGATTGGAAGGTCCGTGCTGTTTCGGTGGGCCAACTATTCCCTATGTTGGAGATTACTTTCAGTAATTCTTTTTTGCTTTATTTTTATTCTTGAAACTTGCCACTTCAGCTATTTGGTGTAAGCGAGCACAGAGGGAGATTACTGTTTGGTTTTGAAGTACGCAGCACACTTACTTGCAAGATTAAGTGCCTGATTACCCAATAAATGTTAACATAAGACATCTCACTCTGCAAATCATTGTGTTCTGGTACCTGACAGTAAAGACTTCTTATATTTCCCTTATTTTTCAGATGATGCGCAACTCTAATGGTGGCAACATAATACATACCCAGTATTCTCTCAGATACCACATGAAAAAACGTATTGAATATTAAAAAAAAAAAAAAAAAGAAGCTTACCTGACCGTCCATCCCGTTGAAAATCCACATGGTACCATTCACCATCATTCACCTTCTTCTGCAAGGCTTTTATTTTTATAGTACCTGATCCCATGTCTAACAGCAGGTAGAGGTGGCCGTCAAGCATCTCAATGGCAAAAAAGTCAACCTTCACCATCTGTGGGTGTTTGGCATCTTTTTGGTGCCTTGGTTTTCCATGACTGAAAAGAATCAGGCCATTTGGCTCAGTTGTACGAAAGTCAAATGATATTGAGCCTGTTTTCTTGGCATTCCACTTTGGCAAAGAGATGAAAGACTCTGGTGTTTCAAATGTGATTGGATCTAAGGTTGCAACATTCTCACATTTAAATGCTACAACCCCATGAATCTTCATTTTAGGATCTCCTTGCTTGGCAAGTCGAGATAGCTCCAACCTGACATCGTTATTTTTATATACAACCTGCAAGCAAAGCAGAGATGTCACGAAGAGGAACTTGACCATTTTAAGCAAACAGATATAATCCTGAAGAGGCATATTATTTAAAGGATAATAATGACGGCATATGAATATGATAATTTACATAGACACAAAATTAAATAACTATTTTCATTGCCTAATGACTTAATAATAGTTTTCATTAAACCAAACAAAGTTGCTCTAAAAATATCCCCAGAGTTTATTCAAACAATCTGAAAGAATCTGCACATAATTTATACTATCAGTCGCAAATTAGCTGCGTGGCCTTGATTGCTTAAAAGCCCTCTTTACACAGCCATTCTGCTACGTTAGAGAAGTATTAGATTTCTTCTTCCTCTAAACCCTTTGTCACTGTCTTAAACTCTCCTGTACAGAAAATGTACCAGGGTCAGATACTTTAGAATTCAACATCTTTTCAGTTTGTCCTTGGGGCTGAGGAACAGTGCTATCCATGGTATTCATGAAGGAATAAAATAGGGAAATTAGTATCATACAGACCAAAACAGACAAAAACAGGACAATCTTTGAGTCAGTTCAATTGGACAAAAAATAAAACCTCTTACGTATTTTGCCTGACTGTAGACTTTTCTGATAAAAATGAGAGACAATATTAGTTTTAAATCCAATTGACCTCCACAGCAAATATTCTTGCTTCAAATCACGTATTTACTCTGTCCAGAAAAGCCTGTCATGATACAACCATTCGCCAGGGTTCTAGTCCTCATGACTATCTTCTGAAATTGCTGCTATTTCTGTCTCGTCCAGGATACAAGGACTGCTTAAATGAAGCTCCCCAATAGCAAAGGTGTGCGCAAGTATTTTGTCAATATTTTTAATTATTCAGTAAGTGATATACTCAAGCTAAAATACCACTGAAGGGCTGAATATGAATGCACGGTGACAGAAGCTAAAACCTTCTTCTCTGTTTCTAAGGTTAAGCCTACATTAGAAAGCAATTTGGAGTAAAAGCAACAGCTCAGCAGATCAAAGCACTTTGTGCTGAGGCTTCTTCATCTACAGATTCTGTACCATTCAGGACTAGATCACGTCTGGCCCCGGATCCGGCGTTCCAACTATACAGTGTAGTCTGAAGCTGTTCAGGGGACCAGTCACTGGTTTAGACCTTACATCCCTATTAGAGGTTAGAAAGTGCCTAATGAATACCTAGGGTGGAGCTTCTGGATTAATTGCCCGTGAAGCCTAGTTTGAACACGGATGAAACCCACTCTACAAGCTGAACTGACACACAGGGAGCGGAAGAGACGGGGGATGCACTGCAGAACTGTGCTACTGTTAGCAATCAAAACGCTAGCGTACACACAATCTAAGAGGGCATACCCCACAAGTGATAGTTGCTATTAAAAAATGGTGTTTAAAGATAACAGAACACTAAAGAGACGATTGATGGATCAACAGTTTTTTACTGGAAGAATTGTGTTCTTTCAAATTATATCATTAACCGCACCCAACAAATTTCATCGTAAGCCATGGCAGAATCATTCTACTACATTAGAAATGTGTCCTACAAGCTAATAAATAAGCCTGTTTCTCCATTTTATTTCAGAGTTCAGTACTGGGCTGCATCTCCAAAGACAACAAATAAACTTCACCGGGGATTCCTGACGGCAGAAATGATACTCTGCCACAAAGAGGCAGATAACACGTTGCCTTCTGTAAGTGAAGACATCAGAAGTGACTAGAATTGGACTAACTTGTAATCTTCGAGAATAAGGTTCACCATCCGCATTTATCAAATACTTCCGTATCACCTCAAAGATCGCAGATTAGGCAAAGGAATTTAGAAGAGTACTGGAGAATAAGCACATGCAAGTGATCTCCCGTTGGGGTGACTTTCTGTCTTTGGAGTGAAGAAAGCCAAAAGGCAGAAGAATGCAGCAAGCAGCCAGTAGCCTGGCAGGCAATATTACTTAGAGAGATCTGCTCTCATGAAACGTTGGCCACTTTCTACGGCAAGAGGGATTTTAGATAGCTTCCGCCTCATTTGAAGGAGTTACAAGGGGCAACCTTTCTAGAATAGGCTGAAAAGCATTAAACAGAGGCTAGAGGATATGATAAAAACAGAAAGAAATGGGCTCTCATTAGAATTAAATCATGCTGCTGACAGTGAAAGTAATTAAGGCAACAAAGAACATGAGGGAAAAAAAAAAATCTTTAATTGCCTATACTGAACAAAGATAGGTACCAGGACAATACAAATAAATGTACAAAAACAACTTCTTGTTTATGGACAAATTCAAATTGTCTGATATGAATGAAAGCTGCTAGACTGAATAATAAAATTAGTAGTTAATAGCTATGTTAGAAATACCGAGCAGACAAAAAGAGAGCTAAGCTTTCCTTGATGCCTACAACAGCTCTATGGACTTTGAAGTAATTTGCCAACTGAGAAACAATAATCTGTAACAAATATGGTTCAAGGACCTGATGGACCAAGTGCAAACAGCAATACTGGCACCAGTTTTCTCAATAACTCGTCACCAGCTCTTTAAGCAGCTTAATATATAACATATGAGAGAAAAATTGCTAGAGCACTTTAGTAAGAGTGGCAAATATTGGGAATTTTATGCCACCAATATAATAACAATCTTGGAATCCCTAAATATTGCATAAGACAATTTCCTACTTCCATATTCACACCTGAAACTTTGTACTTACTGAGATGTGAATGATTGCATCTTACTACATTTGTTGTGTGGAAACGGAATGAACGTCTACATCTATGTTGTACAGTGTTGATGTTCTAAGTTTTAGGATGCTTATATTCTTTTAATGTTACAAAATGGAAAATTTGGAACTGAATTATCATGGATAATTAGTATTAAAACAGGAATATATGAACCATAACTGAAAACCATAACTGAAAAGAACTGTAAACTATTAACTGAAGAGAGCTGGCATTTGGAGGCCCGTTTCCTGGCGTTATGGTGAGATTCTTACCCCTCTCCCCATCTCCCTGTCCATGAAAGATGTACTCGGCCATCAGTGAAGCACAGCAAAAAGGAGAAAAGCAATATGTTCACAAAAAGTAGTCGTCATTAAATTTCAGGAAAAGAACTGAACAGTAAGGAATAATTCTGAGATTAATATCTGTTTTATAACTCATGGACATATATGCTTCAGAATCGATAGCCTCTGGAGTACAAATAATTTACTCATTTACTATTTTCCAAAGATTCTGCCTTTTAAATTTTTTTTTTCCTTCTGGGTACATAAGGACAAACATGCTTTTAATAGGGCTTATATTATCCACTGCTATTTCCATTTAAGACACCCAACATATTGTTCTTTAACATTAACTCAATACATTCTCCCTCCAAGAGGGACATGGATCCAGAATTAATCAAGTGAAGGTAATTTGCAATGGAGAAATATTTGAGTCATATTCACCTTTACTCCTACACAACCCACCAGTCAGTCTGCTCGCTGATATGTGCTTTCCCAACACATCTATCGGGCTGGCCCTGGTAATAGGGTGCTGCTTGCTCTCGCTCCCGTACCTGAGCAACAACAATATAATTTTCCTGCACATGAAACTGCCAGCCCTCAGGGAATTGCATCGTGCTATTAAGAGCACCTTGAATTTGTCTTCTCTTCACTGTATTCTTTCCTCTTCATATTAAGCAAGGTTCAAGACCTCAGTCTTTAAAAATACATAATTACCTCATTCATGCAAACTGCAAAAGGTCACCTAAACTCCCAGGAAAAAAGGAGAAGTTAGCAATTCCCCACATAACTTGCAACTGAGCTATCCAAAGCAAGGAATAAATTTATTTTCCGGGAGACAAAGGGCAGACCTACATACCATTTTACTATCAAGATATGAGCTCCCTTTGCTACCATCTAGGCCAACCACATGCTGGGTAACTTACAGTATCACAGTGCTGAATCTTAACAAATAAGTCCAGCTAAGAGACAGCAAATATTAGCTTAAGCTCAGCGCTTTCTTTACCACGGTCTGTGGTCATCTTGGAGCGCAAGCAAAATTAATCTCGCTTCCCAAAAGGTGTATCATGTATATAATTTATTGCAATCCAGGGCCCCAGTATGCAATGAACTCTAGAAATGTATTAAGAATTCCCCACAGATCTTGCCAGTCGTCATGGCAGGTGCCTTCAACGGCAAAAAATGTAGCAGAGCAGCCAATGAAAACATATTAATAAATCGGCAATGCATGGATATATGAATGACTTTGAGAAAAGGTGAAGGAGAAGACAAGGAATTTACTGTTGATATTAGAGATGTATCCTAAATGTACAACAGTTCAAATATCAAATTTAAAAGTCGATATAATAAAAACATTACTATCAAAACCCAGTTCTTTCTACTGACCCTATCCCACGGAATTTAAAACCCTGAAAGATGTGAAAGAATCCAGATTCCAACACCACTTTCAAGTCAAAGTGCAGCTCTTTCCACATTAAAGATTTCTTTTTGTATTTTGTACATCAAATACTATGAGTGAAGAAATGGCATTACTCTTAAATATTGCAGAATACTGACCAACTCTGCTAGCAATAGCCTTGCAATCACTGTGATTAAAAGCCTTTACATTACTTTGAAGCATTTCTTTCAACTTACTATTATTAAAACAAAATATGATCATTAAGGAGCTAATCACATCACCTAATTTGCAGCACCTGGGTTTCCTTGAGAATCAAAGAGAAACCAGGAGTTCAGAGCACCTACATTATGATCTTGCTCTGAAGAGCTGCTCTATTTATTTAATAAGGAGGTGAGGAAAAAATACTTTTCTAAATGCAATTTGAATGAATGGATGAATCCAGTCTCTAAATCTGTTTAAAAAATGAATCCTAAATCCTTATGTTGCCATAAAGCAGTATTTTCGTATTTTCATGAGACCTGGATCACCTAGTGCAACCCATGGCAGCTAATTCTCTAAAATGGAGACTAGTATCATCCAAAATGGCTCAGGTAGGTGCTGCTAACCTACAATTTTATGCTGCACGGTGAAGTCAGCAGGAGATAACTTGGTGACGTCAGAAACCATGGCAATGGGACTTACAGTAAGTGAAGCCCGAGGCAATTTTATCAGCCTACTGTAACAGCCTCTGGAATTTCCGTGCTCATTGAGAACTGCCTGGCACATACGGCATCGCATTCCCCGGAACTCCAAACGCAAAACTGACCCCTGAGACTTCTCAGGTTATCTTTTTAGTATTTGCTGAGTGGTTTTGAACTAATCCACAAATGTCAGCTTCTCACAGGAGACCTGTCATTTTGCTAATATGCCTCAATTCATTTCCAAGCTCCGAAATGAATATATCAAGGAACACAATAAACTACAGTTAATTTAAACAAAACTTAAAGAGCCCCAGTTCAAATGTTTTGCAATGGGGTGTATTTCCGAACACGATGTGAAAGCACACAATATGAATGACAAAAGCTATTCAAGCCTCTAGGATTACTCAAGTTTATAAACCGGCTTTGTTTTCTGAAGACAGAGAAGAGATTAGCAGGTATAACAAAAGTTCCAAGGAAACAATTTATTCATCCCCAATTGAAATGGTTTTTAATTTTCCTGGGGTGGATATATTTGTGTGTGTGGTGGTGGTAGCGTGGGGCATTTAGAAAGGGGTTTGTTTTGAGCACCAAAATAAAAACCGAGCGTCTATAGAGTCCTACTGAGTGGGAGGTAAGCCTCAGGACAACAGGACAGCGTTCCATGGTATAGATACATAAACAACTGGAGAAAACGATAGCATGTGCATTTTGCTGCATTGTTTTAGATCAATTAATATGGTCTGGGAAACCGCTCTGCAAGTTTCAGTTCAAAAAAAGCTTGCCTTAATAGAGCTAGAGAAAAAAAAGAGCATGTCTAATCAACCAGAGTGCCAAAAATTCCATGGAATATAAATCTGGGAGTTTCACATTGTCCTGCATCTTCTTCCCATCCACTGCGAGCACCCAAAACCGTGGAGTGGAAACAGAGCACACTCAACTCTCCATGCACTCTACTAAAACTGGACTTGGATCTTCCACGGTGACAGAAGAAGAAAGAAACCCGCATGAAGGCTATTGATTGTTCAAGTCCAAAAGGAGCACTGAACACTGCTTAAGTTATCCAAAATGAAAAAAAAAAGAATATGTAATGATTGGAAACATGTAAAATGGCTTTATTAGGCCTGCCCCCTCTCAGGGCAGTGGCTTTTGAAAAATAGGAAATGGAGTTTTTCGGGCTAACGTATTGTTCACATAGCACGATTATATACTTTGTTCCACTGTTTTTAGCTTTAGATGTAACAAGTATATTTTAAAATAATCAGACAAACTCTCCGCAGACTACCTTGTCCTAAACAAGGTAGAAAGAAAAGAATCATTAGAATAATTCTTGCTATTAGAAGCCAGGACCAGTAATCCAGGAACTTGGGTTTAACCTGCATCTGAATGCCTCAGAGAGGACTTAACTTCTCCTTGCTGCTCTGTAAAATGGATACAGCATTTCCTCACAGGGTAGAAGCTTGCATGAAGACCTGAAGTTTGCATTAGCAGCATCGGGTCTAGCGGAGCTTCATCCAAATGAAGTCATATTTACACACACATTTCCAATAGGGCGTCATCCCCCTCCCATTTTCTTTTTAAGGAAGACGGCAGCCAGTATGACAAAAAGAGTATGATGTTCTGACTTTCTAGTATGCAACTACAGAGTACAGAGCACACTGGCCATTCAAACAGAAAAATAAAATGTACCCAATTTGGTCAAAAGCTACACTCAACAAAAGCTGGCTTGAACAATAAGTATCTCAAGGTAAACATAGAAGCGGAATGCACCACGCCATGATAATGCACTCGGCTAGTGCTTTGATGCCACACTGAACGGCTAACTAGAGACAATGAGTTTGTGATGTTTATTGTTTCTGTAACTAAGCAACATGAACATTTTCTGCACTCATCGTTCTTAATATCACAGGATATATTGCACAGCAGACATTTTTAAAACTTCGGGTCACAGAAAACTGACATACTTAATGCACACAAATACATGTTCTATTTAAATTGCTTAGTATCATATCCCTACAAATTCCAGGAACGCAAACGGATACCAAAAAAAGGGTAGGAAATTAGTATAATTATATGGAATTCTACTATGAAATCAATAGCACACCTGAAGGTCCACTGTAGACTATTTGAAAACCATCGTTGCCCTACCCCCAAACAACGATGTTAAAAGAATGCAAAAAAATAGAACAAATAGCTCATAATTTGGTACAGGCAAGATACCTTAATCACTCTAAGGCAATAAAAGAGTTGGTAATGGTTACGTACAGTTGTAGAAACTAATCCAGTACTGACAGAATCAAAGTAATAGATGTAGCATGAATGTTACAGGACACTGTTTTGAAAAACTTTTTAGTTGCTTTTCTTTAGATTCACTCCACAGTACTGGAAAAGTCACCTCAGTTTCATGCATCGGTGACCTATTTGCAAAATTAATACAGCTGGGATAGCTGACCTTCTAGGCAAACGGGTCGCTTCTGCTGGAGCTTCGAATGCTGATGGCAGAACTGTTTGTTTCTTTTCTCTCCCACTGTGACTGCCTGAATAGAGACATCTAAGGAGGATGCCAGAGAATGCCTTTTTATGTTCTAGGTTACTGGCATATCATTTAACATGTTAGCAGAAGTTAGAAAAAATTAACATTTTTTTCTAAAAAACTTGATAATGGGATTGTTACGTTTTTCACCCTGCTGTGGACACAAGTCTTTTGAAGATCTTTTTTCCCCTCTTCAATAGACTATTTTGTTATTCTTTGTATGTCCTGCTGTCAGCTGCCAGACTGCTAAATGTTTCTCACTGTGGTTGCTATGCTTTCTGTTTTTAAGAAACGGGTTCAAGTTTTCTTTCCCTTTATTTTTTTTTTTTTTTTAACTTCCCATGGCAAAGACTCATAGAAATTTCTTGGCAACATCTCATTGCAGAATTTGGGAACAAGCTGATTCCACAGAAGCTCAATGGGCTCCCAAGTAGGAATAAAGCCTTTACCAAGACAGAAGTCACAAAACAAACCCAAGAGAAACAAGAATCACCAAAAGGAAAACAAAACGTATTATTTAAGGCAAAAGCAGCTTTGCATCAATACGTTATATAAAGTCTAAGGAAGAAAACAAATTATATTTCCCAATGACTGTTTGGGAAAACAAAGGGCTACAGGAGACTCAACTGTTGTGCTGGATTTCAGCTTTTTCCTCCCCTTTCTTTCACCACGCAGCAAGAGTTACCGAAGACTAATTCTGCAGAAAAGTCAGAAACATTTTTTTTTTCTATTTTTTTTTTATTCTATTTTTCCTCTTTCCCCATTAACCGTTCCTGCTCAAGATGAAGCACAAGAACTCTCTAGGGACTGCAAGAAAGAGATACTGTAAAGCAGAACACAGTAATTACCATAGTAGGGTGGAAGCCTTATTTCTTTAGCATAACTTTCATTATATGCTAGATTTTTCCAATCTTTACTACTTAAAGCTTTAAATTAAAGGCCAGAAAATACAGAAACAAATTATGCAAAAAGGCAAAAATAATGCAAATGTAAAAAAGAATGTTCTAAGGAACATCTCAACTCAAGTGCATCTGAAAGCAACGTGGCACATGTACTTAAAAATTGAGCTACCTTAAATTAGGGTAGGAGTTACATGCAAAAAAATGGAAGTGGTCACAAAAGGAGCAAAAGAATCAACATCAAATTAAAGACAAAAACTAACCTGTACCCAACACAGAATCCAAGTTTGGGAGGTTAGTGATCTGAAGACAGGCTAACAAAAACTTGCTAAAAATAAATCAATTACCAATATAGATAACCCTGTCTGCAAATATTTGAACACATCTTTTCTTCCATATTAAACACATTGGAAAACATATATAAAACCAACTGTAGGCTCCAATTAAATGCAGAACATCAATTCTGCATATCCTTTAATGAAATTAGGGGGGTTTATTCCACCCCTCGCTAGCTTTCCTTCCTTCAGACCCTCCCATCAGTATGTTACCAGCTGCCAACTTAGGGCTCTTAACCTTATTACTTCTCCAGAATAATACATACCCAGCTGGCTTTTTCTTCTCCTTCTCTCTCACTTGCGTAGGTTACTCTCGTGTCCAGCTCAATAGGCTGTGGGTGTTTCCGGCTGCTTTCTGGTTTGGACTCACCTGCTCCGTTTCCCGATTCCTAGTTTGACAGAACCTTCTGTTCCACTGAGGGGAAAATAGCCCTCTAATCCAAGGCTGAAATGCCATGGCTATTGTATGACCTTATGGCCAGCCTCCGTGTAGATAGCATCCTTCCCTTTCCGCTCTCTTAGCTGACCGTCTGTTCAGTGAAGCTGGCTACCTGTTGACAAGCCATAGAAACTCTCCTTCTCCCATTCTGGGAGGTAGCACAGTACCTAGCCAGGTTAGCAGCTCTCCGATTTCAGTTTGTGGTGTTAATATAACGACAGTTTATGCAGCTGTTGGCTAGATTCTGCCCTATCATGATAGGTAAATATTTAAAAAAAATAATCAAGTTCCCACTCACTAACTACAGTGCTAACTTTCCTTTCACTTGTGGAGTGACTGACACATTCCTGGAAGGCATCTAGGAAAATTCTTCACTATCTTCATCTGCAATTTCTTATGAATCCTTATAATCCTTTTCACATATCCTTTTTGCTTTCATACAGAATCACTAAGGTTGGAAAAGACCTGTAAGATCATCAAGTCCAACCATCAACCCAACCCCACCATGCCCACTAAACCATGTCCCACAGTGCCACGTCCACACGTTCCCTGAACACCTCCAGGGATGGTGACTCCACCACCTCCCTGGGCAGCCTCTTCCAGTGTCTGACAACCCTTTCGATGAAGAAATTTTTCCTAATATCCAGCCTAAACCTCCCCTGGCACAACCTGAGGCTATTTCCTCTCGTTCTATCACTAGTTACATGGGAGAAGAGACCAGCACCCATATCACCACAACCCCCTTGCCAAAGCTGCAACTTCAGTAACTCTTCACATCAGTGGTTTGAAACAATCTTTGCCTTCTCAGATACCTGAGACAACTGGAAGCAAGGTTTTCTGGAGTACTGTTGCATGCAAAGTTATTACTACAATTCCAACACAAGGAACATGGTATCAAGCTGCACGTCAAGGTGCCAAGGCACTTTTTCCTTCGCTGTTTTTCAGTGATACAGAGAAGTACACCTCGAGGCTGCTGGGCAGCGTGTTCCTTTGCACCCCACTCTGTGCTCACATTCCTTTTCTAGACAACCTATATTTCCTGAACTGACAGATAAAAAACAGTACTCACGCAGGGAAGTAAGAGGAAAAGCGGCGCTCTTCCACCTCTAACACTGATCTGTGTAGCGCACAACGTGTATAGCTAAAAGCGATTTATAAATTTTCAAGAAAAGGATTTAATCCATGGGATATTTCTAAGGCATCTCTTTTATATCCAAGGCATTTTTAAGCACAGCCTACCTATGGGCCGTCTTTATGTTAATAAATTTTACTGAGGTTAAAGCTGTCCTCCAAAATAAACTTGCTGAACTAATCCAAATTAATCATCATCATTACAATGACAAAGAATGGGGATCTATTACTTGGTTTTCAAGATGTAGCATCTCATTGTAGTGAGAGAACAAAGCAGAGCATGCATACTTAAGTGTAGCGTTTAAAGGGTCTGATTCTGCCGGATGACCTCCAAGCCTGAGACTTTGGTGTCAGCTTAGCGCTAAAGAAATGTCAGATAATAAAACTCCCTTTTGGTTCTGTACTGAGTAAGAAGTCCTCAGCCTCAAGCAAAATCATATCTTTTGACAGATAATCAGTAAAAACATATCAACCTACAACAAGCTTTGTCTAATAATATTCAAGAAGAGCAGCTTGCCATATAACATGAACTACCAAGTACCTTTACACAAGCTATTATTGGTTACTGTCATCTAATACACATGCAAACTTTTAAAAGTCTACTGTTCTGCAAATATTATAGGTTTCCCAAAATATTTTTGCTTACGTAAGTGTGTCTGTCACAATAAACACACCTCTCAGTGTTTATCTGGAAAACAATTACGAAGAGGACTAATTCTTAGTGAAGGGTTGACAGTGCAATTAAGCATTTCTCACTTCCCCATGTCATTGCGTACATCAATTAAATGTCTCAGCGATGTTCTGACATTTCTTTTCACCTTTAAATGGTTTGGTTTGTTTTTTTTATTTCAAATAAACACTTCAACTCGAAGCTACTTTTTAAATCAAGCATATTTTGAAATGTTTTGAAATATCACTTCAGAAAACGGGGTGGGGGGGATAAGCTTTTCCTCAGGCTAAAGTGTCAGGCAAAAATTATTTTCTGACTATTTTTACTGAAATACCTTATTGGGACTACATATAGGACATGCACTGAATTATGCATAAATAAAAACAATCGTACAGGGTAGACATGAAACCTAAAGAAAGAATTTAGGCAGCCACATCTGTACTACTAACTATTGCTTATGCTCATCTCTGGACAACTCCATTCAAAAAAGCCATAGAAGACTACGCAAATAATTGTAGCGTATATTTTCTTTGGAAAAGTTTGCCAAAATTATTTCCAAGATTCTGCTCTCTGGAGCAGGGCCTTAGTCCCACTGAAGCCACTATTTTCTGGTTAAAGACTGAAAGAGCCTTCCATGTAAAGACTGATTCAGAATTAGGTATCAAGCTGTTGATGATGTCTAATAAAAACCTGAATTCATTAGGAGATAACAGATAAGAAGGTAAAACTCAATGTGGTACAGACCTCACGATTACTGTAGCCCATGAAGAAAAGCATTTGCCTTTGCAGAAAATGAATGCAGAACAGTCTCATTCTGACTACAAATGATATTTGAAGACAATATTTAGTAAGCAGAAAAAAATACTGGGGAAAAAAATAAATTTGTATCATGTATTTATTTATTGGTGTATATTAAGACTAATAATACCAGGGCATGAGACAAAATCCTACTGTGTGTACCCAAGCGATGTCACCAGAAAACAGAAGGGCACACGCTACCTACCTTTCAGACCCAAGGCATAATCCAGTCTTTTCTTTGGAACTGGTTGGCTTTCAAACAGGTGGTTCACGAAGACGGAAGATACCGTGAGGCTAACGGGAGACGCACGGCTTTCAGGAACGTGACATTAATGATTTGCTCTTGTCAAACCTGACCTGCTCATGATACTTCCATTTATATTCACTTCCTTTCTGCAAAGGGTTCTTTCCGTGTTACCAGGTGGATTTCCGCCACTGATAAATGAGGGAAATGGCCGTTTTACAAAATGTGAACACACCACCCCCTCCCCGGCATCTCCTGAAAGCTTCCGCTTAAAAAGAAAAGGAGATTTTTCAAAGCATAAGCTCTGTTTTTTTGTGCCACTTTGTTTTTAGAACCTCTCAGGGCTGTTACCCATATGTACAAGACAGACTTAGTTCTCAAGCAATAAAACCGGGATGGCGTTCAAAGAGTACACGCGGATGTTCAGTATGCCCAAACATCCGTACAAGACCTCAACCTAACATTCAAGGATTGTTTTGAAAATATGGTTCTCTAACTAGAATCCAGCCAGATTTACGTAAGAAAAGCTAATGACTGAAAAGATGCGCACAACAATACTATAGACTACTTTCAATTCTCAGAAAAAAAATATTTAAATTTAAAAGTAGTTCTAGATTAGTCAGATTAAAATTGTTTCCAAATTGAACCGTAAGAAAATTGTTTGAAAAGCTGTTCCCTTTCTTTACGGCGAATCATTTCATTTCTGATTCAAACTTTAAGCTTTCTTTCAAACAGTGAAAGAATATTTCAAAACAAATCAGTAAAAATTAAGGTGACATGGGTTCTACATAGAAATTTTAAAATGTCTTTTCCTCCTGAAGTTCACTTTGACACAAACAATGTGGCTGACCTTAGAAAAAGCAAAAGGTATAACCAGTTGCCTGCTGAAGGATATTTTTCACATTCCTCCGTCTTTGACCTCTCAGCACAGTCCGCTAGCCGAGTATGGCAATACGCTTTCAAAAGACAAGCTTGGAAACTGAAATTCTTAGCCACCCTGGATATTAATAATCATTGACTCAACAGATACAGTGGTTTCACGCTGTGATTTTTGCTGTAAGTCAAGCTATTTCTAAATCTGTCTCACAGGAATGACAAACTTCACTTTTATGCTTCCTAACAACTTCCTCTAAGCTTATAAGAGAAGAGAGGATGCCATACTGATTCATGTTGATTTATTTAAACTTGGAGTATCTGTTCTTAAGCTTTACCTAGCTTAAGTTTAGCATTTACTTCCTACCTGAATAAGAGACTGCAAAACACTATCTTCAACTGCGTAACTGGCATCATCAATTACATCATAGGCTACTACCCTTAGATTGGGACCAATTTCCAAAACCTCTTAATGTACCAAGTCTTTTTTTTTTCCCTTGGGTCAGGGAAAAGAGACCAAAAATGTTCTCCTGCTCATCTCTGCTATAGTTTTTTAGTTGAAATAACACCGCCTAGAAGTTTTCTTCCCAGTTTCGGTACATCAGCATTTCAATTCTTGAAATCGATAAAACTGGAACCCCCAAACACAGCTACAACAGAAGTATTCCTACAAACCTTTAAGGTGTCAGATGTGCTAATCATTTTCTTTGCAAGTTCACACGTGAGCCAAAATACTTAGGCTTTTACCCACATGAGTTACCTCATTGAATTTTCCATCTCCTCTATAGCTCTTTGCACTCTTCATAGGCATAACCTTGTTATTTGCAACTTTGAAGATATCGGAGCTGTACACGCAACTAAAAAAATAACAGATTTGTATAGGCTACAATTCTTACACCCAAAGATAAGTCTCAGTTGATATCAACATCAGCGGGTTTTTTTTAGACTGGATATATATCTAGAGCTGCAAATACCTGAAAAACTGACTATGGACTTTTGAATGAAAGAATACGCCCATTTGAGCATACGAGAACACTAAGATATTTATATAATTGACTTAGCAACTGGGGTTTTTTAACATCCATTTTGATAGTTTCCCAATGTGTTAATATTAAATATTTTTTATGAAAAACTGGGGAAAATATCAATCTAACTTTCACCTAAACATACTGAGACAATTGTGAAAGTCAAATAGCAGCTGTATTTTAGTGTGACAATTAGATGATACCAAGATTGGCTCAATTAGGACATACAGATTTTTATGCTTCTACATATCTTCTTTGCTAAAAATGTTTTAAAGCATATATTTAATCATTACCACCTGAAAAGTAAAGAAGTAATTCTTCTCTTATTATTCAAGTTGTCCAGTCAAAACTTAGAAAATATGCACCATGTAGGCAGCAAAGAAGCATCTCAGTCCTCAGTAGCTCTCAAGCATACGAAATTGCCTGGAATCAGTCTTGGAAAGAGAACAGTTGTTTGGTTTCTTTTTTTCCCTTATACAACTGTATTAATTTTATAGCACAAACAGTGTATTTTAAGAAACTGGATGTTATCATTCTTGTCTTAAAACCTGTCTAAATTTAAAGAGAATTGTAGAATGCCATTTCTTAAACAAATACTCTGTTTCAACGTTATGTCCTTGAAGTCTAATATTAGAACATACTACTTTCTGAAAGAAATGTAATAAGTACTGTTTAATTTTCTTTGTGGTTTTTTTGGGGGGAGGGGGACAAATACCCCTAAAATTCTTCATTTTCATTCCTCTCTCTTTTTTTTTTTAACTAACAATTACACGTGGGGGTGTATGCGCATTCAGCTTTAAAGTACAATCCTGCAAGCAACCACCGGTATTACGTTCCTCGCAAAACGTTAAGCAGAAAAAAAATCCATTTACTTTCATTATTAGAATCCTGAGAAAAGAAATTACAGATGCTAGAAAAAAATCACCTGTAGCAATAACCACAATTATAGTTAATCTGTTTTCTACTGAACAAATGAAAAGAGCAGATTTCAGCTGCTTTTAACAGATTCAGCTGCTCTGGATCGATTAGATCCAGAAAACAGTCGGATAGCACAACACCACTAATTGTTAAGTGACATGTGCACACGAACACACAAGTAATTTTACTCTTAAGATGTGCCATCTCCTGTCTTAGGAGGTTTTTGTTTGTTTTTATAATAGTAATCAACATATTCAGAATAAAGGATGCACTTGAATACATTCCTGAATTCTTCAAGGACAAAGCATATGCTGGTTTACAGGTTTTTAAAGATTGCCCAAATAAGGCTAATAAAAAATTTATCATAATGGTTATATCAAAACTTTTTCAACTACTGATATGGAAACAGGTTATAAAGTCTGGGCAAATCCGATTGCTTCATACTCCACACATGGACAAGAGCATCCTTCAAACAGACAACTTGGGTATGAACTTAAACACAAAGTTTACATCTAGCACGACTCAGTGCTATTTCACCGTAATGAAAAGTTTTCTGATCAACTCAGTGAAGTTTGTGCGTGTCCGTAAAAGCAAACAGAGTTTCAACTGAAAAAGCACAGAACAGATCAGTTAACTCCTGGAGTTTTTTGGGGTTTTTTTTCAGAAACTGAAGTATCATACTACCAGCGGCACGTGAGTACATCTCGTAAGCAAAGGTTGTAAGGACCTGGAAGTTGACATCTAGGTGTTCGTACCGGCCAAGTTCACCAAACGATTTTGGACTCTGATGACGCATTACAGTAACATGTTCTCACAGAACTTTGTTATCTGTTAGTCTAACGCATCACCAAATAGCTGTCACTAATACGATGTTATTACTAGTTAACATGGAAAGAGATGCCAGGGACATAGTCCAAATCCTTACTACAGTTTTGTATTAAATGATCTTAAAAAGATTAGTATTTCCAGTATGGGAAAAAGAATCTTGACTAAAGAAATGGACAATATAGGCAGCAAACATCTAAACACAAATGAACGTTGCTCTCAAACAAGGTTTGCAGCCTTATAACGTCCAGAACAATGACATTTTGAGAATTTCTTTTCTAGGATTCCAAGGAACAAGACTCATCAACATCTTCCTGCCAGGTTCTGGCTATTTTGGTCAGTTTATTGGCTGCCTCTTGAAATCCAACCTGCCTTTTACCATCTTTTTTTAATTTATCTTATCTCATACAGAGCAAAATATTTCATTTTTTTCCAAATATAGTGACTGATGAAAAAGAGAGAAGTATTTTCTTTTCAAACATTCTCTTGGAACAGTTTTTCCTGTATCTTGCATATTTCCATTTCAATCCTGATGTTGCTGAGTTGTGCTGAATATTTAATTTATGCTAACCTGTCACTTATTTTTTCCCCCTATCTATATAGGTATGAATATTTATGAACGCAGCAGCGGCTGACCTGCACCTTTTATCATCTGAAAAAACATACGCACACTGGGCACATGGGATGAGAATGGAGGAAGACTAGAATTTGGGTTTCCATCTTTTGAACACAAAATAAGTGCTATCCATAAGAATTGCCCGAAAAGAAACAGGCTGTTCCTTACGGTAATTATTTTAAACATCTCATCTAGAGGCTCAGGAAACTCTCAGTCATTTCCAAGCTCTGGCATCTCTGCACAGGCACAGTAAAAAGAAGAGGGGGAAAAGGACATGGAAGCAAACAGGCACACAGTTGCTCAAGTCCACATCACGGGACCAAAACATCTCCACGAGTACTTTTAATTTGTTCCTCTCAGGTATTTCTTGAAAGTGGAAAGCAGTAATATATAATCGATAACTCAATACACATCACTTCCAGCCTCCACAGCAGGATCGGAAGTTTGTGAACACCGAAGGCTACTCGGTATGAAATGGGTGTCCTTCCTGATGGTATTTCAAAGGGTAAATATTCAGAACATCCCATGCACTGGAGTGGAATTAGGTCTTGAAAAACTCCCCATCCACCTTCAGCTGGTTCCAGCTTGTGCCTACGCAAAGCAGACACAAGTCCTTGAAGAAATACTGTTGGTATCTGGGAGACAAAGTGCTTTTTCTGAAGGTCAGGTCCTTTAAGGCATTATACTCCTAAAACCTTCCACGTTCATTTCCTTTGGATCATTCTAAGTTGTATATTTTTGAGTCAATATTAGTACCCAGAACACTTACAAACCTTAGAACGTAGGAAGAAACAGGCTAGGAATAAAGGATGAAATCCAGGTAACGCTGAAATCACTGGGTCTGTAGAGTTCCAGAATTGCCTCCCCAAACACTCCCAGTGCCAGAACGCAAACATCCTACATCTTTCACACCCCCCTATTTGCCCCTCTTCTTTAAAATGGTCTGTTTCACAAAAGCATGATGAACAATGTATATAAACTACTGTTACGGGATACTGATTTACTCAATTTGTGATGAACACAAACTCACTAGGATCCACTATAGGATATGCGGGAAACGTTATAGAACTTCTTTCAATGAGCAAAAATCCTTAACACATCTCTAAATGATTCACAGAAATGACCTGTAGCAAATCTATTAAGTCGTCTAGCAGAGCTCTCCAAGAACAGCATGTCTCCCCACAGAATAGCTTTTGCTTCTTTATACAATCTACTGCAAAGCATCTCAGTGAAGACTGAGACAGGGCTTTTACCAATACCTTTGGGAAAGTGCTCCGCTACACAATCTATTCTCACTGTCAATCATTTTTTCCTAATACTCAGCCAATCTGAATTTTCACTTCAGTAATCCCATCACATCACTCCGCTTGTGTGCTTTAGCATTCATACTCTTCAAATATTTATCGTTATTGTTAAGGAAAAATGCTGTCGGTTTCCCTCACAGTGCTGTATTTCTTTGCACATCCCAAATAACTGTCAGAGAAATTAGTATTTGTTGTTGCTGGAAAAAATAGCCCATACAGAAAACTCCTTCCCCCCCACCCCTTTCCTATGAACAATACCCCCTCTTTTTTTTTTTATAATCTATTGTTACATTATCAAAAAGGGTTTATGGAACTGAGTTTTCCAATTAAGGAGAGCAAACCATTACCAGCTAGATATTTTACAGGGAAAAAACCTCGTATATAATCATTTTGGATACCTGGTCCTAACCACAAATTATTATTAACAAACACACTGTATTAACAAAACACAACGTATAATGAAAATATCTCGGAGGTCAGGTATGCTTTAGTGATCTTTCCATTCTGATTTCAAACGCTTCAGAACAGATGCCTTAAAAAGGAAAATAATCTTTCTTTCCCTCTTCTCTCCTTTCTTCATTATTGCCTCTTAGCTTCATAAGAGGCCCAAACTCAGAAAACCATATCCTGCACCTTTCACACTTCAGAGATCATTGTCTGTCATGGTACAGTTACTCCCCACCAGCAATTTAAATTCCTTTATGATAAGCAACATTTTCTCCTCTCCAAGACTTTCTCCAATTTGCTTTTCATAGAATCATAGAATAGTCCAGGTTGGAAGGGATCTCAGAAGATCATCTGGTCTAACCTTTCCCGGGAAAGGGAGCCTAGGGGAGATTTATCTAGTCCAATCGCATCTTGACAGCCTCCAGCAATGGGGACTCCGCCATGTCCCTGGGGAGGTCGTTCCAGTGATTGATGGTTCTCATTGTACAAAATTTCTTCCTTATACCAAACCAAAACCTCTCCTAGTCCGACGTGCACCCGCTGCTCCTTGTCTTCTCCATGTTGTTCCTTGTGAAGAAAGGGCCTCTGTCCTCTTTGTAGCCACCCTTTAAGTACTGCAACTCTAGGACAAGGTCCCCCCGAGCCTTCTCTGCTCCAAGGAGCAAAGACCCTGCACTCCTTCAGTCCCTCCTCCCAAGGCAAATCCTCCAGCCCTTTTGATCATCTTCGTGGCCCTCCTTTGGAGCCTCTCCAGTCTCTCCACATCTTTTTTTGAATTCTGCAGGCCCGAACCAGGCTCACTACTCAACGCGCAGCCCCACAAGCGCCGAGTAGAGCGGGATGATCACTATCTCTGCTCGTAACACCTTTGTGGATGCAGCCCAGGAGCTAGTTTGCCCTTACTGCTACAGCAGCCGCTACTAGCCTCGTGTTCAGATTGTTGTCCATCAGGATTGCCATGTCCCTTTCAGCAAGACTGCACCCAGCCACACAGAGCCTAGCCTGTACTGGGCTCTTTGGTCACGTCGTCCCAGGTACAGGACTTTACGCTTGTCTTTGTTAAACTTCACGCTGTTCTTGCTAGCCCACTCTTCCAGCCCGTCCAGGTCTCTCTGTAAGATGGCCCTCTCTTCTGATGTGTCCGCATCACCACCCAGTTCAGTGTCATCAGCAAACTTAGCAAGGGTGCTTTCAATCTCATCATCTGGATTATTTATGAAGATGTTGAACAGCGTGGGGCCCAGTATGGATCCCTGAGGGACCCTGCTTGTGACAGGCTGCCAGCCTGAGTAAAAACCATTGATCACCACCCTCTGAGTGCGACCCAATTTCTCATAGACCACCCATCCAATCTGTCTTGCCAGTTTGTCTAGGAGAAGGCTATAGGAAGCAGTGTCTAAGGCTTTGTTGAAGCCCAGGTAACCAATATCCACTGTTTTATTGCAGAAGGTGATCAGGTTAGTCAGTTCCCAGGTTTTGCTTAATTTTCTCATCTGCTTTCTGTACACTCCTATCCACCTTATTCAGGTTAGTATTTCTTTTATAAACTTCTGAAGCATCTGGTAACCATCCCTGTGAAAACTGTTGCAAAGACTACACATTTGTGTGCCTCCCCCATTCATCACCGTTGTGTTTGGTTTCACGTCTCAAGTACTTATACCCACAGTCAGTTGAAGAGACTTACGATTCTTGACCTGTGATCTCACTTGGAGTTTCCCCATTAAAGCTACTTTAAATATTGATCTTTCCTGTCATGTCCCTTCCGGATGACTGGGGTATTCCAAAGGTTCATCTATTTCTAACTGAAACTCTACTTTTAAAAACCTGCAGAAAAAACACACTGTGCTCTTCATCATTCTAGCAAAGTACACTGATGTTCCTTCTGGATTTTAACACTATTTTTCCACTGTTCTTTACTCACTGTAGTTATTTTCTGTTCATCCTGAAACTTATAGCTTTAAATTGATCAGTAAATTGCATTCCTTACTAACATGAACCCACTTTTTAGTCATTAATGATATAGTTCTCCGATTTTCCCCATTTTCACTCACTGCCTTTCACATCAGCAAGAAATGGACTTAGGATGTCTCTTTTGGGATCCTCTGCTTTCCATTTAGTGAATCTGACTTCTCTGTCATTTATGAATTTCCTTGTTCATTTGCTGGAAGTGTTACTCAACAGAGATGTAGGTAGTTTAGGTAGTTAAAAGTCTCCCGTGAGCATCCTTTGATATGGAGCATCTTCAGAAGAGACAGGATTTTTCAGCACCACTTAAATATGCCTAATGTTATTCTGCTTTGTTTGTATTTCTTCCCTGGAAAATTACTGAGTAGCTTCCTAGCACTGTAAGTGTTTTTAAGTATCATGCCAATCCATTTACTTGTTCCATTCCCCTTCGTCCTATATAAATTATGTTACACTAATCTATACTTATGTCCATTAAAAAAAATTACCTCATTAAGTTCATCTGAACCTGCGAATGGAGTCCACAGATACTTTCATGGAAAACACGCTTCCTCTTCCTGGGCATTTTCTGTGTGTACAAAGGTGCTTCATGGCTCTTACCACTTTTTTCACAATACCTCCACTTCTCACTTTTACTGTGATAGTGAACGTATATATCACGTCATCTGCATTAAGTAACATTTTCTTTACTCTATTTCTTGGCTACTTTAAATTCCACTTAACAAGCCACACAGGGTTTGAATTCAGGAAGCAAGTAACATGCATACTCACATTATTTTCATATTCATAGTATTAATCTATATAGTTACCCTGATTATCCTGAAAGATCTCAAAGTGCTATAGAAACATAATAAATAAATGTGCCATCCAACATCGTCTGACCATAGCTAGCCCAAAGCTGATGGGATTTATTTTTTTTGTTTCAGTTTGAGATTTTTTTGAAGTGTCAGTCTGTAAGATTTTCCACAGTCAAGTCTTGATATATCTCCTCTTAAAGTCAGAGGGAGTTAGTGGCAATTAGCTCAGACTCTGAATCAGGACTAATTAGATGGAGATCTGTACATTAATCGATCTAGGAGATGCAGGAAAAAACAGAGATGTAACAGCTGACTTTTGAATGTGCATACTTAAAAGCCAGTAGTTAAAATATTGCATCGCGCACCCAAATATTCTGTTCTTTTTTATATTAGTGTTTATCATGTCACTCTTCAGGAAACACAGATGTATCCTGGATAGATATTGGAGCCTTCTAATTTAAAAGAAACCTGAATAGTCTAAGTACCTCAGAAAAAAATCTTGAAGGCTCCTGGTGGATTATTTGGTTAACATTTGGTAATGCAATCTGCACAGAAGAGGAATATAAAACTAAAAAAAAAATAGGAAGAATGAAGTATGAAAAAAGTTAGAGAAGGTACAAAGCAGATCAGCAAGAGTGACTGAAAGACTGGACACACAGAAAAATACGAAGGATTTGGAACATTTGATTTAACAATGAGGTGGGCAACTGTCACCCTTCACGAGTATCTACATGGAGGGGAAAAAGAGAGTAGGTTACAGAGGGCCCAAACACAAAGGAAAATATACTGAAAGTAGATTAATTCAGGTGTGAAGACACATACTTATAACAGGGAGGCCATTTAACCACTAGAAATATTTCTTGTGAAATGTGGTGGATTCTATATTGCTTTAAAAAAAAAAAGGGATGGTAAACACAGTACAGTGGCTACCGTATTTGAGAAAAACTACTTCAGCTGAACCCAACGACCTATTTTATACGTTAGATTATCAGTGTTCCTTGGAAACTCTGCCAGTTTCCATTAATAGAAGATTACAGAATAGGGACAATCTTAAAGACTATGAGTGTCAAACCTCTGGTTAAATTTAATACAGATACAAGTGGGTCAACATAGCTACAGATGTCACCACACTTCTTTAATGTTAGCTGAATAAATCACTGTTGCCAACTCAAAACCCCAACATTCTTCTGCCCATAACAAGATAATCTACTGCCTCATAAGATCTGTGGCTTCAGCCATACGAGAATTTCATAGCATTTTGCAACCTGGAATCGTCCTCGCGTATGATACACTGTATGTATCAGGAGAAAAGGAGCCATAGAGAAGCAAGTGTTACAAAGCCTCAGGTCAGGAAATAGGCTGCATCCAACATTCTGCAAAGGCACACAAAGGCTTAGTGAGTACCTTGCAAACCAGCTTAACAATTACATATGGACATTTCAGGAACAGTATCCAGATACATAGGTTCCAATTTCCTCATGACCATAATGCCTCCTTAACCATGAGCACCTCATTTATGTACCACAAAAGAGACAACGCTCCCTCTACTTAATTATTGAGATGCTCTTTGAGTGCATTGCGATGAAGGCAGCTTTGATTCTGCTCTGTTGAGATCAATGGAAGCTTCTCCATTTTTTTTTGAGTGGTGGCAGGGTCAAGCCCAATAAAAATCAAGTAATGCATTACAGAAATAACGTAAATAATATAACTGATTCTAATGGAAGGCAGGCGGATGATACAACTTTTATTGATAACAATGAATTATTCCTGGGCATATATCCATAGAGCCTCTGCCTGTCCTCCACTAAAGCTCAAAGTCTACCAGCCATCAATCAACTTTTCTTGCAAAGGATTCGCTCTTGCTAATACTAGATTCCCACACTTGCAACATAAATCAACCAGTGTTAAGTGTGCAAGCTTCCCAGCTTTTTGAAAAACGCAATAGGAGAAGTCCTCTTTGAAAACCCAACATCCTTCAAACTCAGACTTTCTGAAGTCTTCCCGATTCCTGCGGGTGACTCGATTGACACAATGAAAGCAGGCAACAGTAAAAACTACTCGATGCTCATGTACGCCAGGTTCTGCAAAGGCCTGCATTCCAAAGACCAAATGGACAGACTGCTTCCTTGAGAAAAGCTGTGGGGTTTTGGGGGTGTTTGGGTTTTTTTCCCCATGGGTGATAAACTATATCCAGTAACCTCTCTCACATTTAAATTGTAAGAGGCCATACGAACACTAACACATGTAGAAACCTTTCATTCTATATTATCACATTCCTCTGGGAGAAAGCACCGAGCAAGGAACTAAAATGGGACAACCTACTTTCAAATCTGTAGCAAAGTCTGGATTTGTGCACTCGCTTTTTCACTACATTAAATACATCTGTGGAATGACAAAAAATAATTATCATACAGAGCAAGAATTAAGTTCTGTTGTTATTGTTTTTTCCATCTCTGTTGAAAAAGCAACCACAATCAATTACAACAAATGGGCAGAGAGAGAAAAAAACAGCAGTTAACAAATAGATTTGGAGTAGTTCCACTCCCAATAAACTAACACAGTGGAAAGTGAACAATAGATTTTTAGGGAACATCTACCTAGTCTTGAGAAATCTCTCTTTTTCATCCATTTGCAATGATAAATCTCCATTCACTGCACGTTAAAAACAAGTACACATATAATCAGGTGTTTTAGAACCAGAACCATTATTTTTTCTAGTATCATCTTTGGTATATAGCAGCTTGCAGAACTAGTACCAACAAATAAACTGCATCAAAGCCTCAATTCTTGCTGGGGCGTAAGATAATCTTTTTGAAGAGATTCACTCCCTTAGCAAAGCCGCTACCACATTAGGTCATACTGCACAGTACCAGTACGAACGCCAAGATTTTCTATAGAGCCTGTGCGTTCCAGACTTGTGCATAAAGCATCCTGTATTTAAATAAAATCGGTTGTGCCGTTACACACAAAATTTGTTAAAATTCATAAATACTGAATATTATTTATTTCAGTAATATTTGTACTGAAATAGCGGTGTTTGTGTAAAACTAGCTCTATGATCATGATCTAAATATGGAGTCATAATAAAAGTCAGGAGGTCTAATGTTCATATCAAAAGGGTACCAGATTCAGTTGCACACTTATTGTGCACTCGGACTATTCCAGATGTGTGCCTTTTAATTTCTATGACAGTATTAATACATAGTCTAAACATCTAAAATGAATTCTTTTAAAAAAAGGAAATATTAAGAATTTTAAATAAAACATTTAAAATAGTAGGGTCATGTTTATATTTATGGTGTACGTATAGATGGAACTCTTAAAAACCCCTCTGTTAACGCTGACAAACACTTTCTACTCTGTTCTATTTTTATGATTTTTTTATAAGCTCTGACATTTTTCTCAGAGTTTGCTCTTGCAATAAGCTTTATGAAGTCATCAGAGAAAACCCTGGAAGTGGACAATTCCTTTGTCTTTGATCCATATCTAGCCAGTTTATAAAGCATTAATCATTTCAAATTTGGCAGACCGCTGAACTGGTAAGTGAACGATCATTCTGCAGGTCTGATTCCATGCCACAGCTAAAAGATGAACAGCAATAGATTGCACCAACGATGCCTGTAAGTCACTACTTTTGCAGCAAGAATTCAGGAAGGAAAAGCCAATACCACAATGTAAAGCCAGCAATGCTGAACTACTTCCCCACGCCATATTCTTCCTCACAAAGCCTCAAATTCCTCCTCCTTCCTCCTGCAGCTATTATAAGGAACAGGAGCTCCCCAAAACCTGGAGAGTTGGGAAAAGAATTCAAGCAAAAATGGAAGGATAATGAAGAGTCTGTGCAGGCCAAACATACTTCTTAACATACCCTTTTGGTACTCTAGAGCAGCAACTTCTGTACCACTGATAACAAACAGCCTCCTACTGCTGCCAGCTATAGGTCTTTGAACCAACAGCAGAGAATGACCGAGTAACGATGCGTAATTAGAGCAGGTTGTGGAGGGGAATGGGTTGTTATACTTGCATCGAATGAACTTTCCCACACTTTTTTCCAAGAAAAAAAATCATTAAGGACATTACATCTAAGACAACAAGCAAAAATGTTACCTCAAAAGATTTTGTTTAGGTTACCAAAAGAAATGCCTCCGAGTGGGGCAATTCCACATTCACCATTTCTAAAGAGAGCTTTTTACTGCCATCCAACACATGAAAGAGTCATTCATGACTGTCACATAAGTATGTATTTAAGACCCTTCAACCACTACACAGGTTGGATTTACAAGGGAAACAAGGGTAAATTTGGCAGTTCTTCACCCTCAAAGGTCTTCCTTTCCATCCTCAATAAACTTTCTTTTAATGAAAGTTATTAGTGACAAAGGAAGGGGGGGTTATGTGCCAAATATTAGATGTTCTGTTCAGCATACAAGACATTTCATTTAAGGACATAATCCCTACTGCTCAATCGTGTATCCAATTTGCAGCACTGGAGCGATATATAGTGCACAGATACTTCTGTCTGGAAGGCAACTCTAATGTATTCTAGGAAATATGAATGAGTGAATCACATCCATCTTACATAATTAGCTACCATCATGCTTTGCATACATACCTAAGGAGAGCCATATGGTCATCAGATGAAGGTGTTCTTGACACAAACGTCACTTATGAAAAAGAACTGCCATGCTTTATTCTCTAGCTGTAAGAACTTGAACTCTTTAACATCTGGTAATCTTTCAGGACGTGTTTGCAAACGTACTCTTCATATAAACTTCTGATCAATGAAGAGCAATGTCTTTAAAACATATTCCGACACTCTACCTGCTTCCACTGAAATAAACAACTCCATTGATTAGACAAAGCTACAGCTTTCCCTTTCCTCTAAATAGACACACAGTGAAATCATAACTAGGCCACATTTAGAACAAGTTATTGCCAAAAGCTAGACGTTGGTACAGGAAAGAATTCAGACATTTATTATTTCACTGTCTGCTGATAAAGCTTTTTTCTTCTCCCCTCCAACTGAGGAAGCTCTTTGTGCTAAGCATAACTTTCATTCCAAGAACGTTAAAAAGCAGAATAATATGACAGAGGCCCCTCTCATGTTAACTTAAATCAAGAGTTACCTTGTGAGAGACAGTAGAGTTTCACTGAGAAAAATCTAATTTAAATTACAATTGCTATTTGCATTTTATTATTACATTTATTCTTCATTAGCTACAGGTACAAATGTTATTAGAAAGCTTCGGACTAGATCTTCACTTCTATTCCACTATATATTTAATGCTGCTGAACTTCCTTGTCGTTGGATACACCAAATCCAATGAAGCAGAACATACACTAATTCCCTTCCAATTAACAAAGGTGGGTTTTGCCCTTCGTTTTTTACCATGGTAAGGTTAAAATGCTTCCCTGGGAGATCCTCAAGTGTAGTACACTCGTTATCCCCATCAAGTAAATATCGCTGAAAGAGCTAGATACTCTTCATACTACAACTCCATCTTAAAAGTTGCTTAAAACAGCCTGAGATTTCGCTCTATTAACTATGGGTGTAAAACGCACAAATACCACCATCTCTGAACACTTTAAATAAAACTATCCCAGAGTGTTAGCTGGTCTATATGCCAAACTACTTAATCAGCAAATTCATAGTCAATGTAGCCATCTCTTATAATGCCCAAACCCCAGGTAGGCTCTTGTGCATTCATTTTTACAATTTAATCCTGTGCCCCCTTTCCAATCAATCTGCTCTGCCCGTTACGTTGAATGATGACAATAAACTGAAAACAAAACAGAGTATTAAACTGTGTCTCGGGATGTATGAATTCCTGTATTAACCAATAAAATATTACGCCAGAAGGCTTTTTAAAGGATTAGAAGCATCTGTAGAGGACAAACTAAAACACTTCCATATTTTCTGGTGGTTTACAATGAGTAAGAAAGCATTCAATAAGTAGATTGTACTATCATCTCCAAGGTTACTTTTAGAAAAAAGTACTGCACAGATTGGAAAGAATATTTGAAAAGGCCATGATTTCGCTATATGAACTTACGTAACTCTGGGGAGGGAGGGACAGTTCAAATAGATCTTCATTCCTTTCTCTACTTCTTTAAAGAAATTACTTGCATTTTTTTCACAAGGACTTCAAGGCTTTGTCAAGTAATTATCAGAGGTTAAATGCATAGAGAAATAAAAGCTGCTTAATTAATAGTGCTCATGTTACTCAAATGAGGAAGCCAGGAATAGCACAGAAAGAGTAATTCTCTCCTAAAAAAATAAAAGATTACTGGAATGACTTAGTTAAGGAATCCTGCTCTTACTGAAGGAGAGAATGAGCTACAATCTTGACTTCAGTGAAAAAAACAAAAAAAAATCACTAATGAGCGCACACCTACGCTTATCATGTGTTTTCAGAAAAATCTTATAATTTTACTTGAAATTACAATTCCAGTTTTTCTTTTCTTCCTTTACTTTCATCCTCAGTATGATAGCCAACATACTAGTAACAAAAAGGGGAAAGAAAAAAGACACAAGCCATGTTTCCCACTGTGTTCTGAAGGCTCCACACTTGACATACACCATTCAAAATCACTATTTTCTCTCAAATGCTGTTCTTTGTAAACAGGCTTCCCTACGAAAAATTATTTTTTAGTTCCATGCAGACAGCTTAAAAAAAAAATCAGCTAATTTGTATGCCATCCCTACACCAAACTACACTTTCCTAAATAGTGATGTTTCCTTGTAAGATGACGTAATTCATACTTTTGCTATGTTTTAAAATAAAAAAAAATTGTTCAAAATCACACAATATGTACTTCAAGTCGGTCTGATGTAAACAAAAAATTGCTTTTATTTGCTATGCAGAACAAAATTACCATATTTCAAGTTAGGTGATATTTTAACTGGCATCTTAATGAAATGCCTCAAGAAAACTGTATTTCAGGTAGTTCTAGTCCAAGTTTTTTCTTAAGGAATACTATTCTCAGGCATATCGTCCATGAGTTACCTCATTCCTCACCCTAAGCTGCATGACATGAGGCATCTGATATACAGCTGGAAGTGTTCAAGACCAGGTTGGACGGGGCTTTGAGCAACCTGGTCTAGCAGAAGGTGTCCCTGCCCATGGCAGGGGGGTTGGAACTAGGTGATCTTTAAGGTCGCTTCCAACCCAAACCATTTTATGATTCTATGATATGAATTATAGGTGCAGTGGTTCAGCCAAGAAGTGACCATAAGAACCATTGCATGAGTTACATCTGGCATCATTTCAGTGATATTTTAAAGCTAGAGTGACACAGATATTTCAAATCAAAACATTCAATGGAAAATGTTTTAAGAGCAGAAGAAAATGAACAGATAAATACAAATAACCAACATTTCCCGCAGATATCCCAACAACCGATCTGGGAGTCCCTTTCACAGGTGGACAGAGGCACAGATCATAAGACCACCAGTTTTTCTGGATGCCAGCTTTTGAATTCTCAGGTCTTTTGGTTCGCATAATCCCAGCATCATGACAGCAAATCACTTCACAGAAAAACAGCTGTAGTTAGGGACCTTGCTACCACCTCCACCTGTAACCTCACAAACCCACAGATCAGGTGGGTAAAGAAGAGCTGCTGCCATGCAAATACACCCCAGGAAGCAAAGAGCTATTTTAAAATATTAATAGAGAAAGTACTGACGGATTTTGTCTTGTTTTGAAGGAAAGAATAACACAGCTAGCCTTTCCAAGATACTAAGTAAAAAATAAAAAGAACAATATTACAGTACAGGAATCACAAAAAGTAAATTACCAGGAAAGGCTTTTAAGTATTTTCTACATAAATAGCAGGAGCATATACAGGAGACAGAACGATACGTTCAGAACAATACATACCTGCGCTGTTTTGTCCATTCGAAAATATTAATATAAATAAGCACTGTTTTTAAACACTGACTAAAATTTTGACATGAGCTCCACAGGAAGCTGCTATCCTTCTAACCGTCAGTTGTTCCCGTGACATCTGCAGGAATGTAGTATAATTTCATATTTGAAAAAAGGTTGCTTTGATCTTGGGAAGTCAGATGAACCCTCAGATTTGCTTTGTATGCATTTGAGTATTCAACATTTAACAGTAGAAGCCTGAAAGAAACCTTTCACAGCTTAAAAAAAAAATCCACAAAAACCAAGCAAAAAGACTCAAAGAGAAACAAAATCCTTCTTTACAGTCCGAAAACTTTCTTCAATATTTCTTCAATAGGGTCAGAAAGAGAAAAAAAATCCATTGAAAACCTCTTCAGTTCAAGATTCAAACAGAAATCAGTGTCATCACTTCAATATATGGAACCTATCATCCACAAATGTATTTTATTCTTCTCCTATAGCTCTCTTTCACCCTTTAACACCTTTCAACAGAGAAGGAAAAAGACACTAGAAACACATTGCTCATTCGGAAGAACGACCCTGTTCTTGATCAAAACCAGTTCAGAAGGCTGATGCTCTTGCTCACATTAAATAAACCACCACATCATAAAAAACCCCACCCATTTCAACGGGCGTAATCTCAGCGTGACATACAAGAGTACGACACTTCAGACTACAAGAATTAAAAACGTCGAAACAGCGATCATTTATGAATATCATAGCTGATCCTCCCTCCTTGGTTCCAGAATTAGTGGGCAAAAAGGAGGAGAACTAACAAGCTTCAGAGGTTTATTTTACCTTTGGGGTTTTTTGGAGGGTTATAAACTACAGACTCAATACTTTTTCTTAACAGGACTAAAGACAGACTGCAACTGTTTCAAACTTTAAATGAACCTACGTTAGCTACAGTGAACAAAGGGGAACTGAAAAACCGTTTTAGCAGGGACCATTACAAAATTGGAACTCGAAGCAAATACAGACCATATGGGTTCAATATATAAAGCTAAATAAAATGTTAAAGGATTACCTTTTATGTTCACCTATTATTTGGGAATGTTCCCACTGAAGTGTGCAGTGGGTTATGAGTGTTCTTGTCCGTTGTTGTCACCACCACACTGTCTGTATAATTCTGAGACAACGGACACGTCTTACACCGTCCCGCTATTTGGATTTACTAGGCCCGCGTCACTTGGCTTGCATTTAATTTGAGGCTCCATTTATTATTGGCTTTGTAATTCGTTGTCAGACCATTTATTTGGCAGAAATCCAGCGGGTTTGCTTGGCACACTTACTCTTCAATAGTAAAAAAGCATAAATAACCAGAGGCAAATGCAGGCATGCAATATTAATATTATTGTTCTAGTTCACAGCTGCACAAACAAAAATAATTCCAGAATAAAAGAAGTTAAGGCATTCATTTAACATGACTGAAGGTGTTGATGCATTCATCCAAAGTGATCTCAGGCCAGCTGAAACTATTTGCAAGTTTAGCATGGTGTTGTCTGGGAAAAAGAAATTAGCATTAAAAAAATATATATGCAAACTTCTTTACTTGGAATAAGGTAAATTATGATTTATTTCAAAAATATGTTTAAAATTTAGCTACTCAGTGATTGTAAAAATAAAACCCCAAGAAAAAAACCCTTTGTATTTAACCTCATTTGAGTATTCAGCCTGGTGGTAGAAGATTTACAAAGCTCCATCTGCATGCCTACGTAAATTGGTCTGATCAGAGGTGCTCAGCATTTTGCACCACTGATTTTTAATTGAGTGATATAGAGGTTACATGCAAATCTTGAAGATCCTTTTTATTTCTTCATCCAAGACTGAGATAGAACTTGACAAATTCTGACTATATCACAGTGTATTAGCTGTTCAAATGTGGCCCAAAACTCTTGCAACAGGAGGAATGCAAGGCAGAACCACCCTGTAGTGTTGACCTGAATAAAAATGATATCGCACAGAAATAAATATCTGACATCTCTGTATTACGTCTAACAAAAAGACGTAAACCAGATGAGTGACAGCTAGTACTTTTCCGTCACTAATACTAACCAATTTCAAGAGGATTTCCAATCACAGCTAGATATCGTGGGCAGGAACAAAGTGTAGTTATATATGTACATCAACTAAACATGTGGAGATAATTTTATCTCCATTCAGGTTATTCTTCAATTTGAATATTAATATTGCATTGCAGCATGTGGAATTATTTTGTTAAATGGGGCCTGCTTGTGAAAAGAGCTATTCTTTTGCTCTCCAACAGTCATTCCTGATGGTAAAACCAGAAAAATCACAAGACCACTAACAGCGTTAGCTATCAAGAAGCATTTCACATACACAGTATTATTTCTTTTTTATTTCATAGATGGAGAAAATGCGCCATCCCAAAAAAGCGTGCGTTGTAGCAGGCATCTTAAAAGGAAAACTCTCCCAGGATGTTAACAAGGCAGTCAGCTCAAGTCAAAAAGTTCTGTATGCAACTACTTACAGCCAGCCAGGAGAGAAAAAATACAGGTGGGTGAGTATTGAAGCTTAATACTTACATGAAAGTCACCAGGCAAAAGTCCTGAAAGCAAGTTTCTCTGTCCTCATGGTCTTGGCCATCAGTCACGCTTTTTCTAGCACTACTGTATTACCCCAACAGATCCGAATTCCACACAGCACCGTGGCTTCATCAGGACAGACAGACAGGCTCTACAGAGGATAAGCTGGTGCTGACTATACTCGCCCGAGAGGGTAGAATAGAAATTTTCTTCTCCTGAAGAACCAAACCCCACCTCCCACATTCTGATCACAGCGTCACGGTTTCTGCCCGTGCTTTCTAAGAAGTGCCCATCGCTAATTTGTGAGAATCCAGCTCTTACTGCAAAGCCTATTGAGTCACACCTTTCAGAGCAGGAGGGTGAAGGCACGCCGAGTTTCTTAATTCCAGTCAAATGTAGGCATGAAGTACATAACAAGCTCTTCAAACATGTCAGAATTAAGATCTAAGCATCAACACTTGTGTAAGCACTCAGGAAAAAACAACTTTACAGAACTTCAGTCAACTTGCAACATCTCTAGGCACCTCGATGGATTAAAACCCGCGCTGACTTGCAGATTTCAGGATTGCAGGTTTGGACTGCAGTAGAATTTAGGTAACTATCACATTTTTAATCAATTTGTAACAGGACTAAGACTGTTACGAACGAAATACAAATGAAAATGTCTGTGTGAGAAAGCAGCAGCAGAACTACCAGAACAAGGGTTAAAAGAACAGCCTGCCCCGTTAACAAAGAACACCATTTCTGGGAAACCACTCCCAGAACATCATTCCCAGCTGCAAAATTGAGAAAAAGCTGTTTCTGTCAAGACGAGAATGCCTGTGCTCTGACAGGAGCATGGCACCGACAACCCCTCAGCAGAAGACTGCAATCTGACAACGGGAGGATGGCACCACAGTCACAGTGTATCCATCGCACGTGCCATTCGTTTTCCTGCTAGCCAAGCAAGGAGAGACATATTGCACGCATAACTTTCAAACAAAATACAGGTAGGGGTTGCTGCTCATTGTTCAAGAGCTACGGAAACTGAAGCAAGCAAAAATCTGAAGCAAAGTACCATACCACCTGCTGACTTATAAATATGAGCACAAAGAATCAGTCCCCAGACTAGTTTGCCCTTGCCAGCAAAGGGAGCTCAAGGGATGTCCAGCATCCAGCATCCCCCCAGCTTCGTCCCGAACACTGGAAATCCAGGCCAGACCACTTAGATATTCTGAGGAATAAGCTGATGATAGCGAGCGAATGAATGAAATCTAGGAGAGTGCAAGTGTGACCCGATAAAAATAATTCACTAGATATTTTGCTACCAAAAAAAACTTAAAAAAAAACCACTTCCCCCCCCCTCAAACTCTTGCATAGTTTTATTTAGATACTTGAACTCCTCGATTGGTTTTGACTACAAGTTAGCAAAGCCCAGGGTAAGTCTACAACAGTAGAACTCCAGTGTTTTAAACAGAAGCCCAATGATTCTTCTAAATTAGCATCTCTGTATTTCACTGAAATGAAACAGAAATCAAGAAAATTAAAACATGATAAACATCAATTACAACAGAACTTTAACATGCAGAAATCCATGCTCCGCTACCAAGAAAATACTTTGTAGTTTGTATTCAAAGTTTGGATTCAGGCCCTCTCTCAGTTCCTCTCTGAAATATATTGTTTATATATAGATTTCTATAAGCATTCACTATATTATACACAGAAATCTATTATTTATTTATTCATTTATGTCGAGCCCCAAGTACCCTGGACAAGTGGCAAAGACTGGAGGGCCGGAATTTATCATTCCTAAGGTCATTAGAACATGAATTCTGTGATTCCCTTTCACTTTTGACACACTCAACATTATGATGATTGCAAAGGTCTGATAAAGGGAAAAAGCACAATTCCAGGTTTGGACAATGCTAATAAAGGACATTAAATAAGTGGAAGTTACCGGTAAACAGGAATAGCCTTGTAGGAAAAGCTAAAGTTATGAAGGTTTTGGGGGGTGGGCAAGCAAAATTAACTGTAATCATAAGAAAAAGCTTTGAAGGCCAAGGTATAAAACTTAATTTATAAAACTTAAACTATAAAACTAATGGCATAAATGAAGATGTTTGCACAGAGCTCTTTGTCTACAAGCAGAGAATTTACAGAACATGTTAGCTTTTAAGGCCATAGCTGTAAATACCATCAATGAATTTAAGAGGCAGCAGGCATTTTCATAGCGCAGGGAGCGGAGAAGGATTAAAGACGATCTGACTGGGTAGGTCACCGCAGTTAATATAAATTTCAAGTACCACACGGTTTTTGAGCTAAGCTTTAAATCTCACAACTTAGCAAGCCCTTACGTGCTTGTGGTTAATAAAGTTTCTAAGTTGTCAAAGTGTAGTGTTTTGACTCGGTCCGCTTATTCTTTTCTAGTTCTTTTTCTCATCAGTACAGATTGCTCCTCCTTACATTGTATTTCAAATAGATGCTTTTAAATATTAACCTTAATTTAATTACATTAAACCTTTAGTAGGTAGCTTTTTTTAACCTATTCTTGTTATAAGCCAAAGTGGATCCATGTCCTATTTATCGTTCCATATAAATGCAGAGACTTTAAATGCGGGAATCAACCGACTCCTGTAAGTACGGTGTAATACTGCACAAGAGCACAAAAATCTGGAGCCACAGCTTCCGATCTTCCTGAGCCTCCACAGAATGCTCAGTAGGTGCACTGTCGTACACAGGGATGACTTACATTCATCTGTACCTAAAAGACTATCAGAAAGCAGAGATCAAAGATACAGAGCTACTTTGATAAACGAAGGAGCGACACAGGCCTTTCGCAGCTCACAGAACCAGGCATAACGGCTGTAAACCTACTAGCATTCCTTATTTTTTCCCCTACACTTTCCTGGGGGGTTGTCCTTTTTTCAGATAATGCTCGTACAATCAAGAAAATTTACTTTAAAAGCATCCCCCCACAGTTGTCATTTGTTTTAAACATGTTTATGAAAAAAAAGTTATAAATTGCCATGTAATAACTCGTAAAATACAGAATGTTCTTTAGCAAAACAGTATTTCAAAGCATGTTATCATTCTGTGCATGCAAATTGCAGAAGAGGCGTAATACCAAAACCCGACCGTTTCAAAAGGAGAGATGGAAGAATTCAGAAATATATCCCCCCCACTTCCACATTTACTTCATCTAGCTTCTCCAAATGGAGTACACACATTTTCCACCTCCAAAACACACACAATTTAGTGCCAGTGCCTGTCTTCTCACTACATACTGTATCTTTTTTCTCTAAATTCTGTGCCAGTGACTACTTCCTCAAAATTATGTTGATATTACGTGAACAAAATCCCCTTGACCCTCAGTAATGGAGTCACTAGTTGAACGAGTATCTTTAGAGACGTCTCCATCGCAGTGTTGGCAAAACTTAGCATTTTATCTCAGGTTTTTTCTTCCCCTTGAACATTGAAATGGTTCCTTACACATTAACACATCAGCTTCTCTGCTTGTCTTAGTAATACAAGATTTATTAATCTGCTATTCCTCAATTCTGCTCTCCTGAGTCACTCAGGAGAGGACCTTGAGCCCACAAATGTCTAGGCAAAAGTTTGCCAGACATTTCCCAGGAATCAGTTTGCAACGGATACTAAATACCAGGATTTAGGTGTCCCATCTTTCCAGAGACTCTATATTTTTCATACGCAAAATAAATATCTGAGAGTGGAAAGATAACAGAAAAAGGGAGAAACAAAATCAGCGAGCTCAAGATTGCATGGAAAAAAGCAGCAAGATTAATAATTAATGAAAAACAAAAAGAAATAGTATACCAGGCAAGGCAGTACAGACACAGAAATTGTGATTTTGGAGGCAGATGGAGGACATCAGAATTAGAACAGCTGTAGAGAGCTGATGCTATCACATTTGCATTAGACTTCAAGACTTCTTAAGAAGTACAGACTGTTTTCAGAGCAGAAGGCAGTCAGTAACCATAAAAATCCAATAAAGTACCAAACTTAAAAAACCACCAAGTTCACTAGAAAAAAAAATTAGAGAAAGTTAGAAAAATTAAAATAATGCTTATATTCTGATTTGAAAACATGCATCTTCACTGATCTTTAAATATTACAATAAAAGAAAAAAATTTCCTCAAGAGAAGTAGCTGCATTCAACTTTGAACATTAATAAATAGTTTTAGCCAACAAGAATGGGGAATTCTATATTGTTTTGGGGTATTCTACTCAACATTTTTAAATTATTTCAACATTTAAGTCTTTTTAGTTAGAAATAAAGCTTCTTAAAAATGTCTTGTTCCAGTCAGGACTTTCTACAGGTTTTGAAAAAGCTCCATTTCTGTTCAGCTTTAGGCAGTTCTAGTCCTCTTTCCAAAAATTGTTTCTTCCACCAAACAAAAATCAAGTGCATCAAGAGGCACTCTGGAGGGATCCAGAGTAGATTGTTTCAGTACATGCGTACATAGTATAACCAAAGGCAGTAGTGACATGCAAGTTACAGTAATTTAGGAAAACAAGAAGAGAGGTGAACCCTCACTGGCAGAACAGGCACTGCGTCCTGACATAGTTCCCAATACGCAAGTTTAGTCCCAGTTAGTACACTCACTACGGAGGCTGTCCTCAGTTTACCCACTCCTGAATGGCTGTAAAATGGGCTAGGAAGTGAAAGATGTGATGAGAGCCACACCACTTATTCCTCTACCACCAATTGCCTATTGAGGCATATCTTGATCTTACCAACATGATACGTCATTTAGACTCAGGCTTCGTCCTCTTAAGATCTGGGAAAAGTCAAATATAGAGTTTATATAAAACCTTTGTATTCTCAGTGGTGATGAGCGGCTTGTAAAAGACCGGTTTGGGCTCCGGGTCCGCACAAGCATTCTATTTTTCAGCGCTTCACTGGGTCAGGGCTTAACTTCCCATGCAACCAAATAGAAGTAATGCAAAATTTTGGTTTTAAACTAATAAAAATGATACACATAGTAATTAACTTTTAAAACAGCCAATAAGCTGGTAGCCCTCCATGAACAAGATAACTGTGACTCCTGACTTTCTTTAGATTCAATTTAATTAACCTGCACATATACATTTTAATAATGCCATGTAACATTAGTGTCGCCTATGACCCTACCAGCAGTCATGGAACAACGCATGTCATAGCTACACTAAACCTACACATACCTGAAATTTGGCAAAGATTTTACTCATAACCCTTAGTTAACTAGGCAACTTGGTTATCTAGTTAACTTTACAGTAAGTCATGATAATACTTTTGACATAGATTTTTCCAATGTTCAGTTAACAATGACACCCATTGATCAAAAACCCTTTAAGACGCACCAAGAGAGCTGTTTTATGTCAGCTTTAGAAAATCTCAAACCCTCAGAGCATCACAGATTATTTACAACATGTAATAGGGTGAGAAACATAGAGATGTAATTAAAGGCTACAGCCATCTAATTAAATTAGGCTGACTTACTTTCAGTGGGGATTTGATTCTCTCCTGAATGTTTTCCTCCATTTCATCATTCCTGAAACTCAAACTATATTCTGTTTAACTTTAATGAAAATATTAAAATGAAGATCATTTGGACATCCAAAACCGCCACTACGAAATACACTGCTCTTCCTTTTACAAAAGGATGGGTCGTCTAAACGTTCTCCCCTTTCACAGGGGAGCTCTCCTCTTCCTTGCTCAAAGTTACATCTCAAAGGTTTTGGGGAAATAGTGTTTAGAACAAGATCATTCAAGTTCTGTACTTGAAAATGCACATGCAGCTTTATGGGACTTGGGATAGACCTGAAAGGTGTCCATTTTCTTATCTCTATCTTAATCTTCTCACCAGTTCTCACAACGATGCATATGTCTATCTCCTGCGCCTCTGTCCACCAGTATGGAAAACAGAAAAAATGATACGAGTCTCCAAGGCATAAAGGAGTTTTGTACCTTCAAATTTTAAATTCCTGTATTAAGTATCTATGCAAAGTTTTAGTGGAATACTGTCATTTTTAGACTAGATCTAATTCTCTCTATCCAGAAATAAAATGCCCCATCTCCAATACATTTATTTTGCCATCATCACTGTTACCTTCTGGTAAAGCCAGAAGGCTAAAGTCTTAGTGGGGTTGTGTAAAGAAAAAAAAAAAAAAGAGACAGTCTCTGCACTGAGGAGTTTACAATCTGTCCCATGTGCCTTTACCGGGCCAGTAAAGTGACTCCGGCAACGCTGCACAAACTGCTATGTGTAGAATTAGCACCACTCTAGACTTATGTCCAATCTCAGACAAAAGACTTACTGCAGACTCCGCAATTTTGCCAACGTCATGGCAATGTTTTTTACCATCAGGTGTTGTTACAAAGCCAAACACTTCAGTCTTCCATTTTACTTGACTTTCAAATATTTGTCAGCATGGACCACAGGAAAACGTAGACTTCCCTGAAACAGCTCCTCATAGAAACAGCAATTTCATTTTGCAATAGGTTTCCGTACAACTGGTCCCAGTGGTGCAGTATGCTCTTGACAACGTCAATGAAAAACACCAGAAACTTTCTTTAAAAATGCTACATTCCTCATTCTAGGAAATGCATAATTTGAGTCCTGAAATGTTTTGGAACACTGCTTTTCAGCAAGTCTGTTCTATTAAATGGATTCCTAGGTTTAAAAGAAAACCCAAACAAAACTAACCACCCCCAGAGAACAGAACCAGGACAGCCAAGATGATCTTATTTCAGAGAGGTTGTAAGAAAACCGTCTCATTGGTCATACCATATCTAAAAATGAGATATAGTGAAAAGACTCCATAAGACACTCAAGCTATCGAACAACATAGTGTTTTCATTTATAGAGAAAACCAGAGCAAGGTAAGTCTTAATCATCCATAAATTATCCAAGTGGTGACAGATTGAAGTAAACTAAGGCAAAACGATTGGGGAATGAAAAAACCATTGGATATTTTGCATATGAAAGTGACAACAATATTAGACATCACAGGATTATAGACAATTCTTTACAATACTGGTTGAAAACTACTGTTATTTTTAAAGATGTTTAACAAATGAACAGGATTTTATGTAAAAATTTATTAATAACCAGATATACAGAAAGGCCTTGCATACTAAACAAAAAAAGACAGACAGTTGAACTCTACCGAAATATAGATTTCAGATTCTCAAATATCATTCGCTCAGGCCTCCCTTTCTGGTGGTACTACTGCCAGAGAAAATGATGACAGAACGATTTTCCTGGGGAGAGCCTTCCGTTTCCCAGACCAAAGTCCTCCACAAAAAAAAAAAAATCCATCCACCTGCTCTTCCCACCCCCTAGGACAAATCTTACCTCTTCAAGCTCAGCTACAACTATACATCTCTTACAATCCCATTACAGCCTCCCCAGTTTGAATTCTCCCACCTTTCCACTACACGCTCCAAATCGCTCATCAACCGCCTGCTCTATTTACTGTATCTCTCTCCTCCTTACTCTATGTCCATCTAGTGCTTAATCCCACATTCCCCACTTCAGTCCTACTCCAATGTTCTCAACTGGAAGTGAAGTTACAGATATTCTACAGGGTGAGGAGAGAAAGGAACAGCATTACCGTTGGCAGGTCCCAAAACGGTCCCAGCACTACTGCTGTCACCATAATCTTTGTAGTGATACATCTACAGCTTTGTTATCGGTGGCACAGTTTGGGAGATTGTGGTCTTGATGGTTTATAACCAGAACATTTGGTAGTTCTGGTAGAACCATAGGTTGGTTTTGCCTTGAACTTGGAAGAACGGAGCCCCCTGAACCGACACAACCTGTGAATGGTACAGTGAAGTCAATGCAATTGAGCATTGATTTCCTGTACAGAGTTGACTGAGCTGTCTCAGACTCACACCTCGTGTGCTTCAGGACCAGTTTGTACATAACGTACACGATGCATTCTCAGATACATGTACAAAATCTTCAAATACTATCCAAACATATCTTCTGCATGGAAAAATTCTGGAGGCAAATTTGGACATGAAGTTTAACTCAATCGGCATGTGACTATCAGTTCTGAGTACTGTAGGGTAAGACCTGCTTAACAAAAAGCTTTTGTCTATGTAATTCAGCGAAGAACACGTTTTAAAGTGACATGTTAGGCCAGCTCTTAGTACGGAAGCAAGTCGCTTAGTGTGAGGTACTAGACAATTCATTCATGTGATTACGTACATCATAAGCGTTTCTATTCCCAACATAACTATGTCTATACCTGCTGCTGGTTTTATTGTTTGGGGAGGTGGGGGTGGTTTTTTGTTTGTTGTTTGGGGTTTTTTTAAATCATTAATAATATTAATTGTGCTAGTTAAAAATATTAGCTTTTTTAGAACAACACATAGCAATTTAAAATCTGACTTTGGAGTTTTTAACATTAGCTTGTAAATATTTTGTGCTAGAGGTAATGCCAAATATATGCAAGTTTGCAGGAGTGGGGTTTTATTTAGTTTTATTTAGCACTGAGCTGGGAAACAGCTTTTACAGTGAATCTAGTTGGGCAGCACTTTCTGAGCATCACATAGGCTAGCAGAAGGCCAAAAATAAAAATAAAGGGATTCAGTTTGGGGTATATTCTCTTAGCATTCTTTGTACAAACAAGTCTTATTCCTGCAGTGCCATTTTCTTTCACGTTACTTACGACTACTGAAATCAGTTGACACCTTGCACACAGTATTAAAAAACATTTCAGACCAACTTTTCAACATCACACTAATTCAGGAAGGCATGGTTCTTGACAATTTTTTTCTGTATTTGTGATGAAATCATATATAGAATACATTTAGTATTTTTAATATGGTAACAAACATTTGAGGTTATTTAAGCATGGAAAAAAGTCAGGGCTACTCAGTTTGAAGTACCTTGAAGGAACACTGGGGTTGTTCCAACAACTGACAGAATTTTGAAAGTATAATGAAGAAGTTGAACAACATGTGGGGATTTGAATGTTAATTACACTTTATTCTTGGAAGCAGTTAAAAAAAACAACATTTGTTTAAAAAAAGAAAAGAAAAAAAGCAGGACATCTAAAAACACACACAAGGTGAAAGAATTCCCTATTAGGAGAAATACAAAGGACACTTTTGAAAGCAAGCCTAGAGAATGAGTAAACTAAGTTTGAAATTGAAGAGAAACTAAGGACAGGACAAGAAGAGTATTTGGGGGAGGGGGAGAAAGTGTTTTGGTTTTGTCTGATTTCTATAGTGAAAAATCTGTCAAAATCTAAACCAGGCTATTTGAAATCTGAGAATTCATTATCTTTATGAAGTTGCAGTTTATTCTTTTAGTCTGCATTCTAGGTTGCCTCACATTCCTGAGCGACTGCATAGAAAAGACTCTCTACTAAAAACTCTTCTTGGAAATTCTACTTTCTAATCCTTTACCCCCCTACCTATTCAGATTTATCGTATAATTTAGCACAAGCAATTTTAACTCAAAGAAAATAGTTTAGATGAAGTCAAGGAAAGCAAATCCCTAAAGTTTTTCTAAATGCAAAATCAGCACCTTTATAGCAAAAGTTGCTGTCAGAAAGGGTGGTTGTGAAAGTTCCAGCATCAACATTACCTCAGCTATCAGACAAATGTATTCTACACCCGCTTTTCTGACAAAACCAGAAACAGCAAACAAAGCGTAGCGCGAGCACATTAGCATCAGTGTTCAAACCTAAGCCTATATTTAGACATCTGTGGGTTTTAGGTAGAGTAGACATGGCACTAACATTCCTAAGGCTTTCATTATAATCTTTTGACAATGTTATAAACCTTGAAAACAAACATCAACCACTGAAGCTGAATACTTTTTGAAGGCTGACTCAGTAAAGACAAAGCCTACAATGAGGAGGATAATGAAAACAGTTTGGCAACATTCAACATAAAGCAATTAGGAAATGTTTAACAACTACAGATATTCCATGATTTAAAGAACTTGAATTTTATCAGCAAGCTAAGCATAGGATCCAAAAGGGACCTTTTCGCACCTGCATGAAAGATTCACCCGTCTGACCGATCTAAGAATCCCTGAAGCGGTTTGTAATGAACACACTGTTACTCCCGAATCATCCAAGAATGTATCACGTGCTTCAAAGTCTGAGTCCTTCATGCTGATGTGAGCTAGCTGCTCAGAACCGAATATACGAAAGAGAAGCAGTGTCCCTTATAGCCCAGCATTACTACAAGATGTTGGTAACTGACTTTTCTGTCAGTAACCATTAGTGATAACATACCACAACTGTCAAAAAATTATAGCCGAGTCAGCAGCGATCCTTCAGGATATTCATGGACTCCTGAATTCACAGTAGGCAGATTTTTTCAAACAACACTTTCACGTAATGAAAAATGAATATTCAGGTCAACCAAGATGACTAATATATTTGTGTCGTATTTGCCATTTGTTTGGAAAGAATCAGGAGTAATTTTTAATTCTATGTGTATATGAACTTCAATTCCTTTACACTAACAACTATATGAAAGTAATATTTAAGGCACCAATATTATGTTTCTTTCAGCTGAATTTGAAAGGTAGAATGCATTTCCAACCTTTATTTACAGATATCAAAAGAATTTCAATCAGTTAAAGAAAAAGCAGCTACAGTAGCAACTCCTGGGTGTCGCATACCAAAAATATGTTAATTATATCTGCAAACTTCAATGAACACTGGCTCAAGCCCAATGTTTTACTTTATCAAAATCTTCCATCTTCATTATTAGATAAATATGTCTAACATACATTAAAAGTATCACGAGGATACTACAGATTACCACAGCGCTACAACTAAGCAATTAAGGTGTTGATTTGAAAGAAGGCTGCAAGTTTACTGGAAATTTGTTACCCTAACCACAAAACTTTGGTCAACAACTTCAAAATGACTGTGTGGCATTGTTCTCATGAACACAAATGAGAGCAGTTAAAAGGAGAAAGCAGCGCTCTTTCTTAGCCATTTTTGTTACAAATCACTCTTTAGTGGGCAACAGTAAAGCGCTTAAAGAGGTAGGGATTTTCAGTTGAAATCTTCAATGTTGAAATTCCAATTGAGAGTCTCAGGATTTTTCTTTTTACATGCCTGAGGTCACAAAGTGCTCTAGAAATACTGTTCTAGTTCGAAGGCTAATTTTGATTCCAAAGGTGCTACGGGGCATATTTTCTTAGTAAGCCGCATAATATTATTTCTAGCCATGCTCCAAGACAACATGATAAACTTGCTCTGGTCCACAGAACAGGTCACCTTAACCTGATTCATCTCCTATTTCATTTACAATGCTAAGTAAAGCAAGCGCACTTAAACCTCCTCTCAAGCAGAGTGCAACTATTTACCAAATTGCTTATACAAATCTACTGCACTCTCTTGAAAAGCCTGAGGAACTTAGAAGTTCGGAAATAGTAAATGAAAGGTTGCTTTGCGATTTGAATTCTCTTTTCTCATGCTTGAGCGTTACTTTACAGACAAAAATTCTGATCTCCCTCCTTATTTACATAATAGAGCCACTGAAAATGAATAAACAGCAGG